>NC_082381.1:88459594-88808344 GCF_027477595.1 Haemorhous mexicanus
TCAAAATACAGGAAAACCACCCTCTGTCTCCTATTTACGGGAATTATTTTTATCCCCAATGGGATATTTTTGCTCTTTAACCACACAGAGGACAGAAAGGAACTGGCTAGCAATACCTGAGCACAGCCGTGTCAGTGGGAGCAACCATGAGTGAGGAGTCCTGACCTACCCACAGGCTGACCACCGACAAAAATAAAGATGATATAAGAAAATAAATAAAGCCAAGAATACAGAAGCGAGAGCCAGTGCCCCGGTGAAGCGAGGGGTGCACCAGCCAGAGAATGGGATGGCTGGGGAAGAGAGAGCAGAGGTGGGATGGGAAGGGGACACCAGCATGATGTGAAGGACTAACCAGGATTGCATTCCTGGGTCACAAAGGAGAACAGAAGGAAGAGGGAGGGAGGGGAAGAGTAGCTCAGAGTGGTTATCACAAGGGGGAAACACTCCCTGGCCACGCTGCTCCCCCCGCCACACGTCCTCCAGAGCCTCTGGTATCCATCAGCTCAACTGCCTGCAGCCCCACCAAGAGACAGACCCCAGCAGGGGCTGATCTGAGGCTCCTCCCCACCAAAGGCTCCTCACAGGGAGCTGCAAGGACGCTCGCTTTGAGCCCCTTCAGTGCTCCCCTTGCCACCACCCTCTCTCCATGCATTCCCCTGCCGGAGTGGCCGTGAACCCCAGGCTGGCCTCATTCCCAAATTCTCAGTGCTGAGAGTGATCTTCCTTGCCAAATCCTGCTCTTTAAGCAGACATCAGAGTAGGTCTAGTGATCCTGCTGCTACACCAGCATCCACCGCACATCATTAATTGACCAAAGGCTGCAGTGCTGCAGGATGCCACCACCACCACCACCAACCACCTGTGATGTCTTTTTCCTCACACACCTGCTTCAGTTTCCAAATTAGCAAAAAAATTACTTTTTTTTCCCCTTTTCTTAAGCCATCCTTTCAGCAAGAAGCTGCAAATCCAACACTGTACAGGTCTGGAGGGGAGGAGGGATGCTGGATTCTCCACCCAGCATCACCCATCCCTATCTGCCCAAACACAGATAAGACCAAGCCAAAGCTCTGGCCACCTACCCTGCCAATAACTCATTAAAGCCCTCTTCAAACACACTCTTCTGCTAACTAAAATATGCAGGAGGGGGTAGGAAAAAAAAAGGAGGAGAAAGTGAGCTTTGGAGGATTGCTCCAAAGTGCGTTTATTTTCCTTTCTTGACTGGGTCTCTCCAGTTGGGAATTTTCAGCACTGCACTTCTGCGCGCAGAAGGGAGATACCAGTAAATCAGAGCAAATTCAAAACAAATGCTCTTTCATGTGGAGGCATTCGGCTTTGTTTCAGGGCTTGGGTAGCTAACCATATCCCTTCAAGAGTCAACTCTCCTATCAGCTCCTCATTAAACTAAATGGCTACAATTACATTTGGGGAGGAAAAAAGAGTGGTTAATGATCGTAAAAAGGTTCTGTTTCCAGGCTTGGGGAGGGGGGGAAACCTTTGATAAGGGACACAAAAAAAAAAAAATCAAATGAAATAATAGCAATAGAATAAAGTAAGTAAAAAATGTATTTTCAGGTGGCAATGTGCTTTCATTTGGGGAAGAAGCTCAATTAAGGAGCTAGGGGGTCCCCTTCCCGCAGCCTTTTGGGAGGCACCAGGAACGAGCCATGTTATTTCCTGCAGCCCAAGCCCCCACCTCCTGCCTTCCCTTCGGGAGCAGAGCTGCCAGACGAGATGTTATCAATAGGCTGAACCTTACAGAAAGCCCCCTTTTAAAAGCGAGTACTTCCTCTGCTTATTTCATGTGGTATCCTGTGGAACTGAACTCTCTCCTCCCCTCTGCAATGGGTGTATTTCAGGAGGAAAAAGGAAAAAAAAAAAAGAAAGATCTAACAACATCCTTATTGTGTTGTTTTGTTTCTTGTCTTTTTTTCTTTCTACAGCCCCCTTTTTTTTTTTTAATTCCCTGAAGCTATAGGCTCCAATGGTAAAAAAAAAATTTAAAAACACAAATCCTTCTGCTTTTAGGAAAAAAAAAAACCAAACAGCAACAAGTTTTCCTGTTCCCTCTCCCCCTCGGTTTGATTAATTCTCATTAGGGCCTTTGAACAAACAATATGCTCCCCTCTCAAATAACAGACAGGGTATATATTACACCCAAAGAAAAACAAACAAGGCTCACTTAAAGACATCACATCCACACCAAACGCAGTTCCTGGAGAGAGGCAGGGGCAGATGCACGTGCGTGTGCAGCCGCCGCCGACCTAATTCTGAATTCCAGTTTCAGGGTGATGAATAAATCATAAATCAAGGAGACATCCCCACAAAGGCAAGCACCTTCAAACATCAGCCAGTACCTGCAGGTACATGGTTTCAGACACTTTAATCCTGGTAGAGACACTGAGGTGGCCAGTCTGGGGTGGAAGATGACGTGCTGGAGACATCACACCTTGGAAATGGGGTTGGGAGTTGGACTGGGTGACCTTCAAAAGTCCTTTGTAACCCAAACTGCTCTATGTCTCTACACAAACTCCAGGAGGGGTGGAGAAAGTACCTAACAAGCCTCCATCCTCTAACAGCTGAAGGAGACGGCAAATAAGAAAACAATGGAAATCATTGAATGTATCAGGAAGGGGTACAAAAGCATCATCAACTCTCTCTGCAACATCCTCTATGAAAAAAACAGGCCACCTTTCCTCCCCAGGCACCGTGAGTCTTGTGCATCAGATGTGGGATGCTGGTGACCTTACCAGGAGCAAAACCTGAGCAGGGCTCTCCTCCCAGGGACAAGAGATTCCCCCACCAACAAGTCAAGGATTTGACACCAAATCCTTCTTTAAGGTAGGACTGCACCTGCGCCCACAATAATCCACACACCTGAATGAATGGTCAACCAACATTGCTTAGCCTTCCCCTGCCTCAGTCCTTTTGCCTCTTCCTGCCTTAGCCCAAAAACAAATGGAGCATGAGGCTGGAACCCAAAGGAAGTACAGACACATTCAGGGATGGAGAACCTTGTCTGAGATTTCAACACACCCTCTGCACAACAGGTACACGGCTGCTACTGAAATTAAACCCAACTCCCGCTCTGAGCACGCCCTTCTCAGTGATGTGCATTCCCAAAACTCCCCCAGCATCACATCGCCTTTTGTCAGGACCCTCAGCCAACACGACCCACGGCCAAGATCAAGGGCAGCAAGAGATGTCTTACCTGAGAGCCCCCCAGGGGCTAGACAATTAGTTCCCCCTGTTTCAGTGGAGGAAGGCACAGAGTCTGGACAATCTGCTGGAGCAGAGGAAGGAAAAACAAAAAAAGAGTCAGTATAGAGGTGGTTCTTTGCTGGCTCCCAGCATTGCCCCAAGCAGAACACGCATTCCAAAGGGCTTAGCAGGAAGCGATTACTAATTGTCCGTGCAGAGACGGTAGTTCATCAAGAAGCATCCACCCTAACTCGTTGTCTCAGTCAAGGCTGCGCTTCATCACCAGCCAGCGCTGATTATAGACTGGCAGAAATTACAGGCTGGCTGCCACCTCTCTGGACAAGTCACCGGCTAAGGAGATCAAGGTTGTCGCCCTTCTGATGCAAGCGAGCTTCCAAAAATGCTTAAATCGTGGCTTTATGCACCCAATTTAGCCAAAACCTGTAACTCACCAAAATGGGAACCGAAAGGGAAACGTCTCATTGCTGCCCTTCTGCAGTGAACGGGCTGAGTTTGTGGTGCCCTGCTCGAGTTTCGTCACCACCAGCAGCTGGCAGACCTTATTGCCACCTCCTGGGCAACGGGACCCACTCCTCTGGGCACCACCAAAGGGCAGGGCAAGACTGGCTGCTCCTTTAGAGGTTTCTCCCAATGCATGCAGGTGCTGGGGATAAAGGTTTGGACCTCTCTACCCTAAGCCTGCTCTTCCAGGTGACAACAGTCAGAAGCCAACACCGATCTCCTGGTCCTACAGAACAACTCCAGCTTTTTGGTCACTACCATGTGGGACCATGAGCTGAAGAACAAGCCTGAGAAGACCTGTGAAGTTCATGCAAACTTCTGATCCTGAGGGACTTTGGGTTTCACCAAATTTGAGCTCTCTGTGCCCTCATTTTGCCCATATCTGTATCCCAAAGCAAGGGCCACCTCCAGGAGAGCCTAGATGATTTTCTCCCTACTGATAAAGCAATTCTGCCAGATCCCACCCCTGAAATACCAGTGAATAAGAAATTCCTGTCTGCATAACCTCATTTTATCAGAGTAAAGTAAAAGCCCTAACAGGAATATACAGTTTAACAGGATATACTTAATCAAACTGAAAACAATAGGGGAGACAGGAAATAGACTTACTTGTGAAATACTGTATATGATATGCTCTCTAAATGCCTTGTCGTGCTTTTTATGCTTTAAAGAAATAGGGTTTTTACTTTTCTTAACTCTTTCTAGTCCAGACAGGAGATTTCCAAGCCATTCCCCTGTGATCACTTCAACTGCTTGAGCTACAGATGCTTTCTGAAGGCAGGCTGGAGCACTCTGCCCTGCCCTGGGCTCCCTGTGCCTGCAGCTACAGCTCCCCGAGGAGTTCCTGTGGCTAAGGGGCATCACTGTCTTGCTGTAGAACTCATACATGGCCAGGTTCTCTGTTACCACATCAGGCAGGACAGACTCCTAGCCAAACATCAAATGCTTAGCCCTAGCAATGGGGCAATGTGCAACCACACTTCTTCCCCAGCTCCCTTCCTATGTCCCATCACCCAAAAGACAATTCCCCCCATCCATTAATCACCTCTGGAAATCCCTTTCCAAGACTGAGGGCTACTGACAGTCTACTCTAGACCAGCCCAGAGAGTCAGGCGTGGGATGAGCCCAAAGGCAGTGCCCTCCCTGGGTCTCTGCCCCGTGCCTGGCTGGATTCATTGTTGCCCTCATCCTACCGCCCACAGAGCTGCAGGGTCTCTCAGTAGTAGCAGGCATTGGGCTGGTTTTACCTTCAGCACCAGAGAGGTCGAGGATCAGACATTTGTCCCACCTGGTGCACACCAACCTCCTCCCAGCTTGCCTTCCCACAGCACGAAAGCATCACGGAGACACACAGCTATTCCTTGTGGCCACCAGCCCAACCTTGCAAGGTGTCAAATAGCTCCTGGGAGCTGCCAAACCTCCCGCTCCCCTGAAAGCTGACACCACAGGAGGGCATTCAGCCCCTCAGCGACATCTCGGTGAGTTTCCTGCTCTCTCACACACCAGCACCACCAAGTCCAGCCACACCGGAGCACAACGGAGCCGTGTGCAGCCCCTTGTCCCACTGAAAGCTTAGTCAAAAATCTGCCTGAATTATTTGAGGGCACTACTATCCACCTCACTTTCAGCAGAGCTGCAAGCTCCAGCAGGGACATGAGGAGCGCTGAGTCCCACACACCTCCATCATCCACCCCTGCCAACATCCTCTGTGAGGAAGAGGGAAAGTTCTCTCCTTGACAAAAGTCCTCCCCATCCCTGGAGGTGTCCAAGACTAGGCTGGAGGTGGCTTGGAGCAACCTGGTCTACTGGAAGGTGTCCCTGCCTTGGAGCGAGATGAGTTTTAATGTCATTCCAACCCAAACCATTCTGGGATTCTATGAATAAGCAAGCCAGGCTGACCCACAGCCTTCCCTCAGGTGACTCAGCCATCAAGGGCAGATCTTTCTGTTCTATGACAAGTACACAAATACCAGATCTATCCTACCAGCACAGCCTGATGTGGCATTTCATTGCCTGCAGAAGGTTCCCAGCTCCTTCTCCATCCCTGCTTTCCCCCAGCCTGCAATGCAGCCTGTCTCAGCCTCCATCACCTCCAGAAAAACTGATTTAATCCCCATAGGTTAAGGGTTTTAAACAGAAAGAGAAGAGAGATTTAGATGAGATTGAGGGGAGAAATGGTTAATGATGGCAGTGGTGAGGCACTGGCACAGGTTGCCCAGAGAGATGGTAGATCCCCCAGCCCAGAAACATTTAAGGTCAGGCTGGATGGGACTCGGAGTGACCTGGTCTAGTTGAAGATGTTCCTGCTCATTGCAGGAGGGTTGGACTAGATGGTCTTTGGGGTCCCTTCCAACACAAACTTTTTTTTGCTTCTCTGATCTGGCTGCATCTGCCAGAGCCCACACCAGTCCAGGGTTATTATCTGCCTGTCTCTCCATATGAAGCACAAGACACAGCGCTAAGCACTTGACTTTTACCACCACTATCATGCTCGATGGAAAAGCAGAAGTTTCCTGCTGGATGCACATTCCCAGCTCCACTGGCAGAGCCTAAATACAGGGACTGTTCCCACCCAAGGCACCAGGTGAGAAGATGACTGATGGGCACCAGCCAGGTAAAAAGCCTTCACACCTTCCCACAGTTATCTCAACATGCAGCTGGGGAACTGCCACAGGAGAGGGCACCGAGGCTGGGACTGGAAACCCTCAGTCCCCCTGCAGAGGAAATGCTGAGAAACCCTGAGCTTGCAAAACCCACCTGCCACCACAGACTTCCAGGCTCCGCTGTGCCTGTCACAGCCCCGCTAGTCAGAGCTCAGCTGCCAAGTGGATTTTTCTTTCAAAAAGGAAAAAAAAGGAGGACTTTTTGGTGAGTAACCCAGTCGTTTCTGTGTTTCCGATGGGCAGCGTTAATCACTTCCTATTGGCCGATAGGAATGACTTTTCCTTTCGAAATGGCACATTCATGTTCTGCGGCTTTTCTGTTTACACACATTTTGCTACCTTATGTCAACACTTGCTAATGAATAAATATATCATTCGGCTAACTGAAAATGAGATCCTGGCAGAGGCAGATTGGATGTTTAAATCCTGCTAATAGATTTTATCCTAGCATCTTTACAGGAAACCAAACACAAGTTTAACCCTTCTCTCCTGCAGCTCCAATCCCCTTTGCATCCTATGCCAGGATCATCAATGGGTGCAGAGAAAAGCCATAAAGGCAAAATACCAGGAACTTTTGGGGGAGCTCTGCAGGGATGCAGCCAAAATTATGCATAACCCACAAAACTTCATGACCCAGCAGACCCCAGAGTCTATTACAGAACAACCCTTCTGCATCCCAGCACATGCTCTGGATGCGGAACCTACTCCCAATGTCCCTCTTTCATTCATGAGCCCTTATCTCCTGGCTTTTTCACACCAAGGCAAGATAGTTCATGGTTTGCGACCCAATTGTTTGTTAAACAGCTCTGTTTATTTCCCAAAGGCAAAAAAAGACTCATTAGTGTTCCCAAAGAGTTAGCAGAGGGGGAAAAGGACAGTCCAGCCTCTGAGGGAGCAGCCAGCAGGATGAGACCCCACCACGGCACCAGAGCAGCCTCAGGGCTGGGATTTCTTTTAGCCCTGAGACCCTGCAGAGAGGTAATTTCACAGACACTGTTCTGTTGGCCAGAAAAACCCCAACCAAACAATCTGATCCAGGAATATCTGTGTATCCACCCTTGCCATCCTGCAGTGCCGTGCCTCCCCTGTCTGCCACGACCGCAGGACGCGACCACAGAGACCACCGTGCTCCAGCCCACTCCAGAGCCACTAATCCTCAGGAAGCCAGGAGCTGCTCCTCCCGAGCTCCCCGCGTTTCCGACTCTCCCCACCTCTCCTCCTTCTGCCAGCCTCATTTATCTCACACCCGGCGAGCTCACTGCCAACCAAGAGTTTATGCAGACAACCGCAAAAGAGCTGGTGCCAGCCCCAAATGGGCTTCTCCCCTGGCACCCTGACATTCAATTACAAGCAACAGGCATGCACAGTGGTGCTAAGAAATGCAAATGTTTAAAAGGTTAAAAAAATAACTTTTAAAACTCTTTTCCTATTTTTTTTTCAACCTGATGAGGTAGGATTAGGGTCCTATAAAACTTAAAAAGATTTCTAACCAACCAGTCCATCTGTCAAGGTTCACTGGGATTCCCAGACACCAGGGAGATGCTGTGCTGGATCCCAACCTAAATCCCTAAAAATTCACCCAGGGGTGCAGGAGCACTGCCATTTCCAGCTGGAGCCTATGGTTTTCCTGGCTGACTCAAGCAGCACAGGCCTGTGCTGCACTACAATCCTATGAAGTTTACTGCCAGAGTTTTAAAACCCTACTTTGTGCACAGAGTGGCCTAGATAAATTATATGTTAATTCTTACAGGGGTGGCAGGAGGCACAGAAGCCCACAAGCAACCCAAAAGCAAAATGCATAACAAAGGCAGGAGACTGTTTCCCCAATAAAGGAGCTGTTATGCCATTTTTTATCTCTTACACTTGCATTGAAAAAAGTCCACTTACCAGTTGGTTTGAGAAAATCCATTGGATATCTGGAGTAGGGTGGAGGGGGAGACTCTGGAATTAGAGAAGTACAGAGAAAATAAAGGCAGAGCCATGAGAAAGAAAAAAAAAAAAAAAAAGAAAAAAGATAGGAACTTATGATAACAGTGGCATTCTTTTAGCAAAACTGTTTGTCTTAGCTCTGGGGGTTGGAGGCAGGGCAGCGAGGCGGTGATTGCCTTGATATTTAGCTGTCAGATAAACAAAAGGGGCCGTCTGGCGCCAGTCTCCCTGCTATCTGCCGCTCGGGCTGTCTGATCGGGGCCTCCTTGGCTCGGCGGAGCCGCGGCAGCGCCGGGGCCGCCCGGCCCTTAATCCCCCGGCACCGCTCGGGGACGGCGGGGAGGCAGCGCCGGGGCCCCCGGGAGGGGAGGGCGTCCCGGAGGTGGAGGCGTCGCCCCCTCCCCTAAATACGAAAGGAAATACCTAAACCACGGCAACAGAAAGTTTTTGTGCGTGTTCTGGGTTTTGTTGCTTGCTGCGGGTTGGTTTTGGTTTGGTTTGATTTGGTTTATTTTTTCCTCCAGAAGGGAAAAAAAGTTTTGTAGGCCGGGAGGTGAGTGGGGCTGCACCCACGCACCCCTGTATCCCCTCCATAGATGCATCCCCTGCATCCCCTCCAACCCCTGCGCACCTCCAGCCCCTGGATCCTCTCTAGCCCCTGCACCCCTACATCCTCTCCGTGCCCTGCACCCCATCCTCTCCATTCCCCCTCTACACCCTTGTATCCCGTCCCTCCCCTGCACACCTCCAGCCCCCGCGCCGCTGCATCCCCTTCATCTCTCGCATGCCCTCCAGCCCCTGCACCCCTGAATCCCCTGCAGCCCGGTGGGCCCGCCATTCCCCTCCATTCCCACATCCCTCCATGCCCTGCACACCTCTGACCCCTGCACCCCCCGCATCCCCTGCCATGCCTGCCGCCGTACCTAGCTCGCAGAGCCGGCTGAGGTGGTGCGGGTTGCAGCAGACGAGCTCGGAGTGAGCCTTGCCGTAGGATTCACAGCAACATAGCCGCTTCACTTCGGAGCAGTGGCGGAGGTCGGGCCAGCGGAACACCTTGCACAGCAGCACGGGCAGCGGGTACCAGTGCTGTCCCAGCCGCGAGTCGGCCTTGGCGGGCAGCAGCAGGCAGGGGGTCCGCGCCCCGCCGCGGGACTCCACGGCGTGCAGCAGCCCCTCCAGCTGCCGCTCCTTCAGCCGCTTCAGCACGGCGTGGGTCAGCGCCTTCAGTTCCGCCTCCGCGCCCGCCGCCGCCCGCCCGCCGCGGCCCGCCTTGCCCGGGCAGCACCCGCGCCCCCCGCCCAAGTGCGCCCGGGGCTCGGCCACCGCCGCCGCGCCGGGCTCGCCCGCCGCCGCCTCCTCCTCCTCCTCGCCGCCGGGCGCGCGGCTCCGCCAGAGCCGCCGGACGAGCACCGAGCGTTTGGTCCTGAACATGCGGGACGAGAGGAGGGGCCCCCGGCTACAAAACGGGCATGTCGTCCGCCGAGCATGAAGGGGCCGGCAGGCGGGATGCGGCGGCGGCGGGGGGCAGCGGCGGGGGGCAGCGGAGCCGAGGCGGGCTGTGGCATGCGCCAGTCTCCGCGCTGGGGCCGCGGGTCCCGCCGCCTCCCGCGGGGGGATGCGCCGGCCGCGCCTCCGCCCGCTGCGAGAAAATTTACAGAAAAATCGGATTGAAAAGAAAAAAATCAAAACTGAGAAAAAAAAAAAAAAAAGGATAAAATAAAGGTGGGGGGAAGGGAAGGGAGAGAGTCGCCGCTTGCTCCGGCTTTGCCCAAAAAAGCAAAGAAAAACGAAAAAATCCCCGTCTAGAGCCCGCGGCGCCCGTCGCGGGGGCAGGCGGGCGGGGGCTGCCGGCGCCGCGCCGCCGTGCGCGGGTGCGGAGCGCGGCCCGAGCCGCGGGGGAGCCTCGGCCGCCCCGGGGCCGCGGCGCCCATCAACCCGCCACGCCGGGGAGCGGGCGCGGCGGCAGGGATGCGGCGCAGGGCAGAGCCAGCAGGCAAAAAACAAAAAGAGCGAGCCAGAAAGGCGTCTATAAAAAAAGGGTAAAAAAAAAAAAAAAAGAAAAAAAAAGAAAAACCCCAAAACACCAACCCTAAGGTTTGGACGTCGGTTTAAGCATCTGTCACAAAAGAGGCGAACGAGCGCATCCAGAGTGTTGTATCCCTTTTAAAAAGCCCAGGTCGTCCTGATGTGGGGGTTTCGGGGTGGGCTTTTATTTTTTTTTTCCCCTCCTTCTTTCCAAAGGTTTAATCCAAACGGAGTCTTGATCCGGCTGCTACGAAGAGAAAGAAAGGAAATAAAAAAAAATAAAAAAATAAAAATCAAAAAAGGAGAAAAGTGGGGGCTATGTCCCTTCCTTCCTGCTTTCCCCAGCAGCCGCGCCGGGCCGAGCCGGGCCCGCCGCTCCCGGCGGAGCTTACATGGGTGCGGGGGTGCCCGCCGGCCGCCGACCCTCTCCCTGCTGCCGGCGCCTCTGCCGCGGTGCCTTTTTTTTGCTCTTCACTCCTCCTTCCTGCCTTCCTTCCCCTCCTCCTCCTCCTCCTACTTCTCCTCCTCCTTTCGTGGGCTTTTTTTTTTTTTTTTCCTCCCCCTTTCCCCCCCCCCCTCCGCCCCTCCGCTCTCCGCAGTCAGCCGCCCTCCCCGCACCTCCGCCTTCCCCCGGGTGCGTGCGGGGGGAGCGGCGGCGGCGGCGCGGGGCGCGGCGGGAGCGGAGCCGGCGCGGTGCCTGAGCCCTCCCCCGGCCCCCCCGCACCGGCGGCGGCTTCGCAGTGCGCAGCGGCCCGGCCCGGCCCGGCCCCGGCCCCGTCACGTGGGCGTCTAGACACCGTGTCGCTCCGGGGGAAAAAAAAAATAAATAAATATATCTATATATTATATTTATCTCCAACCGCCTTGCGCAAGAGGCGGCTCGGGTTGCGGGGAGGTTGTGGGTCCGTGTGTCCCCTCCTCAACTCCCCCCACTGCCGCGCCCCCCCCCCCTCCCGATGCCTCCCGTCGTACCTGCTCCTGGATGGGGGGTGCGGAGAGACTGGGGTGTCCTCCCCCCCCGCACCCCGCGGGGCACAGGGTGGGGAGCTCCCGGGGCTGGGGTGTGCCGGTGCTCACTGTAAATATTGGAATGTTAGACCAAATCAGCGTAAAAATTCAAAAATTGATATGGCTCTGGGTATCGAACGAGGGCACATCACAAAAAGCAGAGACAATAATAATGATGATGATGATAATAATAATAGTAATAATAATAATAATAATAATAGTAATAATAGTAATAATTTGTGTTTTTACAGCACCTGTCACTAGAAGGACAGGGAAATACACCACGGACGCTCAGTACGCTCCGATTCCAAGCACGAAGCAGAAATGACGGGCATGTCGCGCTCCGGTATTCGCGTTACGGGTACTACTAGCGGTAACAACCCCTGGCACCCTGGGCGCTCCACAGATTCCCCCATTCCAATTCTGGACCGGCAGAGGGTGAGGAAAACTGAGCCACCAAGAGGCTGCGCTCTCGTCCAGCCTTGGTGCGCTCTGCGGCCGGGCTGGGAAGTCCGGCCAGACTTCCTAGCGCCAGGCTTGGCAGGGCAGCAGAACTCCCCAGGGGTCCCCGTCCTGCACGCACTCCCACGGAGGAGCAGCTCCTTTTTCACAGAATAGCTGCGGGCGGATGAGTTGCTTTAAGGTCACTCTCTGAGACAGTTATCGTGTCGGAAGTAGGAGCTAGGACTCTTAAATCATGGCTGCTATAAGCAAGCCCAGCTCAAACCCAAAGCCAAAGCCACGTCCAAAATGAATGCACCCAGCTAAAAGGGGCACCAGGTAGAGCACAAGTAAAACTAACATCCCATGCAGGCAGGGCACCCCCGGGGTATGTGTCCTGGATCCCTGGATTTGGGGCAGGCAGGAGGGCAGGGATAATTTAAGTGCCCAGTTGTGCATATATGCACATGAGCAGGTCAGGGATGCTACAAACAGGCCTGGCATTTGCAGAATCTGGATCTAAATTAGTCAGAAAGTGGCTAGATTTGGGGCAGGCTTATTAAATGATAACCAGACTGTACCTAGCCAGGTACAAAATCGGCTCAAAATCCAGATAAATAGTTTGAAAAACACTGGGCAGGGGAAGAATGTTATTTGCTGGCATCCGAAAGAATAATTTAGGAAGCCTTGTTACAAAGCTGGAGTCTGAGGAAGGCAATTGACTGCTTGCTCCTTGCTTCACCTCCAAATAATTAAAGGTAGGAGGGGAGCCCAGGGCACAGCCCTGCAGTCTTCAGGGGATAGCAGGGGCCAAATCAGAACAGCATCAACATTTAGTTCTGCACATGCAAAGAAGTCCCGTTGCTTTTAAAATTATGCCTTCTGCACCCCAAAAAAATGGAATTTGGGGAATATTTTTAGTTCAGCATCTTGTCCTACAGCCTCTGGAGTGACCTCACATACACTGAGGCTGATTTCCTCACTTCCTCAGAGAATCTCTTTTCCCTGTGATGTGTATAGCAAATTGGGGGCTGGGGGGGTGAAATTTCATTCTCATTCCAATATTTGCTGATGAAAGACATGTTGGACATGCTCATTAATCCATACGGTATACTTTTTATTTTTTAAAACTTGTCAGGCTGTTACAAATGAGATTAAAATCTCCTTTTTAAATTTTCCCCTTTGTAGGTCCCCTTGCCTCAGCACTGACAGCTATGATTACTTTATTGTCATGAAGGAAGTGACAAAAAGCACAGTGTG
This sequence comes from Haemorhous mexicanus, assembly GCF_027477595.1. Taxonomy (NCBI): domain Eukaryota; kingdom Metazoa; phylum Chordata; class Aves; order Passeriformes; family Fringillidae; genus Haemorhous; species Haemorhous mexicanus. The sequence continues at coordinate 88,472,641 of NC_082381.1, forward strand.
CCATGTGCTGTGAGGAGGTGGAGGACAGGAAGGGGGTCCAGGAGTTGATATAAATTTTTGGACCTGCCATCAGTTCTCCAGGTGACCTTGGGCACCTGCCTTTCCCTGTGAGTAGGGACCTGGGCTTTGACACCTCTGATTTCTCATAGGTACAGCTGGGCCATCAGCACTTGCCCGGTTTTGTGATCTCTGCAGGTGAAAATTGCCCCAGAAGTGCTAAATATTAAATAACTGATAAAGAACTGCTTTCCAATTAACCCTGCAAACTTGTTTAAGCAGACCATATGTACGTGCCCATATGGAAAATACAGAAATAAACATAATGAAGCTGATAAGCATGGGAATGGGACCTGGGCTGAGGGGACGCTTGGAAAGCAGGGTGATACCCACAGCCTGCCCTGCTCTGGATGTATTGCTCAAATGTCACCCTGGGCCAGAAACCTGTCCTGAAATGCATGAAGGGCACTGCTAATCCCTGAGGAGAAATAAAATATGTTTCAGTCATAGAATTCAAGAATTGTTTAGACTGGAAGGGACCTTAAAGCTCATTTCGTTCCACCTCGTCTGTCAGGGCTGGGACACCTTCCACCAGACCAGGTTGCTCCAGCCCTGTCCAACCTGGCCTTGGACACTTCCAGGGATCCAGGGGCAGCCACAGCTTCCCTGGGAAACCCGTGCCAGGTCCTCCCCACCTTCACAGACAAGGATTTTTTCCTTCTACGTAGTCTGAATCTCCCCTAATTTAGTTTAAAACCATCACCCCTTGTACCGTCACTCCGGGCCCTCCTAAAAAGTCTCTCCCCGTCGTTCTTCGAAGCCCCTTCGGAGTGTTGAAAGGATTTATACAATGTGTTACATTTGTATAGCGTGTTTGCGCAACGTTTTGCATCCCTCCTGCCAAACACATTAGGTCCTGGATGTAAAATCCCGGCGAGCCCACCCTCCCCAGCCCCAGACCTCCGTTCTCACGGGGGTTTCTGGGGACCTCTCCTGAACCCAGCTGGCTTTGAAGAGCTAAAGCCGGGTTAATTTGCATTGCAATTCAGCCTTTGACAGACAGTTGGAGCCAAGGCACTGTTAACCTAATTGTTTTGCTAACAGCACCAGGGTGTGAGACTCACCAAAGGCACTTCCAACAAAGGGGATAAAACCAGACTTAGGAAAAAAAAAACCCTTTTCCTGACATCATTACCGGGTACAAACAAACAGAGCTGATCCCTCTTCATACACTTTCCAGGCGAGGGTCAATAACAAACACACTTTGCTCTTTTGGGGGTATGTCTCTCCTTTTCACAGCAGTGAAAAGCCAGTCAGGGGAGGTAGGAGAGAACAAGCCAGGCTGAAGGCAGGGGCAGAGGCAGCGCAGGCTGGCTCCTGGCACTCTCCCATCCTTTTGTGCACATTAGGAATAGCTGAGCTTGTGGCCCTGCTTCTATTTTTATGCATTATTTTGAGAGCAGAGCTCTCAAGCAATGTTCAAAGTCTGGGTTGTGAAGCCGTTTTGGCTGTAGCCAGTCTCCTTCCACTCCAGCAGCTCACGTCAAGAGAGCAGATTCAAGCTATGAGCCCCAAGGTCTGCAAAGAAAAGCGTTCTTCAAGCAACCTCTCTGTGTGGTGAGTGGCACAGGGAGACAAGGATCCCCTGCTCGCTGCTGTCACACAGCCCTGAGAGCTAAAATCACCATTTCAGTGCTGGTGCTCCTGCCTGCTGGCAGCCATTCCAAGGCTGGTCTGTTGGAAAGGGATCCAGTAAAAGTGGGCACAAGGGAGAAATTCGCTGCACCCACCCCTGGGCTCCAACAGCAGAGGGACATGGGCCTGATGGAGTAAATCCAGAGGAGGGCACGGAGATGCTGCCAGGGCTGGAGCCCCTCTGCTCTGGAGCCAGCCTGGCACAGCTGGGGCTGCTCACCTGCACAAGAGAAGGCTCCAGGGACACCTCAGAGCCCCTGCCAGGGCCTCCAGGGGCTCCAGGAGAGCTGCACAGGCACTGGGCACAAGGCATGGAGGGACAGCAGCCAGGGAATGGCTTCCCAGGGCCAGAGGGCAGGCACAGATGGGCTATTGGGAATGAGGAATTGCTGGCTGGGAGGGTGGGCAGGCCCTGGCCCAGGGTGCCCAGAGCAGCTGTGGCTGTCCCTGGATCCCTGGCAGTGCCCAAGGCCAGGCTGGATGGGGCTTGGAGCAGCCTGGGATAGTGGAAGGTGTCCCTGCCCATGAAAGAAAGGGTTGAATGAGGTAAATTTTAAGGTCCCTTCCAGCCTAAACCATTCTGCAAGAAAAATGGGAAAAAATCCTGGTGAGATGAGATGAGATATTTCCTTGCCTGTACCAAGCCATGGGGAAAAAAACATTCCCCTCTCAAGCCCAGGGGGCTGGGCCATCCAAATCAAATGTCCACCAGTCCCTGGAGGACTCATTCCAACATGGGAATATTTGGATTCATCAGGGCACTCTCATACGCCTGACTCTGACTCTGCTTTGCTGGCTGAAATTTTGTTATCTTTACGAGTTGACCACACAGCTGTTGTAGTGTTTGGGTTTGGTAGCTAGAAAGGGGTTAAACACAGGGCAGTCTCCCTTGTGCTGACATAAAGGAAATTATACATATAACTGCATATTAAAACTCTATGTTTCCCTAATTTTAGTAGGAGGATTTGCAGTTTGCAATGTAAGATGCTGGTGTAACTACATCCATCAAAGGGGGATGTAGGTGGTGCAGGGATCAGGACCCAGGGGAAGGAAGAGTGAGTGTGGGTTGCTGCCAGAGGGAAAGTGCTGCTGGCAAAAAGGATCTGGTGGCCCAGGACCATGACAAGCCAAGGTGGGCCACGGGAGCAGTGCCTGCCCTCTCTGGTGGTCACTCACTGACACGCTCAGTGTGCACAGAGCTGCCACACCTCTGTCCCTCCAATAACCCTGGCAGCAGTGCTGTGTCACCAGTGGGGCCAAGGGTCAGGTCCTGCTGTATGTCACCAGTGGGATTTATGACCAGGAGGTGAGGGGGATTTAGGTCAGACAGTCTGGGAGGGGATGATGGTGGAGCTGGGCAGGAGAACACAGAGTCATTGGGGAGCCACAGGCCAGGCAGAGGAGACACAGGAGGGAAGATGTCAAGTGGAGGAATGGAGACAGATGCACTATTTGCTTTTACAGATAAAGGAAAGTTGGACAATCCCTTTAGCTGGGACAGGCTATGCTGAGGAAAAGGTTTGCTTCTTCCTCCAGCAGTCCAACCCCGAAATCTCAGTGCCTTTGGCATTTGCCTGCACCTAGCTCCTTAGGATATAACAGGGTCTGACTCAATGTTAATATAAAATATTAATGCACCACCTTAGTTGTAACTCTTCATTTGTATTGTACCTGTGCTTCTGTGTTTCAGATGTCCAAATTAGTAATAAAAATTTTTGGATTTGTTTTGGTGCGCAAGCTTTCAGAAAGTGAATTTTTTCTTTCAGTAACAGCATAGTGTCTCTGCTGGAACACTTTAAAGATAAGCACATACAGACAGTATAGCTGGTGCCCCTCTTTCAGTATTTCAGTTTCAGTAGTGTAAATCAAAATCCTCTTTATTTCAAGTTAGTGCATTTGCACAAACTGCAATGTTTTATTTGTCGTTACCTGTAGTTACCTATGGACAACAACAAAGTGTATGGAAAGAGCTGGGGCTGACATGAGAAACAGGAGTTTTGGTTACCCTATGATTCCTCCTCCTGACACCTCAGAAGACTTTCTGTTTTCAGCCACGTTTGCCTGCAGACCTACCCGTGGCAGGGGGGCTGGAACCAGAGGATCTTTAAGATCCCTTCCAGCCCAAACTGCTCGGTGCTTCCAGGATCCTAGGACCTCAGGGTGCTTCCCAAGGGAGGACCCACTGCCTCCTGGACTCTGGCATATACAAACATTGCAACACCAATGCCCAGGAGGGCTGGGGAAGGGTGGGGTGCCCATCACTTAAAAGCAGCATTTTAGCCCTAATGATATCAAGCCAATCCCTGAATTCTGGCTTTAGGAGGATTTATCAGCTCCTGAGGGATGGGCTACTCAGATGCAGCCACAAGGCAGGGATGTGCCCCTCCTCTCACCCAGGAGAGGAGACTGAGGTGTTGCTGCCCTGCAGATCAGTTTACCAGCTGGAGGAGCCCACAACACCCTCAGTAAAATCAAACAAAACCACCCCTAACCCTTTTTGGCAGAAGGAAGCAGTTGTAAAAGGGATGGGAGAGCGGCAAGCAAAGCAAGAGGAAAAACTCCAGCTTCTGTATTTCCTATTGCTGGCAGGTAGGGGTGTAATTTTGGAGTTCCTTCCTTTTTAATGGGATAGGTCGTAACCTTACCATCATTTATGTGTCTCTCTGTATTTATTGCAGTGGCCTGGCCAGATGCACTGTGGAGCTGATTTCTCTCCCTCAAACATTAGTCATGTCCTCACAGATGGCAATATAACAGCCCAAGCTTTTCACAGGCTTTAACAAGCAAAATTCCCAGCGACACTAGTGGGAATTTTGTCCAGTCAGGGACTGGCCTGTTGTAAAAAGAAAATTCTCATGTTTATGGTGAGTTGTTCAGCATCAGTGTTCCTCTTTCTGACTTACAGCTTGACATAAAAAAATAACCCAACTATCAGACATCTGCAGTCAAGGACTTTATGAAGCCCTGACCTTTTACACGTGGAGTATCACAGTTACACTGCTCAACAGTCTGCTCTAAGGAACACAGTCTGGATTTCTTCTCCTCAAATCCAACACAAATACTCACTTAAAATAACAAAAATATTAGATGCTTCTTCATATTGCAGCTCTCTGGGAGCATTATAGGTCTAGATTACAGTATTTTGGGCTTACATTTGACAAGAATTTTTGGGGCATTTGAGAGAGAAGGGAGAAGGTGCATGCAAATAATTAAAAGAGATGCTTCAAAATCAGGACAGCTGAGGCAAGTACCATCTTTTATCTGCAATGACTTAACCACCTTAGAAATACCTGCATGGCTGAACAATAGAAAGGGTAGATGCTGTGCTAGGAGGACACAACTGAGAAGTGAAGCATCATTTTTCAGCAGTAATGATCCAGGTGGAGTAATTAACCACTGGTTGTGGTGGATGTTTTGTCAATAATAATTGTGAAATGAGGTTTTGGTGGTATTCAGGAGATGAGCTCCAGCTGGTTTAAACCTGTACGGGTGCAGGGAGTCTTTGTGCCCCGAGTTACTCAGGTGGGTAGTCTAGACAGTAGGAATAGCTCTTCATACCCAATAATTTATGAATTAGTAGGGCCAGTGTATTAAAACAGATAATTGAAAAGTCCTCATTTGTCTAAATGTAGGGTTGGGATTCTTTAATAACTTTTTACAAATATTAAACCAAACAGAAATGCTTTCATGACAGTCTTGCACATGGCTCAGCTCCAGGAAAAGCAACCTGCTGGGAATTGATTTTTTTTCTCTGAAATTTCCAAGTGATGGAAATTGCTTGAGAATGGGAAAGTAGCTAGCACTAAAAGAATAAAACTGAAACTCCGTCTGATAGTCACTACCTTCAGGATGAGAAAATTTCTTTCAACCTCATGTAAGGGAGTTTCAGGTAAACAAGAAATATAGGATTGGGCAGGAACTTCCCCTATTTCACAATCCAAATTGCATAAAGTGAAGGAAAAAAAAAAGAAGTATTAGAAGTAAAGTGTAATTTAAAGATTGGATTTTCAAAAGCACATTACCCAAACCTGCACATTCATTTTATCTGGAGGGAAGAAGGCACGCCATCTGATAGCAATGATTAATCCAAAGGAGGCCCAGACTTGTTCTCTCCATTTAAGAGGAAAAATTACATATTCTGTGAGGAGGTAAAAACAGCTGTCCTGACTGAGATATCTGTGGCTCTTCTAGAGGCTGCAGAACCTGGCTCCTCATCTCCCATATGTGTTAATATTTGAGGGTTTTTTTCAAAGACATGAAAGTAATTTTAGGTCTGAAATATCCAAAGTGCATTGGAGACATTCTTATTTTTTTTTAATTTTTTTATTTTTTGGGGGGTCTGCTGGCATCATTTAATGACACAAAGCCAAACCACCCAACACCAAATATGGAATAGAGAAGTAAACTGATTTACAGCAAAGGGGAAAAGTTCACTGTAATGAGTCCTAGGCTAACTGTGCCTTCAAGTTCAGAGAAAAACCTTAGATATTAAAGTGAAAAATCAGCAAAATTAAAAAGGTTTTCATTTTTTTGCTGGTCCTAGTGAGGGTACTTAATTGTGACCTGGTCCCAGTGCTTTCCAACACTTACCTGCCTCCCAGATCACAGAGGCAGGGAAGAGCACTTCACAAGGAATTAAAGGATGACTTTATAGCCATTGTTTAAAACGATAATTAACACGGTGTTTAAAGCAAAAGTGAGACAATTACCACCTCCTAAAGCCCTTAAGAAATCCGAGCAGCAGACCTCCTGCCAGACTTTCTGATATCACAGGCACCATAAACAGAGCTTTGCAAGAACCATCCCATTCACAGCCCTGACAGCTTTTGTCCTCAGTGCTAAGTATTATTATTATTGTTATTATTATTATTACCCTCTCTGTTTATGGGGATGTGCCAGGAAGTCAGCAACTCGGGTTTCTCAAGATCTTCCTGACTCTGACAAAGAGTAGCCTCACCTCCAAAGGTGCCTGTCAGTGGGGTTCAGAGCTCTCAGGGCTTCTCCACCAGCACTCGGTCTCTTGGGAAGATCACAGGATCCTGGCATGGTTCGGGTTGGAAGGGATTTTAAAGCCCATCCAGTCCCACCCCCTGCCATGGGCAGGGACACCTTCCTCTAGATCAGGTTTCTCCAAGCCCCATCCGACCTGGCCTTGGACACTTCCTATGATAAAAAGGACAGACAGCAAGGTCTCAGCTTCCTGGGTCACAGCTGGAAACATCATGACACATTGTCCCCATCCCTCTGGCAAGCCCCAAGTTGAGTCTCAGTGCATCATCTCCTTCTGTCAGTCTGCAGAACAGCAGGTAAGGTAAATTGGTACTGCTCTGAAAGTGCCTTTAGTCCAGACTAGTTAAACTATTCTGCAACATATTCATTACGGAAAAATGTGGTAAATTAGATTAAGTAAAGCCAGAAAGCTCTCTTAATTGCTTTGACTTACCGGGAACACAAAACTAGGCAGAGTCTCAGAAGAAAGGATTCATTTTCTGTACACCTGAACTATTTTAAGTGCTACCTCGCAGCAGAGTCCTGATGCAAATCACACCTCCTGTCCCCATCAGGGCTCTCACAGCACTGGCTGGGATGCAGCCCTGGGATAAAGGATGTGAGCCATGCCACAGCTCCGGAGGATCGTGCAGTTGAACAATGGGAAATATGTGGTAATGTGTATAAAATCACAGAATTTTTTAGGTTGCCAAAGCCTCCCAAGATCATTGAGTCCAACTATTGCCTCGGCACTGCCCAGATCACTGCTATCCCCTGTCCCCAAGTGCCACATACAGCTTTTAAATCCCTCCAGGGATGAGGACTCCACCACTGCCCTGGGAAGCTGTGCCAGAGCTGGACAGCCCTTTCCATGGGGCAGGAATTTTCCCTGATATCACAATTTAAACCTCCCCATGCCCAGCCTGAGGCTGTTCCCTCTGCTCCTGTCCCTGTTCCCTGGAGCACAGCCCAACCCCCCGGCTGTCCCCTCCTGTCAGGAGCTGTGCAGAGCCACAAGGTCCCCCCTGAGCCTCCTTTTCTCCAGGCACAGCCCCTTCCCAGCTCCCTCAGCCTCTCCTGGGGCTCCAGCTCCTTCCCAGCTCCGTTCCCTGCCCTGGACACGCTCCAGCCCCTCGGTGTCTCTGCTGTCCTGAGGGCCCAGAGCTGTCCCCAGCCCTGGAGGTGCCTCAGCAGTGCTGGCACAGGGGACATTACAGAACACACAAAACTCCTCAGCCTGTGGTGCTGCCCTGCCCATTCTCAGCCCTGGTGGGATTCCTGGGGCTGGGAATTCCCTGCTGCTTCTTCCTCTTCCTTGTCACTCTCCTCTTTCTCCTCTCCCTGCCACCCTTCACCCTTGGCAACCCCACCCTTTGCCACCTCCATGCTGCCACATCCTGTGCCCACTCTGTTCCACGACACCCTTTTTCACCTGTGCCACCCCGTGCCTCAGTTTACCCAGCTGTGGCTGTGCTTACTAACAGGTAATCACCTCTCTGTGTTATTACTCCAGTGCAGGTCAGCTCCTGGCAGTCAGGAGGGGCAGTTTCTCCCCTCCCAGACTCCAAAGGGCACCCACTGCCAGGCAGAACTGAATTTTTTTTATTCACAGTTAACACGTAATCCACAGTCTATCTGAAAACTAAACCATGAAACAGCTAAGAGGGAGGAAACCATATAAGAAACTCAATTTCTATCTCCCTACCCCCCAAAAAAGAGAAGAAAGTCTGTCATTAGATGACATGGTGTTAAAGGAATGCTGTAATGTACAGAAATCCCATGCCATTATACTTGCCCCTGAGGGCAGTGTGATTTCTTCTCCAGCATCTGCCAAGTCACTTCATCTCTGCTCACCAGGCTGGATAGGAAAAACTCCATGCCTCATACACCATTTGACACTGATTGAAAGCATTTTTTTCACTGTTGGCACTTGCCTGGCTAGACCATGCATTAGATGGCATTCACCCCACATGTATTTTGATAGAAGAAAGCTAGATTTCTGGTCTAATATTTTTTTAGTATCTCCTGAGAGTCTCTGAGAGGAGACAAACCCCTTCAGAGTACAATTCCTTCTCCTGGATACCCACTGCAGTGTGGGTGATACGCCCACATGGGAAGGCTGCTCAGCCCCAGGAGATGCCCAGGGAGCTGGGTGGTCCAGGTGGGACACGGGGTAAGGCATGGGTGAGGGAACTGCAGCTCAGACAGGTTTGTTTTGGGGATCGCTGCTTTGGGACCCAACAAAGGAGTGCCTCCTGGGAGGTCTGCAGCTGCAAAGGGGAGATGGTGCCACTGCCCAGCTGGGAGCAGCTGTTTTCATGGAGTCAGAATGGTTTTGGTTGGAAAGGACCTTGAAGAGCATCTCATTCCACCCCCTGCCATGGACCTTGAATTTTTTCACATTCCACCCCCTACTGTGGGTTGGGACACCTTCCCCTGTCCCAGGGTGTTACAAGCCCTGTCCAGCCTGGCCTTGGGCACTGCCAGGGATCCAGGGACAGCCCCAGCTGCTCTGGGCACCCTGGGCCAGGGCCTGCCCACCCTCCCAGCCAGCAATTCCTCATTCCCAATATCCCATCTGTGCCTGCCCTCTGGCCCTGGGAAGCCATTCCCTGGCTGCTGTCCCTCCATGCCTTGTGCCCAGTGCCTGTGCAGCTCTCCTGGAGCCCCTGGAGGCCCTGGCAGGGGCTCTGAGGTGTCCCTGGAGCCTTCTCTTGTGCAGGTGAGCAGCCCCAGCTGTGCCAGGCTGGCTCCAGAGCAGAGGGGCTCCAGCCCTGGCAGCATCTCCGTGCCCTCCTCTGCACTGGCTCCAGCAGCTCCAGGTCCTTGTGCTGTTGGAGCCAGGGCTGGGGCAGCTCTGCAGGTGGGGTCTCACCTGAGCCCAGGGGCACAGGGGCAGAATCCCCCCTGCCCTGCTGCCCACAGTCTAGGCTGTGCCCAGCCCATATTTCTGGCCGCAGCTCCCACTGAGTGTCTGCAGCAGTGACAAAGCAGACATTTCTTTGAAAAAGTGAGTGCCTGACCCCATTTCATAGAACATGAAGAATGATGTGCCATTTCACCACATAATCCTTCCAAGCTCCGAGCCCCTGGCAGCTCAAGAAATCAGGATGTCCTCCTTCAAAGACCTGTGTCCTATTGCCATCTCCCTCTCTCTGGGTCCAAGTCCCAGGAATCCTGACCCCTTTTCTCCTGGCAACTCATTCTTTTTGCAGTTGCAGTGGTATTGCAAAAGATCTGTATTTTTCTTCCCTTCTGATTCAAGAGTTTTACTGATAGGAATAGAGGAGTCTGTGAGGTGTAGAGGTTGAAGGGACTGAGCTGTGGAGGGGAGGTGAAGAAGAACAGCAGAAATACAATGACAGTCAATGCTCAAACACCAGAAACCCTCGGAGACCTGTTTCCTTCTTCCTACAGATTTGGAAGCCAAAGTTTCCTGCCTGGAAGCAATTTCCTGTGCCCCACTCTCTTTCATGTCTGCCTGCTCCCTCTCCACCACCATCTCCATTATTTGTCTGGAGATAAATCTGTCAGTCCCACTCAGGTGGCCGGGTGAGCCACCGTGGTTTTGTGCTGGCAGGCATCAATGGGAGTCACCAGCCCCGTGTCTGATCTGCAGATGATTACAAAAGCATTTGAAACCCTTTATGATTCCCCATTGCTTCCTCTTCCCAATTTCTACTTCCCTCTTCCTGCAGCTAACAGAGTGTTGCTCACTGAGAGCTGAACTTTCCAAACCAAGGCGTCCTTAATATTTAAATTACTGTGCTGCAGGTAGCAGGGAGCTCCATATGGCACTGAGAAACCTACACCTCTGGACCCAGGGCACAGCCTGACACGGCAGGTGTAGAGGTGAGGGTGAATACTGTGCCCCAAGGACACAAGAGGGAGGACTGCCCTTGAGAGCAAAATAACTTGCGTCAGCCAGAACACCCAGTGCTTCAGGCTCAGAGCTACAGGGTCATTAATAAACACAGACAGAGGGAGAGACAAAGAGAGGGTCTAGAAAGATCATACATCTGCATTATAACCTGTCATCATGTGCGTTGTAACCCTCACACAAACTCTTATATATTAAATAATCCTCAACAGCCTCCTTGGGAAACAAAGTGCTGCCTGCTAGAAGGAAGGCATACAATAAAAAGATCATTTTTGGTGAACGAGGCTTTGGAAGTAGAGAGGCACTTGTACATCAGGAATATGGTGAACACCAAAGAACACACACAGGGGGCAATAAAAGCAGAATTAAATTCTTTTGGTATTTGCTTGATAATGGTATTAGGCCCACATTTGCTCTTCTATAACGTACATACCTAAGTGAGATGTCCCTTTGTAGTTCCCCAACAACTCTTCTTGAGCCAGCGTTTGTAAAATGATATTTCTATATTTACTTAAGCATCTATTTAAAGAGGAGCCCCTCACAATTACTCACCACACAGATAGATGACACTGTTTGGCTGTGTTTATTTAGTTTCTATTAGTGATTGGCAAAAAGTCTATTGTGGCTTCAAAGCAGATATAGATGAATGACCCGTTGATCATAAAATAAAGTATGATGATCCCTTCTAGGCCTTGTGGAAAATGGCATGTGAAGGGGACATGTGTCATTATCTCATCCTGCCACTTTGTGATATAATGTAAAATCCTCTCATTCTGGTGGGTTTGGCTCAAAAGAAGATGTACATGTAGTGCTGGCAGTCTAAGACATGGAATAATGAGAGCAATTCAAGGGAAGCTGTTAGCTTCAAAGCATGAGTTCATTTGTCACTGCAGGTGAGACATCTTTCTACAAGTCCTCTGTCAGTGATGACAGACAAAATATGAGCCATCAGAATGTTAATCTCAAATTTTTGGCCTGCTGTTACCTGCTGGTACATGGTTCATCCTCTGGGAACTCAAGCACAGGCTGTCCTCTGCTCAGCTTCACTCATCCAGAGCTGGGTCACGGAGTGATGGGGATGACACAGACAGAGAGCATCTGGACTGGGATCAAAGGACATATGAAAATTTACTGTTTGCCATCATGTATTTCACTGCCCTGAGTAGCTCTGCTCACAGAGAGTTTGCAGAGTGCCTGACCTGCCCCCCTTTTTTGGTTTGGTCATTGGAGCAAACACTCATCAATCTGGCCCCAGGTGAAGAGTTCTAAATTAATACCTTTTCAGCTGATTTAGCCTTCCAGGTGAGGTTGGTTAGGGTAGAAATTGGTGTGGTCTTTGCTCAGAGGAGTTAGCAGCAGAACTGTACAGTGGCACCCAGATACCCCTTGCTCAGGAATTAAATCTGGTTCTGACTTCTAGACCCTTCCTCCGGTGTAGCTCAAACCCCTCTCCCAAGTGTCACGAGACACAAGTGCAGGAGGATCTGCCTGTGCTGAAAATCAAAATTCACACTACTGGGAGGGTATTTTTGCTGATGCTCATCAGCCCTGCCAGCCAAACCTCAAGTGTGACCAGCTGACCATCTCCTTTCCAAGGTGTTGGTCCACAGCCCTCTGCTGTCATGCCCATCCACCTGGATGCTGAGCCATCCATGGAGCCATCCTGCCTCTGGAGGAAGAAGAAATCCTCCAGGATTGTGAGGGTGCTAACTCTGATAGGTCATAAATTACACCAATTATTATTTCCTTGTGAATTTTCAAAATGCAGAGCACTGAGTTTCCTAGTGCTCATGCTGTAGTCCCATGATTTGTGGAATGCTGTGCAAACCCAGTATGCCCAGTCAAAACAAGTGCCCAGTGAGATAATTTGAAATGAGATATCAAAATAACCTAAAGTACTTTTAATAAACCTGGAAACAAGACTTGCTCCGGTGGCAGGTAGAGCATCCTCAATTTCTTCTGGTATCAGGGAGGGTTTGAAAGTACTTACAGCCTTTGTTGTAAGTACTTTTGTGCTAGAACACCTTTAAAGGTAGAGGTGTCCCTGCCTGGACATTTGTGTTTGATTGATGCAACACCACAAGCACCATGTTGGGGGATCATGGGCCAGCTATGAGGGAAGCAAGCAACAGAGGGAAAAATCTGTGGAGAAAGTTCAGGGAAGAAAAAGAGGCAGCCTAATTTCAGTCCCAGTGCATACCTTGTGCATAGGACTGCAGGACTTTATGGAAAGAGCAAGCAATCAAAAATCCCACAATTTCAGGTGGCCATGTGTGATTGTAGGACATGCACAACAAACAGACCCTTTCTGCACCTCCCTGTGCGTGGGCTGGTCTCTTCTGGGCAAGGAGACCCCAGGAGTTTTTTGGCCCCAGACTCCCAGTCTAGACTGCAGGATATTTTCATTTTAAATTGAGAAATATTCTTCTGTATCAGGCTGGCACTTTTGTTAATTTTTATCCCAGATCTGTGGTTTCTTTTCTCTGAAGTGTCATGTGCTGTTAAAGACACACACATATGTATATATATTAACTCTATACTACTGCTGTCAGTCATGATACATCCTTTCCTTATACTCACCAAGAATCCTCCTTGTAGAGCCTGGTTTTGCTGAAGGCTGCTCCTCTCCACTTGGGACTTATTGACGTTACACTGCTAGATGCTGGATGAATTTTGTTGTTTATCCTTGCCTTTTGATGATGCTGCTGTCTGAAGGTTATCTGCTACAGTGATTTCATAATCCTTTTGAGTCTCTTTCATATCTTCAAAAGGCAGGAAACAGGGTTTTTTAGCTATTCAAGAGCCACTTGTCTGCAGGTAAAGAATTTAACAGCTTGTGGGAGTGCTACTTACTGCCAGCAATAATGTGATTGATCTTTCCTGGAACTGCAAAAATGATTCTTAGAAGTGACATTGTGGAAGGCAAAAATTGAGCTATTTTCTTTCACTTGTCTACTAGGAACACTTAATAGAAGAAAATAAATACCTAGTATTGAAGGGTGACCTGTCTCCTTGCATTTCCTTCTCGCAATTCAATTTTGACTTTCGGGGGACATTGATGGTTTTATTTGCTCTGAGATTTGGAATAGAAAAGGAACAGCTTGCTCAAGGACTTTCCAATTTAGATGTTTTTAGTAGAAAAAGAAACATGCTTAGAGCTAACTTCATTTTCTTTTTTGAGGACAGGAGGGCAAACTCCAAACTGTGTGTGCTATTGTGTGACATACATATCCAGATGGTTAGGCTGGCTTATCTTTATTCTGAGATTTGTATGTAATGAGCCCCAGAACATGATTTTGGCATGGTTTTCATTCAGGGTTACCTGATGAACCCTTGTGTAAGCACTTAGAGCTGTTCATCTCAGGTTCCAGGGGCTGTGCTGTTTTGTCTCAAGGCTGTGGTGCTGCCTTCCCAGCCCAGGCACAAAAAAAATAGGCAGAAAAACAGAGTTAAAATGTTGCAAAACACCCAGAATAAGCAGTATCCCTAGTCTTGACTGAGCAGACTAGGTGGCTTTGAGTGACCTGGTCTAGAGGAAAGTGTCCTGGCCCATGGCAGTGATGATATTTAGGTCTCTTTCCACCCTAAGCAGTCTGGAACTCAAATCATCACACAGAACACTTGAATCAGTTGCTGACTGGCTTCTGATGTCCCACACTAAAATGCTTTGGATTCTGCAGTTGATTTTGTCTGGCAAAGGACTGCCCAATGTCCCATCTTCCCACACCTCAGAGAAATAAATGAATACCTTTTGTAGGCCAGAAACACCTTTATGGCTCAACGTGTCTGCCTGCCATACATGGACATGGCCTTTGTCTCAAGAAGAAATTCATGGAGGTGGGAGCTCCCTGGGAGGCGGGTTTTATTCCAGGAGAATTTCCCAGCAAAGTGGCCCTGAAGAAAAGGGAAACTGTGTTTCCTGTGGGTTATCCCCCATGGAGCTGGGTGGCAGAGTAGCTGACTTCAGGAGCCTCTTCCAAGCCTCATTTCTCATTTGGTTTCCTAAGAGGAAATGAGACTCCTATTATCTTGGTCTGATGCTCTCATTGGCATGAAAATTATGATGGGAAAATATTTACTAAAGCTTTTCTTCTGCTTAAAACGAAGAGAAAAAAAAAAAAAAAAAGAAATTGCATAGAATCACAGAATGGTTTGGGTTGGAACTTAAAGCTCATCCTGTCCCACCCCCTGCCATGGGCAGGGACACCTTCCACTGTCCCAGGCTGCTCCAAGCCCCATCCAACCTGGCCTTGGACACTCCCAGGGATCCAGGGACAGCCACAGCTGCTCTGGGCACCCTGGGCCAGGGCCTGTCCACCCTCCCAGCCAGCAATTCCTCATTCCCAATATCCCATCTGTGCCTGCCCTCTGGCCCTGGGAAGCCATTCCCTGGCTGCTGTCCCTCCATGCCTTGTGCCCAGTGCCTGTGCAGCTCTCCTGGAGCCCCTGGAGGCCCTGGCAGGGGCTCTGAGGTGTCCCTGGAGCCTTCTCTTGTGCAGGTGAGCAGCCCCAGCTGTGCCAGGCTGGCTCCAGAGCAGAGGGGCTCCAGCCCTGGCAGCATCTCCGTGTCCCTTTATCTCCGTGGTTGTTCTTTCTGGTTGTTTTGTTTTGGGATGTGCAGCTTGAATTTGCTCCCACTTCCCGAGGTGTCCCAGCTGCTGTCAATAGTTTGGAATGATGCCCGAGACGAGCCCCTGGCAGAGCCCAGCTCTCTCTGGCACAGCTTTTCCCAGCAGCTCAGCACCCGCTGGCTTCTGCATCGAAGCGTGGGGATTATCTGTGCATATAAATGTTTATTTTAGCAAGTATGGCTAGGTGGTATTTTTAGTAGTGGCAGTTGTAGGAGTTTCATGGGAAAGCCTGTATTTCATCAGCCTTTTCGTGTATCTTATCTCGGAAATGTAAGCGTCGGCTGGGGGATATTGTACAATGTTGCCTTCATCACCCAGCACTTAATCTACTCCCGATTTATTTACTTTAGTAACTTCAGGAAGCAAATAGCCTCTGCGTGGCTCACTTCAAGTAACTGAATTAGTGCTGTGTGACAAAGTATCGCTCTGTTTGGCCTCTTTTTAGCTTTCTTAAAAAACAAATAATTAAAAAAACCACCCCACCACCCCACCCCCCCAAAAAACCCACCAAAAAAACCCCACACAAAATCCAGAACAAAAGCAAAAATGCACAGCCCCAGGCAGTGCATTTAGTGAGGCTCTCTGGCCTGACCTGTCCAGGTACCTGGCATGGTGGAGGGCAGTCAGACAGAAAGCTCTTCAGCAGCTAAAACAAAATGTCAAAGTCCTTACGAAAGCATCTTCTTCCAAACCACGAGCACTGCTTGCTTTACATATGGTGAAACTGGAGAGTTGGTCTCTCCTTCAGTGTTTATTTTTGCTGGTATAATTAGCTGAGTTTTCAACCAGTAATATTGCTTAGTAGTGACTTCCTTTTAAAAAATTGTTTTAGGCTGTGCAAATCTTCTTGGCTTTGTGTGCATACAATGACTTGAACTGGTAGGACCCCGATGTACTAAGGCAGTGCTGCTAATTAATTCTTGGCTGCAGAAGTCCTGATAAGAGTAAACAAAGAGTGAAATTAGCTCAGGAGAAGACACAGGAATTTGCAGGCAAACCCACATCCTTCCATGATATCACTGGGAATCCGCCCGTGCTCCACCCATACGTTTGACTGAGCCCTGGCTGACAGCAAGAGAGCTGATTTTGTTTGGGAGGGTGAGCTGTGGATCCTAGAGAGGCTCAGTGTAATTTATGGCCTGTAAGGATTTTATTCCCATTAGCTTGGAGAGCCAGATAATTTGCATTTACTCTCAGATGGCGAAGCCAAAGCCCGGGCCCCCACACCCACACTGGCCATCCCTGCTCCCCCGGAGCCCCCGGTCCTGCCAGGGGGCTGAGAGGTGCACAAAACACTGGTCCTGTGCTGTTTCAGAGGCTGCTGGCCTGAAAAGCTCTGTGCATGCTCTGGGGAGGATGTTAGCAGCAGAGAGGGAGGTGCTGTCAGCCTCCTGTGACAGCAATCCTGGGCTGGGGAGAGCAGGGGCAGCTGCTCTCTGGAGATGTTCTTCCAAATCCAGCAGAGTTGGTACCATGGGTAGCACTTCCCCAGAGCACCTCAGTGCTAAACTGCTGCCAAAATGATGTTTTTGTTACTTTTTCTTTGTATTTCCAAGGGAAGACTGCAGTGAGGAGATGGTGAGAGACATCTCACACAGTGCTAGTGTGTGTTGCCATGACATTGAAGTAATTGCTGTTACTTCTTTTTTGAGAGAAATTAATTCTTTCAGGATGAAGTGACCAATTTTGCCAACGCTCAGATGCAGGAGGAAAGGAATTTTCTGTAATTCAGCAAATAGAGACATTATACCTACGCTTTCACAGTAGCAGTGAAGTGTTTTCTTCTGTTCCCACTCTTTGCTAACACCTTGCAGTTTGCATTGAGAAATTGTGGGACTGATGATAGAACACAACAAAATGCAATCTTGAAATTTTCCCTAAAGCACGGTAAGAGGGGAGCAGGAGAATATAAAGGTGCAAGGTGGCAAAATTATGTCTAGACTGGCTACTTTGAAAAACAAATCCAGTTCCCTCAGGATGGTTTCCTCTGCGGTTTAAGCCACAGCTCTTTGACTCAGAGGACACTGTGGATGTTCAGGTTTGCCATTTTGCACCATGCTCTTGACCACACTCCTTCCAGAGCCACCTAAGTACCAGTCTGCAGGGTCTGTGTTCCCTTCTCCCATGTTTTACATCTCAGCAAGAACTGTTACATAAAATCCTTGCCAGGTAATCCGAGGTGAAGAGCAATTAGCTAAAACCCAAGATCAGGTAAAACTATACACTAATAAGGAGACTGAGTGAGCCCTGGCTTAGTGAGCACTGGGAAACCTGAGTGGGTTTGGTAAGCACCCTGGAGCCTGGCTGTCCACTGCAGGTCATGGTGTTCCTGTGCCTGCTGCACCCAAGGCAGGATGAGATGTTTCCAGACAGTTCCTGACATCCTGTCTAGGCAGGAGGTTACCAGTCTGCTGGTGGGAGAGTTCTGCCCAAATCCTCCTGTTCAGCAGGGGTCCCATTCAGGATCTGGCAGTCTTTGCCCACCTCCCCTCTTGGATCCCCTCTATAATAAAAAATTCTCTGCGGCAAAAAAGGCTAAAGGAGCTCCTCACCCAGGAGTTTTGGCTTTTGCTATGCAAAAAATAGCAGCAACACCTCAGATTTCTTAATTGTTTTATACTTCTTTTGGAGTTTGACATTAAAGGGGAGAAGGGAATCTATAGGAAATATGTATTTTTCCGACCCATCTCACAGACAGAGATACTGAGGTTAAAGAGATTTTACTCTCAGGAAGACCACCCAGCCAGCCTGTGGGGGAGCTGGCAGATGAACAAAGCCCTCCTGATTTATTAGCAAGCATCCCTCCTAGAAGAGAAAGGGATGGACCTTTCTCCAGGGAAGGGGATGGACCTTTAACAGAGCAGCTACTTAGGGATTTGTTTTATTTTTTATTTTAATCAGGTCATACTGCACTCCAAAGACTCTTCATATTTTTCCTTCCAGCACCTGGTGGAGGGTGTTGGAGAATCCTGCTGGCCTTTGGTGGCCCCAGAAGCCTGGTGGCCTCTGCTCTGCCTCCAGCACTTTGCCCAGCCACGCAGTGAGCAGCCTTCCCATGTGAAACAGGGACTCGTTTTGCTGAGCTGTGCTTTAAAACAAGGTCTGGGCGAGCATCCCAAATGTTTCCTTGAAATGCCCCCACCTCCGAGGCATCGGGATGACCCTGGAAAGCAACCAGAGCAAACAGCCCCCGTGCTCTCAGAGCAAGGGCAGCCCTGGCTGGGTGGCATCAGCCCCTCATGCCTCTGCCCTGTCCCTGGACATTAGCCCTTGTCCGTCTGCCAAAACCAGAGCTGGGTTATTGCTTCCATTGTTGCATCTCTGGAACTCACTTTTTTTCCTGGAAACCTGTCCTGGATGTGTGAGACTCTTGAGGGTCTTTGGATCATGGCAGCTCTTTGTGAAACACAGCTGGGAACTGGGCCTGATGCACTCCAGGGGGAAAATCCCAACAATTCCAGGCTTTTGCAATAGGTCTGGAGCCCCTCTGCTCTGGAGCCAGCCTGGCACAGCTGGGGCTGCTCACCTGCACAAGAGAAGGCTCCAGGGACACCTCAGAGCCCCTGCCAGGGCCTCCAGGGGCTCCAGGAGAGCTGCACAGGCACTGGGCACAAGGCATGGAGGGACAGCAGCCAGGGAATGGCTTCCCAGGGCCAGAGGGCAGGCACAGATGGGATATTGGGAATGAGGAATTGCTGGCTGGGAGGGTGGGCAGGCCCTGGCCCAGGGTGCTCAGAGCAGCTGGGGCTGCCCCTGGATCCCTGGCAGTGTCCAAGGCCAGGCTGGATGGGGCTTGGAGCAGCCTGGGACAGTGGAAGGTGTCCCTGCCCATGGCAGAGGGTTGGAATGAGATGGAATGAGCTTTAAGGTCCTTTTCCACTCAAATAATTCCATGATCCCATGTCTATGTGGTATACACATGTGCTTAGACCCTCCTTCCTAGGACAGAATCTAGGGGGGCTCCTCAGGATCCCAGGGAAGCCCAGAATAGGGAGGGGAACTGCAGGGGAACCACAGACAAGGAGAAAATAGGGACTGGTGGCCTGAGGGGGACGACACTGCTGTGCAGAGTGGCTTGGCCAGAGCACCTCTGCTTTACTAGACCAGGCACTGTAAAGGCACTTTTCAGCTTTTACTGCAGGACAAACATCAGTGCATGAGAGCAGCAGTCAGACCACGAAATTTGGCCTCATAATTAGACAGCAAAATATTATATACAGCTTTTTATTTTCTAAGAATGGCTGGCAAATAAGATCAGGCCAACCACTGTGTGCTCCTAAAACCTGCAAATCCTTTTGCAAGTGTAAAATTTGTGACTTAAGAGTGAGAGTTGGATCTTGATATTTGGTTCATACTGGGTATGACAGGTCAGAATTGCCATGGAATTGGAATTCTGACTATTGTCAGAAACTATTTGCACTAAATACCTTGTGAATTAGCTTCTGAGTCAGCTCAGGGTAAAAAGAAACAGAAAGAATCTATTTGTGACTCTATGCAATTGGAGGAAAAACCTGTGGTAGAACCACTGAGTCCTGTTCTTTGGGGTAACTTTTTGTGTGCCCACAAATCCATCTGATCCCCTTCCAGGCCACGGGGGGCAGGTGGGATGTGACAAAAGTCAGTGCAGGAAAGGTGAACACACAATCCACTCTTTCCTGTTTCATACATCAGCTAATCCATCATGCAGCCTTTATTGGTTTGGCACCTGCCTTTTCTTTAATGGATCCCTGAAAAGTTTTTCTCTCAGCTGTTTGTGCTCTGAGCTGTTCTCTGGTTCCTGCAGAGCCCCAGCTCCCACTGGTGTGAGTGGGTCTGCTCTGTGGGCCTCAGGAAGCCCTGGCTTGGGCCAAGGATTGCAGCTCTTGGCCATTACACTGCATTTGATACATCAGCATACAAATAAGAAACAGCTGAGCATCAATATATAATTCTTTTTTTTAAGTCTCCACCTATCCCATGAAATGCCTCCAATCTCAGTAGCAAGCTTACAGGGAGGCCCAGTGCATTTCTCCCATGGCTGCTGAGAAACTGGAGTCCTTCTGCAGAGCTGATTTCCAGGTAACAGGACAGTACCTGGTGCAGGGCCTCCCATGGCTGCTTGAGAAGTGAAATTATTTGGCTTTGCACAGTAAAAAAATCACCTGACTGTCCCTGACATGACAGCATTTTCTGTCCTGATTCAAAAAAAGAAATGGGAAACACTTTTTAAATTGAATGCCAGGGAATAAAGCACATGGCAGGGCTTGGTTCTAAGGGAAGTGGACTGGCCCAGCACATGGAGTAATTTTTATTATTGCTGCATCCTCCATCTTCCAGCATGTGAATGATTTTATTATGCCTCCAAAGAAGGCAAGGATGTCCCTACTGTCCACATGTGGCTGGCTGTGATTAAGCAGTGAAGGCACAGACCCCTTAACCCATAAAAATTCAAACCACTGGCCCCAGTCCCTGCACAGTGTATGTCAGTGGCCTTCAGAAATGTCAGTACACACCCCTGACATTGGCGTGTGTCATTTCAAAGTACAGAAAAAACAACTTTTAGAGGGACTCTCAGTGTGTTGGAGGTGTCTGTGCCCCTTGCAGCAGGGCTGGGCTGGATGCCCTTTAAAGGTCCCTTCCAAGCCAAGCCATCCCACGGTTCCATGATTTCAGAGGGTTCTTGTTTTGTCCTTGCTGGTTGGGTTTGCAAAGGTCAGTAAGGAAAGGAAAATGCAGCTCTGGTAACTCACAGCAAACCCTTCTCCTGGTGCTCTGCAGAACCCACCTTCCCCCTTCTCCTCCTCCATCTCCCTCCACCAAACGTGCCCCAAGTCTGACACAGCCACCAGGCCACCAGAGGAGGTGGATTATTTCCTCCAGTTTTCTCTCAGTGCTTCACCGTGGGGCTGGGCTGAGCCTGGGCTCCAGGAGCTCACCCTGGAATGTGTGCCCCTTAGCCCTGCCCCAGGGCACCATGTCCTGGTATGAACTCTCAGGGAGAAAGCTGCTAATCCCACCTGATGGTACATGTTGGGGGTGGAGATCATGTCTGGGTGTCCTGCTGAGCCACAGACCAGAATATGAGTTATATTTAATTAGCATTTACTCATCAGTGCCTCAGTGCTTTGGCCTCAAACCCTGCTGTGGGCAGCAAGAGCTGCAGAAGCCCTGGAAGGGCCTGGCTGCCCTTGGATCCGTGCACAGCCCAAGGGGACAGGAGGCACAGCAGCTTCATCCCAGCACTAATGGCACCTGGGTTTGAAACACAGGCTCCAGGTGGAGATGGGCTGGCTCAGCCCAGGAGGGGAGCAGGGGTGGAAGCTTGCCAAGGACACAGCCTGCTGCAGTGCCCAACAAAGTATAGACCCCTTGTCCCTGTCCCCAGCTCTCTGATGCTGCAGCAACCTTGCAGGCCTTTCAAACACAGCATCACTTAAACGCAGCAGTTTTCCCTGCTCATGTATCATAGAATCATTGGGTGGTTTGGGCTGGAAGGGACCTTTAAAGCCCATCCAGTTCCACCCCTTCCATGGGCAGGGACACCTTCCACCATCCCAAGTTGCTCCCAGCCTTGTCCACCCTGGGCTTGAACACCTCCAGGGGTGGAGCAACCACAGCTTCTCTAAGAAACCTGTGCCAGGCTCTCACCACCCTCACAGGAAGCAATTTCCTCCCATTATCTGCTCTAAACATACTTTCTGGCAATGTGGAGCCAGTCCCCCTTCTCCTGTCACTCCAGACCCTTGTAAATAGTCCCTCTCCATGTTTTTGGTGGCTCCTTCAGCCCTGGAATGCCACAATAAGGTCACCTCACTGCAGGCTGAACAACCCCAATTCTCTCAGCCCTTCCTGACACTAGAGCTGCTCCATCCCTCTGACCAACCTGATGCTTGCCCTGCACTCTCTCCAGCAGCTCCCCACCCTTCCTGTGCTGGGACCCCGGGGCTGGAGGCAGCCCAGCAGGGGCAGAGCCCCCTCTGAGCCCCTGGGCAGGGCTGTGGGGTCAGCCCAGTGCCTTCCCTGGGATGCTCTGGGTGCAAAGGCAGCACGAGCTCAGCAGCCCTGCTCCGCACCAGCTGGTTTGAATAAGTTATGGGCTGAAAACCTGGAACATTTGTTCTGGTGAATATTAACGTCCATCCCTGGGTGCTGATGTTTATCTGGCCAGGCCGTTTAAATAATTGGAAAGTACATGCATGAGTTCAAAGCCACCAGCCAAGCTGTTGCCTTCCCCTGCCCTCACCCCTGTGCGTGTCAGGCGAGGCGAGCTCCACCAGCCTGATGTTTTGTGTTTGGGCAGATTCAAAGGCCTCTGAGAATGCATACAAGGTGCTTGCCTGCACAAAACACCCCTGCCTGCACTAAAATGAGCAGGAAAGTATTGTATAAAGCTGGTTTCTTTTATTTTCTTTTTTTATTTTTTCAATTGCCCTCCCCTTAACAAGCGCTGATGGGCCACATGCAAATCTTGCCTTCCCTTTTTACTCCCGACAGCCACACTGATAATTTAAACATCTCGCGCTTCAGGCAGGCCCCTGATGGCAAAAAAATTAATATTTTAATTAAAGTGGTTCAGACAGAGTCTCCCTTAGTCCTCAGATGCTTGTTTTACAAAGGACATTTGTTTATAAGGCTCAGCTGGATTTTTCTTAAGAAGTTCCCTAAGCATTTCAGTTGCCATCTGTGCACCTTTGTTGTTCAAGTGCATTAGCAGAACTTCCCCAGTTCCACCTAAACTGATAAATTCATCCAGTCCCCACTTGATATCACCAGAGAGCAGCTGCTTGTGGAGTTGTTTAATCCCCATTAGGACACCGTGGTTAAAAGCCAAGCTTGCATCCATATGAAAACACGGCACAAGCAGGATGCTCTGCCTCTGCAGGTCTTTCCAGGCCAGGAGTGTCTGAGGCTGTTTGGAGCTGGCTATTTGACATTTCCATGAAAAGCAGGCTGGCTGTGTGTCTCCCTGGAAACCTTGTGCCACCTGGGAGCACCATCCTCTTTCCCTGCTGTTTTGCACCCACGGGTTGGGGTGTTTTTCCCCACATGAAATTCATTTTGGGAGATGCAGAGACCACTGTGGTGGGGTACCTGGGGCAGAAGTTGGGACTAAGACTGGTGTTTATTCAGGGAAATATGTTCTGTGAGAGCCTTTCTTTTAATCACCTCAAGTGCTTCTAAAGGGATCCACGTTGCACCTTGTTTTGTCTGCAGGCAAGGAGATGTGGACAGTTAGGCTCTCTTTAAATTACATCTGACAGAGAAATGGAATCTAGATTATTTTTAAATCTCCTTATTTCCCTTCTATATCTTCCAATCCATCTTTCTCAGTGACAGCTGGGGTGAAGTGCCCGTCACAGAAGTTCCTCCCCAAGAGTAATTACAGGGAAGAGAAATTATTTTCTCCTACATTTATGCAGTAGAAAAAATAAGAAAATAAGAACTACTTTTCTCATTTGTTCCTTGAAAATTTTTCATCAAACAAATAAAGCAGACGTGAAGTATCAAGCTTGCTCAGTGTCAGTGTCTCAGTCCTCTCTCCAAGTGCAAAACTGTTGGGATCACGGCCAGGAATCACTCTTTTAAGCAACCTGATGCTTTGGGAGAACAATTTCTCCTTGTAACACTGCTGGGTTTGTCTTTGTGCTCTGGCTCTGCTGAAGACAACAGCATTTTTATCATCAGCCTCGAGGGATTCTTTCTAAATTCTCAAAGGATCCAGGCTTCCAGCTCCTGTATTTGGATCCACATTAGGTTTTGGCTGGGCTGTTCCCAACAGCCCTTCAGTTTCAGCCACCAACTACAACTGGCTCCCCCTCAGAAAGTCCATCCTTCCCAAGCCATGCGTCCCCCGAGGAAAGGGCAAGGAAGGAGCTGCAGGGTGCTGTCAGCCAGGCAAAGCTGTGAGCAACCCAAATTTTCTGCCTGTGTCCCCTGTGGCCCCAGGGGTGATGAAGGTGGAGCAGGGAGGATGGACCAACCTCTCTTCTCAGGATGGCATGGTGGGATGCAGGATAACATATTCTGTAGGGCCAAAAGGTGCGTGGTTTGGCTGGGATTTGCCTCTCCTAATTCTATCTAAAAATTAAAACCCCGGGCTGAAGTGATGGACCACAACTTAAATTACAGCAGGGATGAGGCCAGCACAGCCTTGGACACCCCCTCAGCTGGCAGGGGTGTCATGGCATGGCCCTGCACATCCCTGCACTGCTGCGGGTGCAGAGGGCCCTGAGACAGCCCAGGATGTGCTGCTGGGGCAGCTGTGGCTGCGCTTTCCTGCCTCCAACCTCCTCATCTGCAGTGGCCAGGCAGTATTGGGACACTTTAATGAGCAAAGGGGATCAGATCAGAATAGTCTGGGCCATGCTGTGGATCATCAGCATCTTTCCTGACACTCACCTAGGAGCGAGCTCCGTGCCCAGGCACCACCATCAGCACCACCATTTCTGTCTTCATTTCACTGGGCACCTCCTCTGTGTCTGGAACCTTCCGTCTCTGACAGAGGCACTCAGGAATTGAAACACAGAATGGTTTGGGTTGGAAGGGACCTTAAAGCTCATCCTGTCCCACCCCCTGCCATGGGCAGGGACACCTCCCACCATCCCAGGCTGCTCCAAGCCCCATCCAGCCTGGCCTGGGACACTGCCAGGGATCCAGGGACAGCCACAGCTGCTCTGGGCACCCTGGGCCAGGGCCTGCCCACCCTCCCAGCCAGCAATTCCTCATTCCCAATATCCCATCTGTGCCTGCCCTCTGGCCCTGGGAAGCCATTCCCTGGCTGCTGTCCCTCCATGCCTTGTGCCCAGTGCCTGTGCAGCTCTCCTGGAGCCCCTGGAGGCCCTGGCAGGGGCTCTGAGGTGTCCCTGGAGCCTTCTCTTGTGCAGGTGAGCAGCCCCAGCTGTGCCAGGCTGGCTCCAGAGCAGAGGGGCTCCAGCCCTGGCAGCATCTCCCTGCCCTCCTCTGCACTGGCTCCAGCAGCTCCCTGCCTTTCCCATGCTGAGTTATTGCTGCTGCCACCTCTCCACTGTTAATGGAGCCCCAGCCCTGTGGTGTCTGAGAGGGCCCATCCTCACTCACACCCTACAGCAGCAGGGCAGGCAAGGGGAAGGACCTTCCTCTGCTGCCTCCCCTAAGGATTTGTTGGGATTTTTCCCAGGAATTGACTCCTGCAGTGCATTACTGAGGATCCCCCTCCTCCCACCACACTCTCCACAACGCCTGGCCCCACGACACAGCGAGCTGGGAGAGAGAGCAGGAGCCTGGCACAAGTGGGGAGCCATCCATGGGATCCAAAGCTGGGCTCCAGGTATTATTTTATCAAATTTCAGCTGTGGGCAGCAGATGAATGTGCCCTGTGCCCTGCTGGAGGAAGCACCAGCCAATCCTTGCAGCACTGGGAGCCCCAAACTCTGTCACCTGGGGCTGACTGCAGAAAAAAACATGGACAGAAAATCACAGCTTTGGGATGAGGGTAACACCTGAGGGAAGCAGCAAAGGAAACGATGGAGTTGTGCCTTCTGAGTGCAGAGATGAGCCTGCCCCTGCCAGCAGGAAAATACAAAACATTAGATAATGCTTGTTGTCCCAGTGGTGGCTTTTCAGCAAGAATTTAGAATTGCAAGCAAGGACACTCTTCATGAGGGGTGAAACACAGGAAAATGAAGCAGCTCAGCTCAGGTTCTCCCCTGGAAGATGTGAATGGGGACCCCTGTCCATCACTTTTCTGCTGGGATACTGGGGACTGGACCTCACACAGCAGCACCTTCGTGGAATCCCCACCCTAAGGAGAAGGGAGCACCCAGGACTTGCAGGTTGTCGTGATCAAAGGAATGACAAAAGTCAGAGGGTCTGTGAAATCTTACCAAGTTTTGTCAGTGAGTCACACACTTTTCATGGAAATTGGTGTGTAAATCCCTGCTGGCCTGGTGAAAGCACACAGCAGTGGGATTTGGATAATGGGGTGGGGTGAAAGGGAGGAGAGAAATAAATTCAAGAGAGGAAGGAAGTGGCGGAAGGAAGGAAGGAAGGAAGTGGCGGAAGGAAGTGGCGGAAGGAAGGAAGGAAGGAAGTGGCGGAAGGAAGGAAGTGGCGGAAGGAAGTGGCGGAAGGAAGGAAGGAAGGAAGTGGCGGAAGGAAGTGGCGGAAGGAAGGAAGGAAGGAAGTGGCGGAAGGAAGGAAGTGGCGGAAGTGGCGGAAGGAAGTGGCAGAAGGAAGGAAGGAAGGAAGGAAGGAAGGAAGGAAGGAAGGAAGGAAGGAAGGAAGGAAGGAAGGAAGGAAGGAAGGAAGGAAGGAAGGAAGGAAGGAAGGAAGGAAGGAAGGAAGGAAGGAAGGAAGGAAGGAAGGAAGGAAGGAAGGAAGGAAGGAAGGAAGTGGCAGAAGGAAGTGGCAGAAGGAAGGAAGGAAGGAAGTGGCGGAAGGAAGGAAGGAAGTGGCGGAAGTGGCGGAAGGAAGGAAGGAAGGAAGTGGCGGAAGGAAGGAAGGAAGTGGCGGAAGGAAGGAAGGAAGTGGCGGAAGGAAGTGGCGGAAGGAAGTGGCGGAAGGAAGTGGCGGAAGGAAGTGGCGGAAGGAAGGAAGGAAGGGAAGGAAGGAAGGAAGGAAGGAAGGAAGGAAGGAAGGAAGGAAGGAAGGAAGGAAGGAAGGAAGGAAGGAAGGAAGGAAGGAAGGAAGGAAGGAAGGAAGGAAGGAAGGAAGGAAGGAAGGAAGGAAGGAAGGAAGGAAGGGGAAGGGGAAGGGGAAGGGGAAGGGGAAGGGGAAGGGGAAGGGGAAGGGGAAGGGGAAGGGGAAGGGGAAGGGGAAGGGGAAGGGGAAGGGGAAGGGGAAGGGGAAGGGGAAGGGGAAGGGGAAGGGGAAGGGGAAGGGGAAGGGGAAGGGAGAATCTCCAGAACTGGCTCCAGCACTGATCCATCCAGCTGATGGGATATCCAGGGTCCTGGGAATGCCATCCAGGCTTTGTGGGGGCACCTTTTGTAGAGAAGTTTTCCTCACCTGGAGAGAAGTTTCTCACTTCTTGTACAAATCAGTTCTCATGCACAGCCAGTCCTTTTGAGCATTTCTGGAAATGGTTTAGAGGCTTCAGACATCTTGGGTGGCCTTGTCCCCTCTACAGTCACAGATTCACAGGATCCATGGAGCTGGAATAGACGTCCAAGACCATCAAGTCCAAGCTCTGATCAATCCCTACCTTGTCACCAGCCCAGAGCACTCTGTGGAACATCCAGTCATTCCTAGGATAGCTCCAGGGATGGGCACTCCAACAACACCTCCCTGGGCAGCTCCTTACAAGGCCTGACCACCCTTGCCATGGAGGAATTTTCCTCAATATCCAACCTGACTCTCTCCTGATACAACTCAAGGCCATTCCCTCTGCTCCTGTCCCTGTTCCCTGGAGCACAGCCCGACCCCCTGGCTGTCCCCTCCTGTCAGGAGCTGTGCAGAGCCACCAGGTCCCCCCTGAGCCTCCTTTTCTCCAGGCTCAACCCCTTCCAAGCTCCCTCAGCCTCTCCTGGGGCTCCAGCCCCTTCCCAGCTCCGTTCCCTGCCCTGGACACACTCCAGCCCCTCGGTGTCTCTGCTGTCCTGAGGGCCCAGAGCTGTCCCCAGCACTGGAGGTGCCTCAGCAGTGCCAGCACAGGGACAGGCACTGCCCTGGGGCTGTGTCACAGCCTGGCTGGGACAGCCCAGGGCCATTGCCCACCTGGGCACCCTGGGCTCATGTCCAGCTGCTGGCACCAGCACCCCCAGGGCCTTTCCCAGCTTTCCAGCCCCTCCACCCCAGCCTGGAGCTGCCAGGAGTTGGGCTGACCCCAGTCCTGAGCCCTGGGGAGCCCCATGAGTGCCCAGCCCCAGCTGGCTGAGGCCACTTTCCCCATGACTCTCTGGGCCTGGCCATCAGCCTCTTCTGAGCCCAGCTAAGGCTGAACCTGTCCAAGCCATGGGCTGCAGCTCTCCCAGGAGAATGATGTGGGAGGCAGTGTCAAAGGTTTGCTAAGGTCCATGGCCATTTCCTGACCTCATTCCTGCACTGAGCCAGGTTGTGCTTTGCTCCAGAAGCCAGAACAAGGTTTGTCCCAGAAAAGTGCTGCCCTTCCTCCATAGGGCCCCATCTCCAGGCACATCCTGGTGTTCCTCACGTGTGCTCTTACCAACAGCCCTTGGCTCCACAGCCATGCAGCTGTCTGTGCTTGGGACATGCACATTATCCCCTCACCTGCTTTGCTCCTCCCAGCCACTGTGAGCAGCAATTGAGCAACAGAAGTTTGAGATTTGGGATGAAAACTTGTGGGGAGACCCAAAACCCCAGGAAAAAAATGTCCCCATCTGGCCAGGTATCATTGTGGTGCTCCAAACTTCGGGGCAGGGGGTGGGATTGTTCAAAAATAATGAGAGGACATTTGCTTTGCTTGCAGCAAGAACTTGTTAGGCTTAAGGACATTGCTCAAGGGGAGTGCTGACAACAAAATATGATTATTTGGCATTTCCGTGTCATTTTACTTTTTCAAGATGCCTTTCAGGCACTAAACAGACATTAAACATGAGCTAATCTTTTGCTATAGTCCTCTGCAGCCATGAGATGAGATTAGGGCACAAATTGGGTGGGTATTGAAAAAAAAAGAAAAGGAATTAATTAAAAATATTCAAGTGCTTTTAACAAATTTAAAGGGGTTCATACCATGGTCCATGTGTTGTGACAATAATGAGCACTCACACACTTCACATCAGGCTTCTAAAGAGCATCCTGGGCCATGCTGAGTCAGTGCAATTGAAAACTAGTCAAAGGGGTGGGAAAATCACAGAATCCCAAAGAGTTTGGGTTGAAAGGGAACTTAAAGCTCCTCTCATTCCACAGTCCTGAGATATTGGCTCACCATCTGCAACGTGTGGATGAAAGGACTTGCACAGCAGACAGAGATGATGGAAAACATGCAGATTCAGTAATGAGGGTTATGCACAGGCCCTCTCTAATGAGTGATGCAGGTTAATTGCACCTCTTCAGCTGAAGACTGGGGGGGTTTGTGTCCTTGGTGGGTTATTGTGTGAATGGCACTGGGGAGCTGAGTGGTCAGCAGCACCTGTGTGTGATCCCAGAGGGGACAGCTGCAGGGTGGCCACTCCACAGAGCAGTTTCCCATGAGATAATCCCCATTGTTCATGGGAAGGATCCAGTTTCAGTGGATGATGTGCCAGCCTGACTGCACCCCGAGCATCTTCGACAGGAGGGGGAGGCTGGGAAGGTTCTCAGCAGCTTTGGGAAGCTGGTGTTTCTTCAGTGACTAATGGCTCAAGGAACTTGACTAATGGCTCAAGGAACCTGACTTTTGTGTTCAGTGTTTTCAAAACAGGAGTCAAAGGCCCTGAGTAGCTTCCCCAGGCCAGAGAGTGATCCTGCCTTGCCACACAGCTGGACCACAGAAGGGTTTTGGGGCCAGAGCCAGCGTCACTGAGGTGAAGTGGCTTGTCTGACATGACATGGACACGGGTGGTGGTGCTGGGAGCTGACTCAGGAGATCTGGGCACAGAGTCCAGCCCCTGAACCACAGCCCTCTCCTTCCTCTGACTCTTTCCACAGTGTGGCTGCAATGGAAGATCCAGGCAGGTGCTCTAGGAAGCAGAGCAGCACCGGGCTGCTGCTGGTGACCTTGACCACAGAAGTGATGGCCACCACTGACCCCAAGGACAGCATGGAGTGGTGCTTCTCAGCACCATGGGGCTGCTCAGTGTCCTCAGAGCTGCAGCAGACTTGGTCAGGGGTTAGGGCATCACTTGCAAGGGGGATAGGTTGACCCTTAACGTCCCTCCTGCTACAGCACCCCAGCCCATTGCTCTGCAGCCCTGCCTGGCTGGGAGGTGCTGGTTCCCCAGTGCAGTGGATGCAGGGAGAGCTGCACACTCAATAACTCCCAGCCAGGAGACTGCCAAGAGGAAATGCACTTCCCGTAAAGCAGGCACTGTTACCGGCTTTGTTTGCTGGAATTGCTTGAGTGGTAATTACGCTCCCTTAATATTGACATACTTAAATAGTTTCCAAGCATCATAGGAGTCCTGCCCTGCTCCTTACACCTCCTTTTCCAAATTTCTGTGGTGAGCTTTCACTTTGAACAAGAGATTATCTGGAGGGGCGTGCCTTGCCCACGTCTTGTTTCCTGAGCAGCAGCCCAGATGTTGCTCTCTCTCTCTGGCTGTGCGTTCCTTGCACTCAGCGTCTGCTGTGTGGCCCCACGGAGGAGCAGCCAAGGGGGTCTGTCATGCCGAAAAGGAGGTCTCCATCTCCACAGCAGGAGCCACAGGGGTCAGAAATGCAGAGAAGGAGCTCTCCATCTCCACATGTGAGCGTGCTGGCCACGGGCCCCGGCTCACGCCGGGATGCTGACGGGGTAACGCGCGGCGGCGTCAGCGCCGCTCGCATATTTGTGTTTCATTCATTATGTTCCGAGACATTCTGTCCCCAGCACAGCGGCCAAAAAAGGCCATTCCCTGCTTACGCTGCTGCCTGCGTGGGCCACTCTCATGAATGCTGCAAAAGGAGGATTCATTTTCCCAGGAAAAGCAAGTCATGCAAGAAGCGTGGTGGAAACCTGGGCCACTCCATGCCCTGATGCCCTGAGAGCCCCCCTGGGCTCCTCTCTCTGCCTGACAGCCCATGCACAAATTTATCTTGGGCAGACCCCCAGATCTGGTACCTTTCCCCCCCAAAGCAAACTCACTTTTCTCCCCCATTCACTGCTGACATTGCTGGCTCCTGTCTCCCTCTGAGCATCCACCCAGAGCAGTATCCAGCATGGCTTTTACAGACTCCTGCTCCTCCCAGCTCTGGTCAGCCTCTGGGTGGTCTGGTCTTTGCAAACCTCTCCCTGGGTTTTCCTCTCCACCCTGGGGAAGATTTTTTCATAGAACCACAGAATCCCAGAATGATCTGGGTTGGAAGAGACCTTAAAGATCATCCAGTCCCACCTCCTGCCATGGGCAGGGACACCTTCCACTATCCCAGGCTGTGCCAAGCTCCTTCCAGCCTGGCCTTGGACAATTCCAGGGATCCAGAGGCATCTGGGAAAAAAATTTTTCTGTCACAAGTGCTGGCTGACCCCAGAGGAAACCCCCTGACTGGTTCTTCTCCATGCCTAGGGTCATTGTGGGCTGGACACCCTGTGGGGACACTCTCTGGAGACACTGTCTGGGGACAGGGGACCCCAATCCTTTCCACCAGGCAGGACTCAGGCACCTTGCAGACACCTCCTCTCCTCCAAGAGGCTGCAGCTGTGGCACTATCAGTCCTCACTTATCTGGGGGCCTGTTCTGCTGAAGATGAGCATCAAGTTGGCCAATTTTGACATTGCCTTGGTACTCAAGCAAGGAAGGTGTTCTCACCCTTGATTGGTGGAAGCCAAACCAAGAAAAACTCTCATGCAGGCCTTGAACTACCATGGAAATGGCTCAAAATCACTCAAAAGTGAGAAATTCCCCTGGGAATTTCTGTAGAGGATGGAGGAGAGACTGCTCATCCTGCCAGGGCCCTGGCTGGGCTGTAGCTGCTAGCAGAAAGGGGGTGTGTGCATATTTTAAGTATGTCAGAGGGATGAGAAAGCAAAGAACAAGCCAGCAAAGTGCCAGGGAGGTTCCAGAAAGGGATCTGGGAAATGCAGCGCGAGGTGAGGGCTCAGGGAGGCACCCAGGCTGTGCAGGGTGGCTCCAGGCAGGCTCGGGCTTGGGCTCCAGGCTGTGGCAGCCGACGTGGCCCCGCGGTGTTCGGGGAAACGGGACTTTACGTACTTTCCCCAGCAATACACAGAATTGCATCAAAGAAATACCTGGCTGTCAACATCAGCGTATCCTCCCAGAGAAAACGATCTTGGCAAGGCCTGGAGCAGGCCCAGCGTCTCAGGCCAAGAGCCAGCAGTGTTTAGTACAAGTTTCTTCATCTCCCTGTCTTTCATCATCTCCCACACGCACCCCACCAAGTTGCCATCCCAAGGGTTACTGTCGAGGTAGGAGAAAGCTGCTAAACAAAGACACTCTTAAAACTTGGAAGGGCAGTGCTGCAGAAGCACCAGTAAAAACCCCAACCTCTCTCCAGCCTTCCTGAGCCTCACCCTCTCCACCTGGCCCTAAATTGGGAGTGCAGAGTGGCAAATCCTCTTCTGTGTCTCTTAAATCGAGAGGATACAATGGGCAGCTTCTGGTCCCCAGGCTCCATCATGGGGCTGGGGGCACTGACTGGAGAGAAGGTGTAGCAGGCCACTATTCCCAACTTCATGAACTGGACTCCAGACCGAAGGAAAAAGCCTTGGATCCAGCAGCCAGGTTTCTGCAGGCTGTGATTTGGAACATTTCAGGGGTGCTGTCCATCCTCCTGTATCTCTTTTGAGGGAGGAGGTAGGGTAAGGCTCTGACACAGCATGGGCAGCTGCTGCTCTTGCTGATGGCTGCTGCTGCTGCTGCTGCACACCTGAGAGGTGAAAGATGGGCTTCCCAGGAGCAGCTCCTAAATTGCTTTGACCTGAAGAGGACTGTGAGCCCTTGAAGATTCCCAGAGCCAGATGTGATACTGAAGAACACCGGTACAAGCAAGGCTTTTGATGTCTGCTGACTGCAGAGCAGCCCAAGGCCACAGGACAAGACAGGGGATTTCAGGCCTGTGTTGGAGGGAAAGTTTGGGAACTTGATGCCCAAGGCTGGGGTTGAGCTGCTCTCGTATGAGGGTTGGGGAAGGAAGGGATTTCTCCCTGGCTCTTAATTTCATAAGAGCAGAGGGTCATACAACAGTAGGGCAGATGGAAATGTCACAACAGCAAGGTTGGTAGCTGCACACACACAGCTAATCTGCCCCACTTAATACTTGTAGCCACAACAAAAACACGGCACCAGGTAACGGAGCAGGTGAACCTGGGACCTCCTGGCTTGGGATGTGCTGTCCTGATCCTCCCTGCACACTCCAATGCCTAAAGAAGCTGGTGTCACCTCAAAGTCCTGCCCCAAATGCAGCTGAGGTGTCACCTGTGGCCACCACTCGTCCATTTCCTCTGGTAGTGTCCTACAGGGCACACACCCAAACCCAGCCAGGGCTGTGCTCTCACTTGTGGCCCTTCATCAGACAGGGTGGTACATCAGAAAGGGGGGCATTTTATAGATAATATATCATTAAATCAATCAGACAGGGTGGTACATCAGAAAGGAGGGCATTTTATAGATAATATATCATTAAATCAATCAGACAGGGTGGTACATCAGAAAGGGGGGCATTTTATAGATAATATATCATTAAATCAATCACAAATCACAATGATGTGCCATTTCCACGTGTGTATGTGTAAATACCCTGTCTCCATGTATCTGTACTGCATATACACACATGGACACTATAGCCATACATATGGGGAGGGAGGGAGGGAGGGAGGGAGGGAGGAAGGGGCAGAAGGAAGGAAGGAAGTGGCGGAAGGAAGGAAGGAAGGGGCAGAAGGAAGTGGCGGAAGGAAGGAAGGAAGGAAGTGGCGGAAGGAAGTGGCGGAAGGAAGGAAGTGGCAGAGGTGGCCTAAGGAAGGAAGGAAGTGACGGAAGTGGCGGAAGGAAGTGGCGGACGGAAGTGGCGGAAGTGGCGGAAGGAAGTGGCGGAAGTGGCGGAAGGAAGGAAGTGGCAGAAGTGGCGGAAGTGGCGGAAGTGGCGGAAGTGGCGGAAGTGGCGGAAGGAAGGAAGGAAGGAAGGAAGGAAGGAAGGAAGGAAGGAAGGAAGGAAGGAAGGAAGGAAGGAAGGAAGGAAGGCAGGCTGCTGTGTGGGCTTTATGAGCACTCTCCATCCAACCTTCACCAGAGCCTCTTTCCTGGCCCAAATGGGCTCTACCAGGAAGGAGGAGAATCCAAGTAGGGAGACAAAGGTGCCCTGTAGTTTATGGCTGTTGCTTACATCAATAATATATCGATTACAATTTTGTGGGCTAAAAGCTTGACCTTTTAAAGGGCAATTGGCACCTATGAGATTTGATTGAGGAGAAAGATAATAATTTAAATTTAATTTTCACTTTGTGTTTCAGTTTAGAGAAACTCGCAAGACTGCTTTTTTGGGGCGGGGGGAAGGTGAGGGTTTTTTCCTGGAGCCATCACAAAGAGCTTCTTTTCAGGGTGAGAACAGCTCTGTTGGTTGTCTCTGCTCCACTGCTCACCATGCAGCAACATGGACAGGACACAAGGCACTAAGCAGAACGTTTATTCTGAAGCTCATCATAGTAAATGTAATGGACACTAAACATCCAACATTAAGGAATGATGGCTTTCCCCCCTCTAGGAACAGCTGACCAAGAAAAAAACACACAAGGCCGTTTTAGGGAAAACCCCACACTTTTAGGCCTTCAAGAACCTGTTTTGTAAGAGGTTTTGAATCTGCAGACATGGTTTTGCCCGACTGGTTTATTCCCATTATTCTCAAGCTGATTCAGTCCATAAACAGGGACAGACAGCTCTGGTGGGGCTAAGCACCTCTGGTCTCCTGCACCCCAAGCCCCACACCCAGCAGGATTCATGGGGGGGCACTGCAGACTGGGTGCAGGAGCTGTGCTGGGAGAGGGGATGGACCCTGACAACAGCTCCAGGTACAAAAATAGAAACAGCAGGCTGAGGACAGCTGTTCCTAGTTTAAATTGCCAGTTTTTAATAAGCTGTTTTGCTCTTTGAAAAGCATTTTCTTTGTCATTTCATAAATAGGAGGAGGGGCCAGGGTAGCATCATCAGGACGTCACCTACTTTGTCACTGATCCTCTCTGGATCCTCAATTTTCCCCGGGTGCCATCACATTCAGGGCTTTCAGCAGCACAAAGTGACTGCAAGGAAGACTGAAGTCTGCCATTGATTTTGCCAAGACATCTGGCAAAAACATTATGTACAGCTGAACATTTCATCACGTCTGCCAAGACATATTCATTTTGGATTAATTTTAAGACAGTTTTTAAAGTGATGATGAAGGATTATGCCGTGCGCTTCAGTGGAATTAAAAAAAAATAAAAATCATCTCTCCACTTTAAATCTCTCATTCAAATTGTCCCAGTTTGGCAGTTCCACAATGTATTGGAGTCGTGATCTGGAGGGATTCACCAATAAGTGACATTTTTACTCATCTGAGTACATGTCAGTGCTGTCACAGGCCATGGGTGGTAGCAGAGCCTCCAACACCAAACACTCCATGGAGATCATTCACTTGCAGGCAGGCAGCACAGCCCCAACATCCGAAATGCATCCACCAACAATAATCCAGCATCAATGACTGAATGAATACGAGCTGTAATCTCAGCTGGAACCTTGCAGTTCGGTGTTAACAACCCCAAAATGCAAAGCATTTCTACAGGGCTGTTACTCCAGGGACATCCCCGGTATATCCCAGTGAAGGGATGCCAAAATCAATGTCAGGGGCTTGCAAAGGAGGGGTGTAGCTCATGGGTTACTGCTTTTGAGCAGGCCCATGCAACTCTGCAGCCATTTCCATAGGCCCATCAATTTCTCTGGGCACCCTGGGCCAGGGCCTGCCCACCCTCCCAGCCAGTAATTCCTCATTCCCAATATCCCATCTGTGCCTGCCCTCTGGCCCTGGGAAGCCATTCCCTGGCTGCTGTCCCTCCATGCCTTGTGCCCAGTGCCTGTGCAGCTCTCCTGGAGCCCCTTGAGGCCCTGGCAGGGGCTCTGAGGTGTCCCTGGAGCCTTCTCTTGTGCAGGTGAGCAGCCCCAGCTGTGCCAGGCTGGCTCCAGAGCAGAGGGGCTCCAGCCCTGGGATCTTTAAATTCCCTTCTAACCCAAATACTCTGTAATTACTTTAAACTATCATCTCCACTGCCCAGGCATCTCCCTGCCCTGCTCCTTATGAGTGGCTGTTCCCAAAGTCATAGCAGGAAGTACAGCTCTGCTGCTGGGGTCAGTGGAGGTTGCAAGAGCTGCCCTTTTGTCTGTGAAATACCATTATCTTCAGCTGGCAGAGCTGTTATCAGGCTGTGAGGGCTGCTGGTGATGTGTGCTGATGTCTCATGCAGGAGGATGGCCTGGAGCACTCCCCTGGTGATGTCACAGCAGCTCGGGGATGTCCTGCCAGCAGGCTCCTTCCCTGAAAGTGAAAAGAACAGGGAAACTCCCAGCCTTGTGATCCTTTCCCTGAACCCATCACACACATCTGAGCGTCATGACTGGCCTGTGCAAAGGCACCATCAATGAGCAACTCCTGAGAGTTAAAAACTCAGCCTTCTGGCCAAGACCACAACAATTCCCAGCCCCACCCAGCCTAACCTCCATAACCAACCTTGTGGACTCAGTCTCTAGGGACACCTGCACCACACCCAGAGCTCACAGCCACCAAGGCTTCTGCCAGGACCTGTCCAGAGCTGAGGCTTCAGAATCCAGGGGCTCAGGACAAGGCTGTCATGTCTTGCTCCCAGGTGTGCAGCTGTCACCTTTAACACTGCTAGCTGTTAGCAATAACAGACAAAAATACGGAAATAACAACTCCCTCGAATCCCAAAATTAACCATTAATCCAGCACAAAAGCAGCTAGGATGCTGAATTTTACAGTATTGCCAGTACCAACGGTAAAAATTTTTAGGTAAGGTGGCCAAAGGGGGAATGGGTGGAAATAGGAAAGGATTTGTAGTGGTCAGGTGATTCTAGGAAGTGAAATATATTAGAAAACTTCTGCTCTTCCAGCACAGATAGCGGAGTTTTTGCAGCCCAAGCCCAATCAATTACAAGAGAGCCTGGGGCTGACTAAATATGAGATTTGACCTTTACTTGGCTGAATTAGACAACATATGCAATGATAAAACCAGTAGAAAAGGTTGTACAAAATCTTCAGAGTTTCCAAAGAAGGGAGGGGAGTTGTTTGCTTCTTCCTTTCCTGTTTAACTGGTAGATCAACAATCTAGTGGCACGTACAAAACAGCTTGGGTTTTTTTTACCTCGTAACTTGCCAATACTCTTTGGTTTTAGGCTATTAGGGTCAAGAAACACCAAGAAATCTGGCAGGTTTTTGGACTGCTTTTGCCAAAGTGAATGATGCCCAGTGCATTTATCTCTTCCAGCTGCCCCCCCCTCAGCCCCATCTCTCTTTCACAGCAAGAGCTGTGTTTCACTCCATTGCCTGAGGGAGGAGGATTTCTGCCTCACCAGGAACACGTGCACGAGGCTCCACAACTCCCTCTTCACCAACAACTTACACAGCAGATGACTTTTCTGCCTGTTTGGTCTTCTGGAAGGCATGGTCCTCTGAGAGCAGACCTGCCTTCTCCTGCCCAGCCCTGAAGTGATGATTTCCTTCTCCAGAGCTGCTCAGGGAACTCAGGCAAGTGGTGACAGCAGTGATCAGCACTCAGAGCAAGAATATTGTAATAGAATCTCAGAATGGTCTGGGTTGGAAGGGACCATAAAACCCACCTTGTTTCACCCCCTGCCATGGGCAGGGACACCTTCCAGCGTCCCAGGCTGCTCCAAGCACCATCAACCTGGCCTTGGGCACTGCCAGGGATCCAGGGACAGCCACAGCTGCTCTGGGCACCCTGGGCCAGGGCCTGCCCACCCTCCCAGCCAGCAATTCCTCATTCCCAATATCCCATCTGTCCCTGCCCTCTGGCAGTGAGAAAAAATTCCCCCTTTTTCTGCCCTTCCAGGCCTCTTCCCAAAGTCCTTCTCCAGCTCTCCTGTCAGTACATGCAGGTACTGGAAGGCCACAGTTAGGGCACCCCAAATAGGAGTGTCGTCAGCAGAAGGTCCTGGTGCAGCACCCACCCCACCTCCCAAAACCAGAGACACCATCAGCTAAAATGGACAGAAAAGGGAATCTGACGTTGCAGCAACACATCATGTCTGGTCTTGTGTGGACAGCCCTTTCCCTCCTCTGCTTCCCCCCATGACTGTGCATTCCCAGTGCCCTTCCAGGCCATGGTCGCTTGACCATTAAAGCTGAGCTGCCAAAAGGTGACATTCCACATGACACTGCAGCATGACATGTTCCTTCCTTTACCAGACACTGACTTGAACACTGACTTACTTTATACAACAAATAAAATTACATTCTTCTTAATTGCACATCATGGAGGACGTTATAAAACCTCGATTAGGTTGGGCCTGATGACCACACCAAGACCCACGACATAAAACACATCACCCTGTATTTACTTTTTACATCTTTTAATCTTTTTTTATTTTTGTAATTACGCATAATAAATCTTTCACACAAAGTAATGAAAAGGATCCCTAAGGTGAAGGAAAAACAGAGTATTTGTGACCATACCAGACTGCAGATGTCAGGACACTGCCAGGTCCACGTCACACTCCAGCTCTTGGGAGAGCCAATGGGGCCAGCATGAATTTCTGCCTAAGTCTTGGTCTGGCTCTGCTGTTTTGGCTTTAGGTGGTAACTTCATCTGTTCCAAACCAGCTGGGACCCAGGAGCAGGGTATTTCATAAAACACACAAGGAAATTATGCCATCAGAACAAACCCTCTGCACCTCAGTGCCACCACAATGGAAGGACAGCGAGAGAGAATTTTCTGTGTGATGCCGATGATGGTTCAGCAGCTTTGGACCTTTCCTATCAGACTGCTGCTTTATGTGCTCCTCTCTTGTAAAAAGCCCTTTCACAGACAAATCAGGTTTTCTGCAGTCTGACACCTGCCTGAGCAGTGTCTGCCCTGGCAGGGCCTCTCTGGTTCTGCTCATCCCGGAGTGTTTAAAACAGACGAACATTGAGCCAGCCCAGCAGCTTTAGAATCCACGGTTTAAAAGTGCATCTTCAGACTGACCTTTACAAATCTGGGCAGCCCTGTTGACTCACAAACACTCTTAGTCTTTTAATAAAGACAAAATTACAAATCACTACAGTAACCAAGAATAGTTATCCCCTTTTGACGTTTGCTCAAAGACCAAAACAAAACAGAATAAATCCAAAATACAGATCAACTTATGTGCAGCTCAGTCATGGTTCATTAATTTCTCCTATTTGCCTAAGAAAACACTGCATCTCCAGTCTTACCATCGTCTTTTCTCAAAAGCTTCTGCCATTTCAAAGCCCTAAATGCTCATGGGTTCTATATATCCCTTTGCAGCTATATTTAAATAAATTTGGAAAGCTTTTTTTTTTCTTTTTTTTTTATAAGCCAGCATCTCCATTTGTGTAGGACTCAAATGGACTTCTGTCTCTAAATAAGCAGATAAAAGGGAAGTACAATCTTAGCACATCCTTCAGAGGGATGAAACGGTGCAAGAAATTCTATTTAAAGCCATTCAAAGGACTTTCTGAAAGCAAACGTACCCGATTCCTCAGGTCAACAAACAGAACATGCTGGAGCAGGCAGTGAATACAGAGGGTTGCCACGCATCTTCAAGAACTAATTCCTTGAAACTGAAGTTTTGGCATGCAATGCACTGCTGACAGTCCCCCCCACAGCAGCATGTGGGACGAGGAGAGTGGGTGCACGTGTGTGCAACAGGCATCCCCAAAATATGATCCCCACTTTGAAAAATGAGATTTCTTTCAAAATCACACCACATCTTTTGCTTTTCCCACTGCTGAAACAGGTATATCAGGAAAGGGCACTTGAAAACAACCAAAAAAGAGAGTAGTATTCTACATTCAGATAAATTTATACTTCTGCCATAAAACTTTAAAAGCCAAGAGGAGGTTTTCAACACAGAGCTTTGTCAAGGATCCCCAAAACACACTGTCACCATTACGTACAGATTTACAGGACACTGGTCTATTTTACAATCTTGTAATTATTTTCTTTGGACTTTTTTTTCCCCCCTTCCCTTACACGTTCAATTTCCAGGAACAATTTTGCACAGGAGCACAGAAAAACAAGTCTGTCAGGGACTTGACTCCGAAAGCAGGTGTTTCTTGCCCTCTGGAGAGTATTTGTCAGTCAAACAACAACAACAGCAACTGAAGACTTGCTATTGAAAATCCTCCCACAAACACCTAAATCAAGTGTTTTGAATCTGCCTGGGAGCTAACCTGATTAAGATGCTGCTTGCTTAGTTCCCTCGGATGACAGCGTAGACAGCAATTTAAGGGCTGCAGCCTTGACAGTGCCACAGAAACGAAGGGCTGTGAGTGGAAACCAGGATTAGGTAACGAGCACCCCGCAGCAGCATCCAAGAGACCATAAAAAGCTTGACCCAAGGAAGCTGCCCGCTCCGAAGAGCCAAAAATACAAACACTGCTTCCAAATCAAAGCCTGCAATCTCATTTAGCCTGTTAAGTTAAAAGGACAATCAGGTTTGTGGTTGGTAGTAACATCATACCCCATGTGTAAGGCCTCATTTTCATCAAACAAGCTCTAGGTTACGGACTATAAACACAAGGTTGCCTACAAGCCATCAGTGCCCCACGCCAGTCTGTCCCAGCATGAGGCTGGGCTGAACACTGGCTCTGGGGTCATGGGGGCAGTTGGAGGGGGTCAGGTTGGAAGGGGTGCAGAGGTTCAACTCCTGTAAGATGGAGCGGGGCTGGCCTGGCCGGGGTGTCCCTCAGCCCGAGTCCATGGTGAAGAGCTGGATGTCACGGGGGTTCCAGTACAGGGCCACGGCAGAGTTGTACACCAGGGACCACACGTAGGGGATGAAGAACTCCTCAGGCTGCTCCTCCTCCACGTACTTAAACTTCAGCTCGGGGAACTTCTGCAACAAGAAGCCAGAGTCCAGTGAGGGAAGGTTTGCATGTCTGCTTACAAACACACAGCCCACATAAACACTGAAGAAAGAGGTTTGGTGAAAAAAATAATGGAAGGAACTAAGCCATTAGAACCCAAGGAAAATATTTATAGGATAAAGAGAACATTTATAATTTCTTCTTTGAATTAAGTGCTACATTAGCATATTGCATTCAAGCCTTTTACTGTTGGTCACAATCCATTTGCCTGTTAACAGACTAAACACGTGAATCCTTTACAAAACACAAATGTCTCAAGAAAAACTCATTTTTAGCAGCCCCTCAAAAGCCTTCTTGCTTGTGGATGTACAAATGTATTTATTGCATTTCCCTTAAAATATTTTGCCATTAATTCTACTTGGCTCCTTAGCAGGAGAATCCTCTGAAAAGGCTGAAAGCATAAATGCAGCTTATGATATAGGATCACAGAATGTCCCAAGTTGGAAGGGACCCCCAGGGATCCCCATTCCAGCTCCTGCCCTGCACAGACCCCCAGCAATCCCACCCTGGGCATCCCTGGCAGTGCTGTCCAAAGGCTCCTGGAGCTCTGGCAGCCTCGGGGCCGTGCCCATCCCTGGGGAGCCTGGGCAGTGCCAGCACCCTCTGGGGGAGAGCCTTTCCCTGATATCCCACCTAACCCTCCCTGGCACAGCTCCAGCCATTCCCTGGGTCCTGTCCCCAGTCACCAGAGAGAAGACACAGACATGGTGCAACCTCAAGTTCCCATTTTTCTCATTTTTTCCCTCCCAAAGCAGTGCACACTGCAAACCCACCAGGTTCACTCCTGGTAAGGGAGTATTTTGGAAAGAGCTGAGTCTACTTTTGTATTGTTCTCCTCACTTTACCCACTTCCAAATGTTGCCTGTGTCTGAGCTTGGCAGAGTCTCAGGCAAAAGCCGCATTACAATGATCACAGGGGTAAGATAAAACATGACCCATTTTATTATTTATAAGGCTGTGGCTAAGACTAAGAATAAACTCCTCCGTGTGACATGATCAGAACAAGCACAGCAATGGCTAAAGAGCCTCTTTGCCCATTAATAATGGAGGGATTCCCTATCCTATTTTTTGAGCTCAGTGTCCTGTTTCCTTGCCTTAAGGGTACAAGAATTCTGGCTGGATCAGTCTCCTTTGAGGGGGCATTTCTTGGACATTTGATTTTCAGGGTTAGGTATTTAACTTCAGTGCTATCATGTTATTTGTATTCTTGGAGTCAGAAAACATGTACACTTGTAGAAAAGTTGTAGAAACATGTGGATGTGGCACCTGGGCCATGGGTTGGTGGAGGGTTTGGCAGTGCTGGGAGAACAGCTGAACTCCAATATCTTGGAGGCTTTTCCAACCTAAAGGATTCTACACTATCTCTGTTCAAGGAACTCAGGCAGCTAAAAGGCAGGGCTGTTAAAGACTCTTCTGCATCTAACTCCTGTTGAGTTCAAAGCCCAGAATCTCAAAGGTACATCAGCAAGTTTAATTTCCTGTGCCAGACATTCAGTTTGTGGCAGAGAACTCTCCCACAGCCGTTCT
Source organism: Haemorhous mexicanus (assembly GCF_027477595.1). Taxonomy (NCBI): domain Eukaryota; kingdom Metazoa; phylum Chordata; class Aves; order Passeriformes; family Fringillidae; genus Haemorhous; species Haemorhous mexicanus. The sequence continues at coordinate 88,515,001 of NC_082381.1, forward strand.
GTGCATCTAAACCACTTTCTACCACCTCTCTACAAACCTCTCTTCTCCAAGTCTGTTTTGACCAGCCTGTTTAATCTTCTGCATCACTCTGGATTTTTCACTCCTAGGTACCTTAGACCCATACTCACCCCCACCTCTCACTTTTAATCTCCCAGCCTACTGCCATGCCAACTCCCTTCCACTGCATGCTTATCCTCTCTCTTTAGCATACTTTTCTCTTTTGTACACACCTAGCCTTTCTTTTCTCACCAGCCTTGTGAGATCCTCCTTTTCACTGACATTCTCTATCCCTTCCCAACTCAGCTCCCAGTTCTGAAGTTGTCCCTGTCTTCCCCCTCTACCACCCCCTCAAACAAGCCCTCATGTATATTTTCATTAGTATTTATTTTGTTTAAAAAAGCCCTGACATTCTACTCTGCTTATCCTCAGTGTAATCTTCCCCACTTCCTTCCAAAACTTCCTGGCTTGTGGTCAGTGTAGACAGGAGCACGTTCTGTTCAGCACTGCATCAGCAGAATGAATGGTTCAACCTCACGATTACGCCATGGCAACACTTCCAGCCAGAGGAAAGTCTTACACAGCTGCCACTCCTCACCCCAGGGGTGGCATGCTTCACACCAGGGATGCAGCCCATGGTAGCCCTTCTGGGAGGGAAGGAGAGAAAAGTGATTAAAGATTCTAATTTGAATTGAATTAAACACAAATTTCTTTTTCACTTTCAGGTCACAGATGTAGCTACTGGCTTTACAAACATACATGGCAGTAGCCTGGGACCATTCTTGGGCTCTTGTGCAGCTTAAAAAACATCTTCAGCCTTAAAACAGTAGGCAAATTACATCAGAAATTCCAACAGCTGCATCTGAGATACTCAGGTCTTACTATCCCATTATCTCTCAGCTGGAAGGGCAGCATAAAATGGCTCAGGTAGCATTCATATTTTCAGGCAATAAGCCATGCATTGATTTTATTATTCAGCCTCTCTTCAGGCAGATCAATGTTGCCATTTACTGCAATCGTACCGTAGCAATTTAATAATCAATTTCAGATTAAAGGCTGTAACTCACTGCAGTCAGCCTGGACTCTCTGACACTCAACATGTGCTTTGAACAGCCTGTGGGGGTGTCTTGGAAATGCAGACAAGGAGAATGAGATTTTTAAGGAGAGCAGTAATACACACTGCCACTACATATACACAGTTTTGACTGAGTCTATATAAAAAGAATGTTGATAACATTAGGAGTGATAGATTTTTGAGGGTCCACCTGAACAGCAGGTTCAGGATAGCTCAATACATTGCTGATGAGACATGAAAAATTAGAATTCCAGGTCCGCAATTCAAACCCACATTCTTTAGATGACTGCAAATGACCCACAGCTGTGTGCTGGCCATGATTTCTTATTCATTTAAAATGAGAAATCCTAGAGGTCCAGCATGGAGAGAACTGCACCAGCATCTTTGGGGTGTGGATGCAGCACTTGGGAATATGGTTTAGTAGTGAGCACAGTCCTTCTGAGTTAATGTTTGAACTCAATGATCTTAGAGGGCTTTTCCAACCTCAATGATTCTGTGATGTAACTTGCAAGATTAACCATGGCAGCAATCACTGTTGATGTAAAAAACTACCCACACTGTTTCACTAACAGAGTGTTCACTGAAAACAGAATTTGTTAACAAACAAAATCATCAAAAGTTTCTTCTTTAAGAGAATGACTTTATAACAATTTGTAACACCGGGATTTAAACAACATGTAAAAACCTTGATTGATGCCAAAAAGCTTTAAGGTTTTCAAAAAGCTTTTCAAGATTTTCAGGTGACAGTCCAAGGAATGTTTAAATTCATATTTGTGCCACTTGTCTCCTGCATGTCCTGCCTCAAATGAGAATCAGGAGCCTTGGGCCCTGGCTGTGTGCTGCAGACACACAGGAGGTGACACTGTAAAGCAACCAGGCCACATGGGTCTCAGGGCACTCCCAGAAATAACCCAGCCAGCAGTGGTGAGGACTTTATCACGCTTAACAAAACTGCCAAAGTAGCACATCAAACCTGCAGTGCACAACAATGTTCACTATTTTCTTCTGCCTTGCTGCTGTTGTGTTCAACTTACTTCTGGAAAGACACTGGCACCCTAGCTGGTGACACTCCAATGAACCAGATTTTTAGCACCACTTAAAAAGAGAGACCATGCTAAGGCATCTTAAATGGTAATCTTAATGACAGAGGAAAAGGCTTGGCATGGGATGAATCATCCCTTCTTTTCCTTCACTGCCCTGTTTGTTTGGATGGATGATGTGGAAAGATGGAGCCCCTCTGCTCTGGAGCCAGCCTGGCACAGCTGGGGCTGCTCACCTGCACAAGAGAAGGCTCCAGGGACACCTCAGAGCCCCTGCCAGGGCCTCCAGGGGCTCCAGGAGAGCTGCACAGGCACTGGGCACAAGGCATGGAGGGACAGCAGCCAGGGAATGGCTTCCCAGGGCCAGAGGGCAGGCACAGATGGGCTATTGGGAATGAGGAATTGCTGGCTGGGAGGGTGGGCAGGCCCTGGCCCAGGGTGCCCAGAGCAGCTGTGGCTGTCCCTGGATCCCTGGGAGTGTCCAAGGCCAGGCTTGGAGCAACCTGGGATGATGGAAGATGTCCCTGCCCATGGCAGGGCATGGAATGAGATGAGCTTTAAAGTATCTCCCAACCCAGACCCTGTTTTGATCCAATATACAACAATGTTCACTATTTAAATTACTGAACTCCTTGACTTGACATTGGAGGTCTATTGGAGCCATTATTTGCATTTTTTGCCATCCCATAGAGGGACAGACAACCCCAGATAGTTTAAAATAAACCAGCCTGAGAAAGACCTTGAAAACGTGAGAGACAGAGGTAACATTACGGTTTGAACAGCACAGTTTAAATACAGACACCACTTATCAGCTCCAGTGAATCACCCCACCACATCACCCTATCTTGTTTTCTTCTGCCAGACAAAGCAGAAGTCAGATTTCGTGGTTGGGACGAGGGTACAAATGAGACAGACCGAGAACTTTGCAGACTGTCTGCACTGTCAATCACATGATTCGATGAAAAACCACGGGAAGTCCTATGAACCGACACAGAACTGCACTGCAGTAACTCCCCCACCACAGAAGTTCAACAACATTGGGGAGTTTTGTTGGGTTTTTGTTTTGTTGTGTGTTTTTGGGGTTTTTTGTTTGGTTGGTTTGGTTTTTTTTCAGTTAACGTTGAGGAAGGGAACATCACGGCCAGTGCACCTGGCTCTGCTCCAGGCAGCTCAGTGGCATCTGAGCTATAAGGCTTGAGCCATACATTAAATAAAACATCCCCTTCCCTCCAAATGAACCCTCAGAGCTGCTCTAAGGCTACAGTGTTATGTCAGTGGATGATCTCCACTCAGATAATGCAGGCAAGGGCAGATGGAGCTGCTTTAAGAGCAATGTCTTTGCTTCTTCCCTGATCTAGATGTTCTGCTGGATGAAATGCAGCATTCATCAAAGATATGGGGGAAAATAAAGAAATTAAAGAGCTGGACTAATAAAAAACTGGAGAACCCTCTCTTCCTCAAGTTCTAGTTGTAAACTCTGGTTTCTGAAACAGCAATCAAGCACAAGTCAGTATTTTGAAAAGCAGGTGACTCTTTGAGCAGAGAAGTGCTGTTTTCAAAGGAATCTGAACACATTTGAGAGTCAAATTCATGTGAACTTTACATCAATCCAAAGCTTCAAAGTCTTTCTGAAAATGGGATTTCTCTGCGTTTGGAAAGCTTACCATGAATCCTGTTTGGTAACCTAATGACTTGATGGCAAATTATGTGTTTCATATTGTTTCTGCTAAATATAGCAGTATTGCCTGCAGAGCATCTGTAGGATTGGACCTCATTAGCAAAATACATCAAATGGCAGAGGGAAAAAAGGGCTCAGGTCCAGCACTGTACCAAGCCTCTATTATAGGATCTATAATGAATATTTACCCCAGCAAGGATAGCCCCTAAACCTGCCTTGCACCATACATACCAATCTGAGAGGATTTCGGGCAGAGGAATGACACCTGTACTTCAGTGCCAAGTCCTCAACACCACTTGGAAATCTGGTCCCCAAAATACCAATCTAAGTCAAATTAATGGCCAAGGATCTTGAAAACAACTCAACAATCATGCCCAGCACACTGTTCATGGTATGGATACACAGGTACATATGGAAACATTGATATATTTGGGTTTTATATAAATACAAGGACCTGAGTTCTTTAACAGACCACAATTCATGAAAGAAAATGTCTCGGTGCTTGTTCCAAGATACTGACAGATTGAATTTTTGCAATTACTTAGTTCTGGTGGGGCGTTAAGGCTGTTTCATCTTTCTCAGGTTCTGTTCATGTCTGTGGTGCTTCTCTTTGACAACAGACAGAAAGTGTGTGGTGTCTCTGGTGAAGTATCTGTATGGGCTACACCACACCTGCCTGATACCATCTTCTTCTCCTCCTCAGGCTCACAGCATAGAGGATGATGGCGGGGAGATGAAGGAAGCAAACAGGAAATGTGCTAGACTAAGTGTGAGCCACACATCTTGCTCAGAGATCTGCCTAAGGAATAGGTGCAAACGGAAAGACAGTGAAGAAAATGGGGGCTCAGAGCATGGCAGGGAGGTGAGAAAAGAAGTATAAAACTCAGGGTAATAAGAGGTTTAAAACCATCTGTGCACAACCTAAATATAATAAGTATATTACATATTATTTAAGATATATATATTAAATACAGTATTATTTATAATAATAGAATGAAGAAAGTTTAAGCAACTACACAAGCTGTAGTAGACAGCAACTTTGTTTCCAGGGAGAAAAATTCCATAGGACAGGTAACCCACATTCTAATGGGTCACCATCTTCCAGGTCCAGGAGGGTAGGGGAGTTAATCTACAGAGAGAGAACTGTTTCAGCAAGTTTCATTGATATGTGATTTCTGTTTTCAGATCACTTTGAGTAAAGGTTTGTACAACCGCAGCTGCAGGAAAACAAATCTCAGTAGTGAATTTTCTGTGTCAGATGTGAACTACTGCCAGAGAAGCAGACGTGCCTCTGGTCAGAGTTCAGCAATTACCAATTTTTTTATAAAGTACTGAGAAGCCAGGTCATTTTGGGAAAAATCAATCAAACAGTTCTGTCTAGATAATTATTGGTAAAAACACAATTAGTTAAATGAGTTAAATATTTGTGGCAAACCTGCCAGGGCACAAAGCTTTGCAGGGTACCATAAGAAGACTGCTTTTCTGTCTGGAATAGAATGGCAAATAATGAGAACTTTAAAGTCCTAGAAATTCAGAGACACAAACACATATACACTTGTCTCTTTTCCTTCCAGGAAAGAAATATTGCAGATAAATGTCAATAGCCCCAAATTGTGCCATTTTCTTCTTCATACCAGGCTGTTATCTGCACAGATTCCAAAAGCACTTTGTAAATGGATATTTCTGAGCTTAGGACAAGGTATCTGGTATTTTAGGATCTGTTTGGTTTCACATCAGAAACACCTGGACTCTGGGCTACTTCTAGACAGCACCAAAACAAACAGGACCACTGGTCAGCAGCTATAAAGACAGGCTGGGAGAGCTGAGGGTGTTCAGAGCCTGCACAAGAGAAGGCTCCAGGGACACCTCAGAGCCCCTGCCAGAGGGCCTCAAGGGGCTCCAGGAGAGCTGCACAGGCACTGGGCACAAGGCATGGAGGGACAGCAGCCAGGGAATGGCTTCCCAGGGCCAGAGGGCAGGGACAGATGGGCTGTTGGGAATGAGGAATTGCTGGCTGGGAGGGTGGGCAGGCCCTGGCCCAGGGTGCCCAGAGCAGCTGTGGCTGTCCCTGGATCCCTGGGAGTGCCCAAGGCCAGGCTGGATGGGGCTTGGAGCAACCTGGGAAGGTGTCCCTGTCCATGGCAGGGATTGGAATGCAATGAGTTTTAAGCTTCCTTCCAACCCAAACTATTGCAGGATTCTATGAAAATCCCTCAATCCCTTGGTTTAAGAAAAAAGGGGATCCCTGCTCAGCTTCAGAGATCCTGTGTCCACCTGGAGAAATTCTGGGAATGGGAGGAAAAGATAACCAAGATGAAAGACTGAACGAAACCTACATATCACACGCTGTTAAGTATCATTAATCTCTACATACATTTTGTGCACTATATGTTTACAGTCATGGTTAAAGGATTTGCAGCTCTAACTAGAATTTTCTTTCCCTGTCAGGATTGTTCTCTATGCCATGTTGTCTAGATGGACACAGATCTTTCCAGAACATTTCCAAGAGGACTGCTCACCAGCCAGGAGTGACTTGTTGTCAGACCGTGGAGACTGAAAACAACAGGAACACCATGAGGACATTTGCAACACTGCAGAAAATACAATACATATTGGCTTTACCAAATAAAAAGAAAAGAAAGAGATTGATGTATGTAATTACACTTGAAGTATGAGGATGAAGGCTGGATGTGTAAATGAGGTACCATCAACAAAGAACAGAACTTTTATTCACTTCAGGGCTTAACATGAAAGAATGGTAATTCTCAAAAGATACAGTGGCCTTTTAGAAGAAAGAACACAGGTCTGAGCAAAAAATGAACAACTCAAAATGATAACAATTCAAACAAAGAATGTTTTTTACATTGAAAAAAAACCTAACCAAGAAGAGAGTTAAACACATGGAAGGAACAAAACTACTGACCCAATTGACAGAAACAGTTCTGGTCCTGACCTCGCTCAAGCACTTGTTATGTACATACACTGACCACTCAGACAAATAAATAAAATCCTTTGGTTTGAATTTAGGGAATTAAAATCTGAAAAACCGAATAATCCCTGAACCCATTTCTCAATGGCATTAAAGGGCACCAAAGCACAAATGGGGATGAGTCTATCAACTCACAAAACTTTCATGGATATGAAGCCAACATATAAGCCTTTCCTACCATGGGATTTGCAGAAAATGCACATTTCATAACAGTAGTCCCTATTTTTAACACTGGTAAGGAAGATGCAAATAAGTTTAAGCCCTGGCTTCCTGTGCTTCAGCTTGCAAGCCATTCCTCTCTAGATTAATGTGCAAGGCTTTACACAACCAAGAAAAACAGCAGGTTTTCAGCAAACATTTTTGTTAAAACTGAAGTGAGTTTAGAAATCACTCATCACTGACACCTTTACTTATAGACCTGTTAACAAAAGGTTACAAGATAAGAACTAGATTTTAGATGTTTCAACTCACAGTTCAGACCATAATGCCCTAGCAGTACCCTCAAAGAAGGGTTTAGAAATACATAAATTTCCAAAGTCTCAGAATTAAACCTTGCACCTTATGTAGACTTTCCAAACCCCAAAGTACCACTCACTTGCCAAACAAAGCTGATTCAAGGCTGTATTTTTTTCTTTCCAGAATTTTATGAGTGAGATTTGAGCAACCTGGAAGGTATACTTGCCCGTGGCAGGGGGTTTGAGCAAGCTGAGCTTTAAGGTTCCTTCCAGTTGAAAACATTCAGTGATTCTATGACTCTATGAATTCTGCCACTTTTCAAGTGCACAAAAGGTAAAGTTTAAGAAATTGGCAGCAATAAATCAGTTGGGAACATCTCATAAAGAACAACTCTTTGAAGATCTCAAATTGGGCAAAAGCTCAAGTTGTCCTAAGTCCATACATGCACACACACTGTTTGGATCACTCTGCAGATAACAGAAAAGGTCTTTATAAAGTCTAGGAAGCAAGAGAAGGCAGGGGAAGATCAGTTCAGCAGTCAACTAGATCTGGAGCAGATAACCATGGAGGAATTTAAAAGCTGTGTGGATGTGCTCTTGGGGACATGGATCAGTGGTAGCTTTGGCAGTGCTGCGGAAATAGTTGGACTTGATGGTCTTAGAGGACTTCTCCAACACAAATGATTTTGTGATTCTGTGATCTGTGAGATCCTAAGACGCTTGCTCCCTCCAGAAAAAGCTCTTGGTGCTCTCAGAGCCACAGTACCACCTGGTCAGTGGGAAAGCCTTATATAAAACAAGAAAGGCTTTTTATGGTTCAGGACTTGCCAAAGACCAAAATAATTCTTCCCAGGGAATTTGTTTATCTGCAACGATGTGGAAGAACTCAAAGGAGGGTGAGGTAGGGTTGGGAAAGGCAAAGTCTCCTCTTGAAGACATTGCAAGTGAAGGCAGTAGAAAAGAATTAAGATGTGTGGCTGGACAAAATCTGCTTCAACTGCTGGATAAAAATAAAAGATCTATATTCCCATCATCAGCCTTTTTTAAACACAAAGCCAGTAGTATAAATGCCCAACAATATTCCACTTCTCTTGTCAGAGACAACCATCTGCTAATTATTTTCTGAAAAGTGAGTTACATACTTTAAGTCTGATTGATATAATTTATTAAACTTTTTTTAACAATAAGGAAAAACTCACTGGAAAGGATTTAAAAGTTTCTGTGAAGTGCATGAATGATGGAAGCTTTACAGAAAATAACCCTGCTGAATAAAGAATGTACACTAATATGTGTAGCTATATATTAAAAGACATGGAGAATCTGCTCTAGACAAATCTTACAGCCAATTACATATTTTACATTTCAAACAGCGAGCGCTACTGTTTAAGCCAGAGCAGTTGTTTTGACTTTGATAGCCGACTAGTCTAAAATACAAGGAATGTTGTTTATCATGGAAATGCTTTGTGCTCCAGATAACATCACGGATGGCTGCCCCACCTAGGCTATGGCACCATCCCACCGTCCTGAAACAAACCCCAGATAAACCTCTCCCTGCTGCCCGGCTTCGACTCCCACCAAAGATCCAACTGTTGTGCAAATAAAAATCTTGCCATGGTGTGTGCCATGCAATCAGCAACACAAAACAAGCAGAAGGTGTTGGATATGCATGTGACAATGAAGGAACTACTGGACTTTGAGACCATGACCCACACTTTCATGTTTGGTAAGGCACAGAAGCCTTGATCACTCTGGCCCTCTGCCTTGATGCCAGAGGGATGCACCTTGGGAACCTTGTATGGACAATGTACGTATCCTGACCCAGTAATATATAAATATTACCCTTTTCTCATTTTATTTTTTTTTTCCTTCATAGGAATGTCATGCCTATGGTTAGGTTTTTCTTCCTCCACCCTGGAGAAGGAGCTGAAGATTTTGTCATCTGACTCGGTCCCACACTGCTCTTGCTAAAGGAGACTGTGACCCATCTATAGAGTTTCCAGCACTCCCCTCTCTGCTCTTCAGCATCTGAGCTGGGAAGGGACTGAAGCACATTAACAGTATAAACCCCACTAATTTCAGAGTTTTAAGATTTTTCCTTTTCCAAACTACTATATGACTTTTCTCTGCTCTAATACAGTCTTGGGATAATCCAGCAGAACCACAAAGGATTGAGAGGTCAAAATGCTGTTTTCATCTGCCTATTTCTTTCACCCCAAATCTAGAGTTACTAACATGTCACAGTTGTTTTGTTTTCTCATTTATTTGTGTAGAGCGTATTCCCCCAACACAAAAGGTGGCAGGAGAAGAGCACAGTGATTCAGTTTGCATACTTTTCCAGTGATGAGGTCCCAGACATGCTTTCACTACAGATTGGTTCAACGCTGCCTCCAAAACATCCCGCCAAGCCAAAAAGAACATTCCTTTGGACAACTGGGACCACGCTCCTCTCCGTTATCACTGTACAAGGGTTGATGCACTGCCTAAGCCTTGGCTTCCTGTATCAACCAGAGAGACAAGGTCCATTCTCCCAGCTGAGCTTAACACCTTTGATTTGCATCCTGGGAGCTGACATTCACAGCATGTTTCCTGGTATGGAGGGCTCCTGGAAGGTCACTAGACAAGGTTTGAGTTTTCCTTCACAGCAGCCACAGAGCTGAGGCCCGCGCCGACATCCTGCTCCGGTCCCTCCCACCCAGCGCGGCGGTGGGGCCGCATGCCAAGCCCAAACATCCTCCCCCACCCCCAGCGCCCACGGAGGAAGACCTCCTTTTGATTTTGTACTTTTTAATCTGAGAGAGCCAGGCCTGTAAATATTACAAAAACTTATAACAATGACTTAAGAACAGAGACAGACTCGCTGTCACCAACTGTTAACTCTCAGATCAGGGCAGCCTAGGAAGTGGACCCTTATCTGCCCGAAGCTCAGGACGTGCTGACTAACACCCTATTGAGCCGGCAGACCTTTGGCTCCCTAATCTCCCCAAACTGGAAAATGTACACCCCAGTGGACATACTCCCTTCTTAAGTATTTCAAGCCTCTGCAAAAAGACAGACTCTGCTGCGAGATGAGCAGTGTTGCCCTGCTGCATGCAGGAAATCCCATTTATTTGTCTTGAGGAGTGAAATGTCAAGTGACAGTAAAACCTTTCCAGCCATAGCACACAGTGCCAGACTGCAGCCTTATCTCTGCCAGGACTGCCAGCCAAGGAGCTGGTGCCAAATGTGTACGTTTACACAGTAATTTTGTGAATGTGGACACCACAGCTTTATGAGAAAAAATTGCCCTAATGCCAAGAGTCCTTGAAGACAAACCAAAATCAGGGGAGGAGGGTTGTGTTAAGCTGACCTCAACAAATAACCAGGATGCCTTTTCTGAAATGGATTTTTAGGTTGCTCATTCTATGCTATATTTTATTCTATATTCCATTATAATAATGAAGGTTATGATAGCAATTTCAAATTAGGTATTGAAAACAAGCCTTTATACATGATAGAGGCAAGCAGTGCATAGAAAGGAGAAAGGCTAAGTAGGAGCAGGACAAGGATTCCTTCAAAGTGTTAAGACATCTTTACAAATCTTGAACCTGGCCAACTGGGCAATCTCCTTGACTGTCTGAGTATAGGAGCTGACTGCAACCAAAAGGGATCTGTATGCTTGGTATCATCCTGCAGCCATCAGTTAAAATGTTGCAGTCTCCTATAATGGAACTGCATTTTTTTTTTCCTATTGCAAACAATCACCTCAATCTGAAAAAGGGCCCCAAGTGAGCTGCTGTTTCATTAATGAATGAAAATTGTGTTTTCTGTTTCACTATGCTTTAGATGCAGCATTTCCATATTTGTTTGCCTTCACTGACACTTCACTTGTATTAAGACTTATTCTGGTAAAGACTGTCTTTAGGATATGAAATAAACATTTTCAGAGAACTCCCTACCTCAGGCTGAGGAATTCTTTCATAAATGCTATTAAGTTCCTCTGTTATTGAACATATCTGCCCCCTTCCTCCCTGTGCACTCAGGCCAGTTTTGTTTACCCTGCTGACAACAATCAGGCTTTGCTGGTCTTAGCTCAGGAGGATGGAGCTTGGCAAGTCCTGGTGGGGCAGATAAGCACCAAGAATTCAAATAAAGTTTTGCTGCCTGACTGTGCTCCGAACTACAGGCACCTCTTGGATCTCATGAGTCTCACACTAAGGACAATGTCTAAGTTGAAGGCCTATGCTCTCCTCCCACTCTACTCCACACACACAAAATTTCCTTCTATGTTTTGGAGCTGCCAGCTTCCCATAGACTCGAGGGACCTTCCCTCAGTGAGCTACCCATAACTATCCAGCCTCTGGTTTCCCATCTATAAAAACCATCTTTGCTGTGGATTTTGATAACTCACGTGCTGCAGCGAAGGAAGGGAAATCTTCCTTATGCAGCTTTGGATGCTGCTGCTACAGCATCATCAAGATGGGACATTCTCACCCCACTGCTACACTGTCTGTCCTCAAGCCCCAGCTCATACTCCACAGGCTGGTTGCTCTCCCCACAGTTTAAGCATCAGAGCTTTAAACTGCCAGAGGGTAGGATTAGATGGGATATTAGGAAGAAATTCCTGGCTGTGAGGGTGGTGAGGCCCTGGCACAGGTTGCCCAGAGCAGTTGTGGCTGCCCCATCCCTGGAGAAGTTTAAAAGCCATGTGGATGTGGCATTTGTGGGGAACATGGGTCAGTGGTGGCCTTGGCAGTGCTGGGGAATGGTTGGACTCCATGGTCAAAGAGAACTTTTCCAATTTATAGGGCAAGGAGAAAACCTGTGTAGAAGAGAGCACAGTAGGGTTTGTTAAGGCACAAGAGTCAACATGAGGACACAGGAAAGAAAACTCAGCCTTTGTCTGTGAGCTCAACAGATTGTGGGTTTAGAATGAAAATCTTATAATAAACCCAGCCTAAATCCATGTGGATTTAAGATTCAATACCATGATCTGATACCCCAGAACTACATCTACAGTGACAAAAAAGGCAGGGTGGTCTAAACCAGCTGCCCTCCAAATCCTAACAGTAGAGTCTTCAGCAGTGATGATGATAGATACAAGAAAACCCCTGCTTAGCCAGGAAAAAGCCATTTCCATCTCTAATCATCCTCGGCAGGAACAAACAGCCTGTAAATCAACTGGAGAGAAGCTCTGCAACTGGTACCAAAGGTTGTGACAAAATTAAATTCTGTATGGGAATGCAGCAGACACAACCATCAGCTGACAAAGTACATCTCTTCCTCATTCTCACTTCTTGGTGCAGTTGCTGTAAACATTCAAGACATTCCTCTGATTTATGCATTTAATTAGAAGATATCTGTAACATTCCTGCTGTTTACATTTAACCCAACACTGCAATGAAAGCTGTAATTTTGTCTGGGATTTATATTCTGTACTCAAACTTATTTTGATTCCTTGATTTAAACATACACACAGAAGTGAAAATGTGTCAAAATCATGAAAATGGAAGAGATTATACTCCATTATCTAGTTCATCTGTCATCTAGGGCAGAAATTTTCTGAGGACTGTTTTTCTCAATCTGCCACATATTATGGAAACTTAATTCAAAAGACTAATTCAGAAAAGACAGCTAAACTTTATAAGTGGAAGAGCAATTGGATGAGTATAATTAGAAGTTACATGATTTTCTTCTCCCTTTATCTTGTATTTAGTTGTCATAATTCATTAAATTTTGCATCTTTTGGGAAAAAGTTGTTGGCCTTTGACACATTATTTTACACTTTATATAAGACGTGGTTAATACTTCTTTTTCTTTATGCAAGGGGGATAACGTGGGACTTTATTAATCAAACAAATGAGTAAATTAATTTCAAATGCAACTTTTTATACTTTTCAGCTACTCTGCCAACACTGAAGGTTTGCAGTAGAAAGGAATACACAGGTTGGAAATAGCTTTCAACTGAGCAGGGGAAGAAAGAGGTCAGGGCATTTCAGTGTAATTTTACTTTATTTTGACCAAAGCTGCAAGATATTTGGAAACAACACATCATGCAAATGCAGTGCCTTTGGCACTGTACTTTTCATTGGACTCACAACATATGCAATGGAGTGAGGGGAGGCTGCACAACACATGTGAGGCAGATTTAGTCACAGCAAAACACGTAATAAAAGTATAAGGAGGCTTTCTAGGGAGGGAAACTTGGGGAATGTTATTTAGCTTGAGAAATTGTACAGCTCTGAAGTGAGCAGGGGCTGGGCTCTGGCTGGGAGCCCTCCTGTAAGATGTGTTGGACAGGGAGTTTTGGGCTGCTCATGAGTGTGGGGCTTCTGCCAATCTTCTGCAAAGTTCTGCAGCTCTGTGCAGGGAAGCTCCTCTGTGCTCTCTTTCAGAAAAAATGGGATCACCCTCGAAGGTTAAGAGAGTTCAAATGATGTGGCAGGCCAGCAGTTAGCAGAATGGAAGTAGCTTTGAAAAAATGTACACGTGCAGAGAGTTGTTTACCCAGGTCAGAGCTCTGTTGCCATGGGGAGCAACTTGGAAACTCTCACACTGCTTTCCCATCCTCCTGTTTCTCCAGAGCTTGCTTTCTGCCTTGTACTTGGTATTTCTTTCTTGTAGCAGCTTACTCAAACCAATGAAATCAATCTAATGTATCTTGTGTCAAACAACAGATACACAAAGACAGACTGCTTCATGTTAGAATCTGTGTAAAGCTTAAATTTTCCTGCGCAAAGTCTGTTACTTGTGCCCTTCCTTCCCACAAAGTAAGAGAATCAGGGAATTGGAGAATGGTTTGGATTCAAAGAGGCCTTAAAGTTCATCCCATTCCAACCCCCTGTCATGGGCAGGGACACCTTCCACTGTCCCAGGGTGCTCCAAGCCTTCTCCAGACTGGCCTTGGACATTTTCAGGGACAGCCACAGCCTCTTTTGGAAACCTTGTGTCAGGCCCTCACCACCCTCATAGTCAAGAATTCCTTCCTAATATCTAGTATAAAGATCCTTCTGAAATTAGTTTAAATTACCCCATCTTTCTAAGTGCCACTGAAAAATTAAATTTTGGGACTACTTCTTTATTTTTAAATTGCACAATTAAGTTAAAATAGATGCACAGACAGACAATGTAGTGTCTGAAGAGCTCACATGGAAAAATCAGAGCTTATTGCTAACCTCTCTGGTTATTTCATATTGCAATGAAAGGCCAGAGTTCAGCTGGGGATTAAGAAATATTTTACTGATCTCTTTTGACAATCTGCACTCCCTTCAGATGACTAGAGTTTGTGTGTCATCTCCTGACCCCTCCCATCCATAAAGCTTGCAGAGCACCTAATATCAGCCCCTCACCATTTACTGCCTTGTGCAAGGATGCTCTTCCATATGGGCAATAACAAGATGGTATACATTCCCCATCATGGATGACAGTTAATCAATGTCTCTAAACAAGGTTACATTATTCTCCTCCAAAACTTCACTCCTAACAGCAAGGTTTTCTGCTCATCACAGCTCAATAGTGTCCTCATGGCTGAGAACCAGCTGAGGCATCTTTCACTGATATGAGATGAAGATGCTGAAATGGTCCCTCTCACTGTGACTCTGTCACAAGTGGAGCACAACCAGATTCTTCTGATCCAAGGAAGGAGAAGATCTTTGCAGTAGACTTCCCTTGTGTCCCTTACAGAAATATTTTTCTGCACTCTACAGGTAGCATAAAGAATTACATAATTATTTCATAGCGTCAGAGAATCCCAGAATGGTGTGGGAGGGACCTTCAAAGCTCATCCAGTGCCACCCCCTGCCATGGGCAGGGACACAGGTTCCAGGGTGCTCTAAGCCCCATCCAAGTGGTCTTGGACCCTTTCAGGGATGGAGCATCCTTTACGTCCCCAGGCAGTGAGTACCAGTATTTGCCACCCTCATTATAAAAAGTTTCATCCTTATACCTTACTCTGCATCTACCTTCTTTTAATTTAAAACTTTTACCCTTATCCTGAGCAAAAAAAGAAACAAAACCTCCTTTAACACCTCTTGTTACATGACACTACTTCATCTTCCAAAGCTTTTGCATGTAACTGCATGAATTTTCATCTGTTGCCTTAATGGGAGCTAGTTAATTACAACCCACAGAGTGCCACAGCCAAGGCTGAGGCATTATTCAGCTCAGCTGGGTACAGGGCTGTGACTGCAGCTACAGCTCTGCAGAGCAGCAAAGGGAACTCCAGTCATGGCAAGGTGAAGAAGACCATGGGAGAGAAACAGCAAACTCCAGCACTGCTGATCAACCTGCTGCTAGAATTGGTTCATGTTCCTTTTTCCATTTTTACTGGTTTGAAGAATTAAGTGTCGGAATCACAGTAGATATTACTGTAATAATTTTATTACATTTGCATTTATACAATTGAATTGTTACTGTTACCTAGTCCATGGTAGTCCTGGCTGGGCAGGTACAACCTTGTTGTCTGCACATTTTTGTTTAACCTTTTTTTTTTTTTAAACTGGTTTGGGATAGCCAAAACACTGTCCAGCCTTCTGCACGAGACTAACATACATAACAGTATTATGGAATAGCTCTTTTGAAGCTGCTACAGCAAATCCAGGCTAAGGTGATTTCATTCCAATGCAATTGTTGAGCTTTGCAAAGAAAGCAATGGCTCAGGAATGAAGTGACTGAATTCAGAACGCAGCATCCAGAAGGTAACTGGAATAATCTTCAGGGGTGGAGGGGACAGACAGTAAGCCTCCATATAAATATTAGTCTCCATGCAGACAGCAGCTTGGGAATAGGAGTGTCCTGTAGCCCACCCTTCATCCTCATCTTGGCCAATGGACCTCATTCCTGAACTGCAGAATCACTGTACTCCAGTCACTCACCCAAGCACCACCCTCCCAAGCTACCTTGGATTCTTGTGCAATACCCATCTCTGATGCATTCCTTCATCCTGGAATGAAATGTGCTTCCCTGGATTTCAGTAAGATAAACAAGCCTTCTGTATGAACAGGATGCTTCTTTCCTAGAGAACTTAATCTAACCACAAGCAAGATGTAAAGCAGAGAATAAAAAACAGATAACATACTTGATTTTAAAACTACAACTGCCAACATAACCTTAATGCCAGTGAGACCCTCACCAGTGCTTCTGAGAACCCTACATGTAAGGCTTTCCTACATTATATTTGCATTTATATGATTTAGTTTTACTATCTATTACTCCAAATAGTCTATTTTCAGCCAGTCCTTTATCTTGTTTGTATTCAAGAAAATTCAGATTTTAAGCAAGCATTGAAGAAAGGCGAGGCTCTGGCTCAGATCTTCCAGAGCAGCTGTGGCTATCCCTGGATCCCTGACGTGTCCAAGGCCAGGCTAGACAGGTCTTGGAGCAACCTGGAATAGTGGAAGGTGTCCCTGCCCATGGCAGGGGGTGACACTGGATGAGCTTTAAGCCTTTTCAACCCAAACCATTGGCTTGGTTTTAAACCCAAACCATGGTTCAAAACTATTTGGAGCTTTCCCAGATGACAGTAAAGGTCTTTTTGGGATTGTGACAAATTCACTCATTTTTCAATACATAATGCAAGCAGATTTGAGTGTTACTGGCACTCTGATGGCCTTGATCACCATCAGCCTCTCACTGACAGAATGAGGCATCTCCAAGCTTGCATAGCCCTTAGCCATCGTGGCTTTCCTTGTTCACAACAGAAAGGACCAACATTCTGAGAAGATCCTCAGGAGCATTTATGACAAACTACTTTAAAATGGAAAATTATATTTATACTACTAAACTACAATTTTTTAAAGCACTGAATGCTAAATTCATAATATTTTTACGTTAACTTGAGCTGCAGACACAGCTTGGAAAACATCTGAATTTTACAAGCCTCAGTTATGTTGGTAATGAGGCCAAATCACCCACTTATCCTCCCCTGCAGTGGCTCAGGCTTGCAGGATGCAGGGCATGAGCCGGGTCCCTCGCTGGCACCAGCCCTAGGAGGCTCCTGCAACACCAACCACGGCTCACAGAGTGGCAGATGAGGCTTACATGGTGCTTTCACAGGTTGTGGAGCTGTTTTCAGCCACTTTTTCTTTGTGGAACAAAGGATCACAAATTGCCATGAAGCTAAATGAACTAAGAGAGCTCTAAATACTTCCACAGTGATTTGCTCATAATAAAAAGGAGACTACCATATTAGACTGCAAAAATTCCGTTTACGGGATTTTTGTATAAGAAGCGATGAAATTAAGTGAGACTGCATTACTTGCTACTGCTATCAATTAATGCAGCAACCACTTCCAGACCTAATAATTACCATATGTGCACTGTGCTTTACCTCTGGGCTTAGTAATTTCATACATGGGAGGTTACAACTATTGATTGCATTAAAACAGACTGATGTTTTATGAGAGACATGCTCCCAGCGCAACACAACATTGCACAAACTAAAATGATTCAAGTGGTACAGGAACAGACACCTGCATCCACCAGCAGACAACCTGCAAATGGTCATTTCTCCATCCCCTCTAAAACACAAAGTGTGTGACACAGAAAAAGTATTGCAAAAGGAGTGAGCTCAGATAATTAGGGACAAAATTAGGGGGTCTTAAGAGACAGACATTGACCACTGGAGAAATGAAAAATCCCCAGGGAGTAGCTCCTATCAATATAAATATATTAATAAAACCAAAATGGCTATTTGTTTCTCAATGCAATTTGCACAATTGAGAATTTGCTCATGTTTAGGTTGAGTATTAGGAAAAAACTTCTTGACTGAGAAGGTTGATCAGCCTGGCACAGCTTTCCCCCTCCAGGGATGGGTACTCCATCACAGGGCAGTGGTGGAGTGCCTATCCCTGGAGGGGATTAAGACCTGTGTGGATGCAGCACTTGGTGCATGGGTTAATGGTGGCCTTGGCAGTGCTGGGGGAGCAGCCGCACTTGATGGTCTTAGAGGGCTTTTCCAACCCAGATGATTCTATGATTGACAACCAGCTCTGCCCTGCAAACTTCAGAGCAGCCTGGAGTCTGGTAAGTCACAAAAAAAAAAATGCACTTGCATTTTTAGAAGTGCATTTGTTTTTTAAAGTTTCCTGAAAACTTGATCCATAATGAAAGACAATGACTTCCAAATAGCATCTAAAAAGAGTGGTGTTTACCTTGCCATTACACAGCTAAGTTTGTAACTATATGCAAAACCAGCAACACACTCAGAAAGAACTGCACTTGGTTTTTCTGCTGTCATCCTATATGCATAATTAAAGACATATTTCTATTAAATTCTGTTTAAGGTCCTCCAAGTTATGTATAAGTTATACATATAACTTAGGCTTTAAAGCATCCCTTAAACAACAAAGCATTGTTTATGTTTTTAATAAATCTCAATTTTCACTCCTCTAATTCAGAAGACATTTTTTGAAGCAAGAATACACTGAATTCAGTAGGCAAATCTCCCATTAACATAACTCAATTGCCCTAAAATAATATTTATAAAGACAGTGGTAACTGTGATGCAAAGAGCTAAATGTAATAGGCAAAATTATCCTGCATTAGTAGTATATTCATAAAAGGTAAGAGTGTGTCAGCAATTTCCAGAAACCTTAAAAGTAGGAAGGAACCTGGCTTTTTTTCAGCAAAAGCACTAAAAACAAGCATCAGCACAAAGAGTTAACACATTCTTCCTACTTCTGAGAGCAGGAACGGGGCCGATTTCGTCAGTGAGGTTTGGCAGCGCGCGAAATCCTGTAACCAATTCCATTTCCTGATAAATGAACGGTCCACAGGGGAAAGTCAGCCAGAGGCTTTGGGAACTGCCGAGCGCTCAGACATGACCGAGAGGCTCCTGGAAGGAGCCAGACTGTCTCTTTGCTTATCGCCGCCCAGCCGAGCGGCACCAGTGCAACGCCGGTGCTGCCAGACTGCGCTGAGAGCCCAGGCCACGGCACAGCCGCTCCAGCGCATGGGAGACCCCCAGAAAACCAGAAAATCAGAAAATACACCAGCCCAGCACATGCCTGACATCAGCCTCTAGGAACTCTGAGAACACATGGCCGTGTAATACGGGCGTTGGGATGGGACTTGTAACAGCCCGCATTGTTTATGTGTTTCAGAGCCAAGTGCTAGGAGTGACTCGGTATTCTGGAGTTGAGGATCTCGCCCCCACCCTTCCAACAGGAAAAAGCCAAATACAGAATGATAAATCATTCATTATTGCTTAGATTTTGGCATCAGTGAGGCTGTGAAGGAGGGGTTTTCAACTGGAGCTATAGGGTGCGTCTCCTCAAGAGCTGAACGTCACTCTCAAGTCCTAAACCGTTCTTCACTTTGAGCTACAAATTCTTTTTTTTAAAGTTATCTTCATAAATGTGACTAAGAGTCTTACTGAATGTTAACAGTAAATAGCAGACCTAATAGCAAAATGACAAATGTGCCCCAACCCTGAGTTTCTGATCTATTTGAACATCAACTTTTCAGACAGAGTTAACCTGGATGTTTGTTCACTTTCCTATTATTACAAATCTGTTCACAACTCCAACATTTTTACAGGAAATTCAAGAAGCTTGACATACACAGAACTGAACTTTCAAAAGTCTAAAATTTGAGCTTGTAAAAAAGAATAAAAATACTGCCAGTCTGATGACCCCTGAAGGGAAGTTAAAAGGAAAAAAAAAAAAAAAAGAAAAAAAAGAAAAAGCTCAAATAATAACTTCAGGGCCTTCATTACCAAAATCCTGGGTAAGTTTTCAAGTGGCTTGCAGGCTTATAATAGCAACTATGTCTGCAATTGATTAGCTCCCCCAGCATAACCAGATGTCTTGGTGACAGGGAGAAAGTACTGTGGGTTTGGAGTTTACTGGGATGCAAAATATCCCATCAATGAAAAACAAAATAATAAAGGGGAAGGTGGGGAAACTAAAGATATATTATTATATATATATTTATATAAATATTATGCTTGTTCTCAATGTGTCTGAATCCAGTTTTACTGCATGTTCTAGTTCTTTGGAAAGCCCAGAATAAATTCTTTCTTGTTCCCAAAATAAATGCCAGAGACTTGGTTGAATCTGTCCTTTATCACAGCATCACTACTCATTCCTTTGCTGGGATCTTGCTGGGTGCTTTCTGCTCATGGCTGTTACAAATACAAGCTAACAGCATAAAAGAATGACAGTTCTCTACATTCTCTATCTGCACAGGTTTGCAAACAAGGTACATGGCCTTGGAGGAACACCAGAGCACTGTTTCAGACATAACACCCACATGTAGACCAAACAAACTCCCTGTTCCTGCCGCTCCTTCCCTGATTTTACCTCGCATTAATTAATGCATGCTTTAAACCTCAAATGAGAAAAGCGGTGGGAATACCTGAAGGAGATACAAAAAAGATTTGCTACTCTTTAGAGCATTTTGAAATTCACAACTCTGCTGCCTTCAAAGTATCCTTGATCCTTTTTGGGCTGCTGCTATACTTCTACCAAAGACTGTGACGACTCTGTGCACAGCACTGCATAACGAGCAAGGAACACTGCAGCAAGAAAAAGTCTTCCTGCTCTCTTCAGGATGTGGCATTAAAGTGGAGGATAACACTGCAGGTATCGAGTGCCACAGGCTGGCTGACAGAAGCAAAGCCCAGCAGAAAAGGATTAGTATTTCTATAATAGAATTGCAGAACTGTTTGAGTTGCAAGGGATCTTAAAGTTCATTCTGTTCCAACCCTCTGCCATGTGCTGGGACACCTTTCACTGTCCCAAGACGCTCCAAGCTCCATCCAGCCTGGCCTCGGACACTTCCAGGGATCCAGAGGCAGCCACAGCTTCTGGCAACCCGTGCCAGGGCCTCACCAGCCTCACAGCCAAGAATTTCTTCCCAATATCCAACTTAAACTTACAACAAACAGTCAAAGTACATTGAAGGGATTCAGACATCAGTGTCTTATTTGAATTGTAACCGTGTAAGAGAAATTATTCACCAAGAAGGGTGACCAAAGGCAGCCTATTCAGGACAAGAGTGAGCAAAAGCTGATGGATTTGATGTGGGTAACTCCCAGCTTCTTTGAGCTGACTGTGCACCTGCTAACAAAGCTCTACCTCCATCCCATTGCTCCTTGAGCTGCTTCTCTCAATCCACTCCAGCTGAGATGGCTGAAGGTCAGGAGCTCACAGACACAGTTTTGCTGCTCAGGTCACATAGAGCTCTCATGGCACGAGATCCTCACCACGCTGCTGACCGTGGCACCACTTTCTGAGCTACCATGCAACCAATGCAATCTCCACAGAGCAGCAGCCAGGGAGAAGAGGGAGAGGGCAGGGGAACGTGAAACAGAGTCCCTCTTTCCTCCTAACTAATACCAGTCACTGTGAACCACACACTCGCCTCCATGGGACACACACAGCCTTGGGGCCTGCCTGCTGTCCTGCTTGCATCATGCCTGGTACCATCTCCTAAGCATGAAGATACAGCCTGACAACCTTGAGAATGTTGGAGCCATCAGCAAAACTTTCCAGCAACAGCAGGATTTTCCCCATGAAAATGAATGCTTCAGTGGCTAGGAAGAAAACAAGACTGAAGTTCTCAGTTTATTCTTCATCTCTGAAGAAAAGCTGTTATACAAATGGTCTAAGTTGAAAGCATGATTACTATTTTCTGTTCAAAGGGATTTTTGGGTGCTTTACAATAAGAAACTGATATTACATGAGAAACAGTTTAAAGATCAGAGATTCAAAAGTTTGCTAATGCTTTTTTTCCTATGTTGATGCTGCAGTGATGTTTATATTACTTTTCAATAGGGAGGTGTCAGAAAAGCATTAATATGTTTTTAACTGTGTGCCAGGCAGACAAGCAAAATAAAATAGTTGGGTTTTTTTCTTGTTCTAGTCAACAATGCCAAAAATTACTGTTTATTTTTCTCCGCCCCCATGAAAGAATTTATAACCACTGAAGTAAACTCAAGTTAAAAAGCTGGTTTTAATCCCAAAACTGACTGACAGCTGCTGTGTAAAAGCAAACCTAACTTGTTTGGGTTCTCAGGAGCCTTCACATCTGAAAAATTTAGTTTCCTGTAATCATTTGAAGGGTGGTTTTTGGTGTTTTGAGGTTTTTTTTGTCCCTTTCCCCATAATGCTACAAAAATAATTTAAAGAATGTGATACTGTATAATTTTCACACTCTTAAGACAACTGGGGAAAGGTGGAAAGCACACCCCCTTTTCGAACAGCCTTAAGAGTAACATGTAAATATGGTGTCAGTTACAGCATGAGCGAACTCTCTTTGGGAGTGCCAGGGAGAGGCTGTGAGTGCCACAGTGCACACCACTGCTGCTCGGCCTGGCAACACTCAAGCAGATAAAATACTCAGCTGTAACTCAGACCTTGTATGCAAAGGGACTCGTCTCACACCACACCAAAGAAACCCACATCTTGACATGTATGACAGTTAAAATCCATACAAACACTTGCGGGAATGGGTAACTGTATGAAGAGTTCATGTTAGGGATTTTTTTTCATATAAAAATACTAAACCAAACTTTGAAAAATAAATAAATATGCTTGATAAATGCTTGATGACTGCCAGCCTATGCCAACATTTCAAACACCTTGAACTCTGCAATATGAATATAAGCTCTGTGGATAGCAAGTTTCAAATCAAACTACATTGCTAAGGATTGCAGTAGAATTTATTTCTCCTTCATTAAAGTCTCTAAGTTAACTGATTCCTTCCATTATACCTGAAGGATGCTTCTGAAAATGAAGTGTTGTTGGTATTTAATCCAACTCCTCAGCTCTATTTGCATTACACGTGGCTACAAACAAGGCTCTCTAAAGACTGCTAAAATCCACTTTTAACCATGGAACAACTGGAGTCATCATGTGTCAAAGACTTTTGATCACTTACATGCTCAAAAGCCATGTAGATGTGAATTAGTGGTGGCAATGGCCACGCTGGGGGAATTTATTTTAGAGGGCTTTTCAGACCTAAATGATTCTGTGATCCCATGACTTTGAATCCACAGATGGCAAAGCGAATTTACTTTGGCCACTGGCTTTTTCAGTGTTAAAGCAACCAGGCACATGAGCATATTTTTTGTTAACATGCTATGTATTATAACTAGCTACTGAACCCTACTTCCTATTAAAATCACATTTCTGTGGATTATCATATTAATGCTTCAAAGTGAGGGTGGTATTTATTTCTGAACTAAACCCCCAAAGCTTTCATTCCCTTCTGGGATGATGCCGTTATTTTCTTCCTGTAAGGTTTCAAACTACAAAGCCAAGAGTTCCCATACAATGCATTATGTCAGCAAGTATCTAACTTCAAGCACTATAATAATCACGGTTTTTCCATAGTATTTTTCACATACATCTCTTGCCTACACACAAGTTTGCACCATTTAATTAAACAGATTTAAATGATAGAAACTCCTGCTTGGACATACTTATTATAAAGTGGTGTCATCCAGTCTAGTTTCAACTCATTCTCACCAATTTAAGTAGCGAGGCTGACATTAAAAGAAAAGCACCTGTATAAGGGTTTGCCCTGGCTCAGACAGACAGACAGGTTTATAGTCCCACCGTAAGATTAGCCAGAGTCAGCTGAGTGCAGACATGTCTTTGATTGCTCACAATTTCACAATGATAAGTTATTTTCTGACCACAAAGCCCATCAAAACTTTCAAGATAATTTTCTCCCCCTGGAATTTTGATTACCCAAAATAATATTTCTCAAGGGACGCAGAGTATATTCTTCTCTACTCGAGGTCTCTGAGAAGCTGACCTCTAAAACAAATGCCTTCAAAAGAAACATGAGTTATTGTCCATCACTTACAGGTCAGCTCACGGAAGCAGGGAAGTCTGACATCTTAATTGAGGGTATAAATTGTCAAAAGGAAATATACAATCCATAAATACTCTTATTCTTAGCATATGGTCAGTGTTCTGGAAAGGCCCAAAAAGCACTTTGTTTAAAACTTTCTTACACTTCTGTCACTAATCTGATCTTCATAAGGGTAAGGGTTAACAGCAGCTGAGGGTCAGCAAAAGGAAGTCTGTGTTGTAGACGCCTGCCTAGCGTCAGACCTAAGGATGTATTAGACACAATCAGCTTCCACTGTAATAAGAACTTTGACCTTTGAGCCAGAAAAAAAAAAGAAAAAGATAAATATCAGGAAGAAGTGGATGAATTTATTTTTTAAGGAAGTTTTCTATCTCTCTTGCTTAGTGCTGTGCCTTAGAACTCTGTAATGGAGTTGTTGGTCTCTGTAACTTTGTCCCTACCCCTTATGGTGTCACACAGAGTTAATTTGTGAACTATTCCACCAAAAACTCCACAGCAGCAAAAGTGTTACAACAGTAAAACAAACACAACAAAGCTGTACATAGCTTTTAAAGCAATTACAGATTTGCCCCAAAGTTTAATTTGGATTATTAAAGACCACTGGTCTGGATCCTGAATCCAGCATCTTGCTGTCGCCAAATACCAAACACTCTGGACTAAGGACAGCAGGACTGTGGGGAAAAAAAAAACCTGTAATCAGGAGCAATTCTAATTGAATATGAGGCAATGGATGGTTTCTTTGGATCAACGAGGTGCATATATATGGAACACTACTGATTTCCTTTGCCACCTGGAGTGCTATGCAGGGTTGCCCATGTCCTGTCCCTCTGCAGGTGTGATGGCATCACTGACTGATCAATAGATGATGTCTCCTCCCCGGGAGGAGCATCTACAGAAGCAGGAAAATTCTTCCAAAGAGAGCTCAGTACCCAAGCCAAGAAATCGCTTAGGTTCCTTTGGTTTTGGGGACTTCACATGCACTTTCTTTTATGGCCATTCCTGATTTCTGATTTGCCATGAGCACAAGTCTGATGGGGAGCAGCTAAGAGAGCTGGGAAGGGGCTGAGCCTGGAGAAAAGGAGGCTCAGGGGGACCTTGTGGCTCTGCA
The DNA here is from genome assembly GCF_027477595.1 of Haemorhous mexicanus. NCBI lineage: Eukaryota > Metazoa > Chordata > Aves > Passeriformes > Fringillidae > Haemorhous > Haemorhous mexicanus. The sequence goes on from NC_082381.1 coordinate 88,540,143, forward strand.
CAGCTCCTGACAGGAGGGGACAGCCGGGGGAGTCAGGCTGTGCTCCAGGGAACAGGGACAGGAGGAGAGGGAACGGCCTCAGGCTCCGCTTGGGGAGGGTCAGGTCGGACATCAGGGAAAACTTCTTTACATAAAGCTCTGTCAATCCCTTGTTGCCAAGGGCAGTGTTGCAGTACTCATCCCTGTAGGGATTTAAAAGCCATGTGGATGTGGCACTAGGGGACATAGGATAGTGGTGACCTGGACAGTGCTGGGGAAATGATGGCACTTGGTGGTCTTGGAAGGCTTTTCCAACCTAAATGAATCTGTGATTATACCAAAGCACCTGTGCTTGACATCCCCTGTTGAATTCACTGCCACCTCATTCAACAAACATTTCTTTTTTATGATATTTTTTTTTGTAGCTAAACTTCTGGTGCTGCTTCCCCAGGGTGATGTGCCAGAGACATTAAGCTGCTCTGGTCCACCTCCCAGGCAGTATCTGCCATCACCATCATGACAATTTACTCTTCGCCTGTGCTCTGGTGCCCCAGTGATTAGCAGCCTTTTACAGTGAAACAAATGGAAGCTGATGGAGTTGGAAGTACATTGTTAATAGAAGGGGAAACCTATGAGGAGTGCTTTTAACACCTAAAGTGAAACTTGTTCTGTCAAGAGACTGAAGGCTTTTACCTCTGCTCCTTTTACATATTCTGTGAAATTTTAATGCCCATCGAACTCAAATGCACTTCAATAAATATTAAATTTTGTACCATATCAAAATCGTGAGAGTTGATGGCATAATGGCATGTCTGCATAGCACACAAAGAACATCTGACAGAGTGCACACTGATGACAAAATACTCATTGACATGGGGAGAAAAGGAGTGGGGGAAAAATACAAGCAGATCAGAAAATGCTCATGAAAAACAAATCTCCATCTTAAGTGGCTTAGGTAATGGGAACTTTTCTTTTATAAAGCATTAAACATGGCCTCCCAAGTGTGATCATTCCATAAAACCAAATGTCAGCTTCCAGTCACTAGCTGGCATTTGAAACAAGTTTTCCCACTTATTGCAGAAGAGTTGTTGTTATCTGCTGGCTAACTCCCCTTGAAATCCTGAGATAAGTCACAGGCTCCAGACACGGTCCTGCTTCTCTCACTCTCCTAATCCTGAAAGTACAGATAGGTCACCAAAGGGAAGGAAGGCAGCCTGAGAACTTTCAAAAAAATAAAGAGAAAGAAAGAATGAGGCTAATTTTCACCTATCACTATGATCTCTAAATTGCCTTTAATAAGCTTCTGCAATATAGCAGGGAGCCTGGATTGTGGGCTGCTCGTCTGCGAAGGAGACAGCTCTATCTCCACGCCATGGCTTCTGCCTCCATCCTGGGCATATTAACTTCATTTATCTCCTCCCACAGACTGAGGGAGAAATAACCAGCTCTTGATTTCAGCACCTGCCCTTTATCTCTCTGTTTGTGCAGAAGTCTTCTAAAAGGCTAATTGCTCAGCTTGGACTTTCTTGGCCTTCCACAGTACACAGCTAAAAGCATATGCTTAAAATAATGTTAATTATATTGTTTGTCTCCAGTCAGACTGCTCCAGGACTGGAAGGAAAATCTGAGTTAGATCTCCCATTTCCCAACAATTATTTGCTAAGAAAATGCAGGATATCTTTCCTAACACAGACACACACACACATATATATATTTATCCATAACCTACCGCTACCACCCATGCTCACTCTGCATCCTGCGTTGCTTCCCACAGTGGAAGGGAGCAGGAGCACCAGGGTGTGCTCCCAAACTGATAAGCTCCATTATGCAGATGAGGATCGTGGCTCTAAGTGCTGTTATTTTTAGTTGACGTTGATTCATGTTTGAACTATGGACTAAGCAACAGACTTAGAACCTGAATACATGTAGCACCTCTTGAATGCTCACTTCCTCGACAAAGGCCAAGATAAGCAACTTGAAAACATACACTTGAAAACATCCGTGCATACATTAGGTACACACGAGAAAAAAACATCATTGTCTGAGCTGCAGGGAAGTGACTGAATAAAAGCTCTGCCTCAGCCCTCATTTTCCAAATCATATCCATGTTTCCAACTGCCTCCCCCAGAGTGCTTCAGCTGAAGATGGTTATTTCTAGGAGGAAGGAATAATATCTCTGCAGGGTCTCTTGTACTTTACAGCACTTCAGTATGCTGTGGCAAAAGGCAAGGATGGCTTGAAAATTAGTTAGCAATTAACTGCAAAGCTCACACACACATATATATATTTATTCTTGGGATTGAACACCACAGCTTTGCACATTGGAATTACGTGTAGTTTGTGTCAACACAGATGCAACAGATTGACAGTTCCTCCAGACATTGTCCAAACTGGCTGAGCACAAGCTGCCCTCGGTCCTGGGGACAGCTCTGGGCCCTCAGGACAGCAGAGACACCGAGGGGCTGGAGCGTGTCCAGGACAGGGAATGGGGCTAGGAAGGGGCTGGAGCCCCAGGAGAGGCTGAGGGAGCTTGGAAGGGGCTGAGCCTGGAGAAAAGGAGGCTCAGGGGGAATCTTGTGGCTCTGCACAACTCCCTGAAAAGTGCCATCAAAGCCAGAGTGGGTAGGGCTGCTCCCACCCATCCAGACTTGCCCAGAGAGTGTCATTAAAGACCTAAGGATTAAAGCTTTTTCCTTTACTTAGCTGCTGAAGTGCCTCAGAGTTGCCAGAGCTATTGTGTAACTATATCTTCAGTCTGATCTTAATATGAGTTTGTCGAGCTTTAGAATAGCTTCCCCTGAAAACCTCAGACTTAAGTGGGAAGACCTGAGGAACAGGGAGACTCCCGGGAGAGAGGCACATGGACAGAGGGCACAAAGACTCACAGGGCCATTTCTATAGGAGGGAAACATGTGCTGCTCCTCATCACTACCTATGCAAAGGAAGGATGTGATTTCCATGTACAGATTGATGCATGACAATACATACATACATACATACATACATACCTATATATATACAAACATCCCATCTCAAGATCAATGTCACCTTTTCTACGTGGAAAAATAACCTGCTCTGGCCAAACTGCTGCTCAGCAAAAGTATTAAAAAAGAAAGAAAAGAAAAAGAAAAAAACAAAAAAGAAAGAAAGATAAAAAAAAGTGGGGGAAAAAAAGGAAATCAAAGGAAAACAAAAAGACAAAACCCAGTAGGTGTAAGTGGTCAGTATAGAAGACTGATGTGCCAGGCTGGCTTTCCTTTGTAAGTCTGTCCCAAAACTCAAGTGCGCCAGAGGAAATGGAAGTCCTCCAAGCAACACTAAACATCCTTAAAACTGGAAATACTTGACTGTTTGGTGAGGACTTACAAAGCTTGGCACACACCAAAAACTGCTGGTTTGTTGCTTTAAGTGGCTTTGAATACTGTATATTGTTAGTGCAGAAAATTAAAACTTGATGGGATTTCACTCCAGAAACAGCATTTCTGTAAATTGTGGCCTGACATATCAGGCAATATAGCACACTCAGCAACTGAGAAAACCTTCATTTTTTTCTAAGCAGTGAGTTGATTTGGTGATGGCTCTGTGTCAAGAAGGGTGTAGGCTAAACATAAGACCTTTTAATTATCTGCACATCAGAACAAGTTGTCATAGAAACAGCCAAAGTTCCAGTGTTCCTCTGCATTCACAGCATCACCACACAGAAAGGACAACCCGAAGGGCTGGATTTGGACCCAACAATTGCTCTGGTGTTACTCAGGCTATTCCTGTACTGCTGCTCAGGACTCATACTCTAGACCTCTCCTGAAGGAATTCAGTCTGAGTGACTGAAGATGCGCCATCTCAGGGACACAGGGAACTGTAGGAAAGACATTAGTATATGCAGCCAGCCAGAAAATTCCCACTGAGTGTTTTAAAATTACCAGCTTATAAATAAATTACCAGCCATTGCCACTGGCTGTACAGACTCAGTGTGCCTTATCAGAGGATATTTTACTAAAGTTACCACAAAAGAAATGGTGCTCTCACTCTTATCACAGAGTAGCAACAAAAATAGTTCTGCAGAAAACAGACAGTATTTAAAATATACTTGGCATAACAGAGAAGCAAGATTCATCGTGTTTAAAAAACACACACAGCTCCCATTTGCTTACTTACCCACTTACACAGATTTCTTTATTGCAGTATTTAAACATCACACAGCCATTAATGGATTTTAGCCTCACAAAACCTGTCAAGTTGGTAAATCCCTCAAGAGATTTGAGAGGTTTTCAGAAAGGAATGAAGGGGACTGCTCAGGATTTTATAGAAAGCTCATCATCATGTTGACCAGACTTACAGGTCCTGGACTGATTTTCACTAGGTTGGGTAATCCTTAACTAAAACCCTCCAAATTTATCTTTAGAGAATTTAATATAGACCAAGACAGAGGTGCACTAGAACACTAGAAACAGAAAAAGAACACTAGAGACAGAAAAAGAAATTAATCAAAAGAGAGAATTACCAGAGTTTGGTTACAGTATAACTAAACAACAGATGGAGAGAGGAGCCTGCATCTTCAGGATATGACGAAGAAAACCTTAGCTTCAGCAAATTTTAATTCCTCCACACACTTCAATTTAATAACTAATCACAAAAACTCACCCAAACACTTAGCAGAAATTAGGAAATTAAATGAAAACATACACATATGGCAATCGACAGTGTAATCACTTATCAGTCACTACTGAGAGGAGAGATGATTTTTTGAAGTTACAGATATGAAGGGCATATATGTGTAATTAATAGGAACAGTATACTTTAAGTGATGAGATCTTGAGCACTTACTCTTAGCCTGTCTTTGGGCAAAGCAACAGCTCCTTGCTTGATGATTTCCAGAACTCGCTCCACTGACAGCTCAGCTCCAGCTTGCTCTAATCGGGAGCTGAAAAAGCTGATCACCTGGAATGAAACATCACAGCACATAAATAAATAGAAGAGATCTTTGGATCAATTTATACACAAAGCTGTCATCTTCTTTTTTGGCACCACTGCTCTTCTTAAAGAATAATCACATTATTGCCTGTATCACAGCCAGGGAGACGTTGTTAATGTCAAATTAGCACAACTCTCAGCATCCTCCTGCAGTCATTTTTAACAGACAGATGATTTTACAATATAAAACACACAGCTGAATTAATAAATTTACATTTTCAAGTACTGTGCACTGACATATGCCTATATTTCTTTCTGTCCATTCTGCCCATCCAGGCTTTTGAGTTCTTCCAGTCTTTCTATGAATTGAGCTAGAAATTTACTTACATTGTAAAGTATAAAATAAAATCATTATAGTTTCACTGACTTCTGGACAAAAGGCTTTAACACCACTGTTAAGTATCTCAATATGAGAGACTACATTTCCTGGGAGCTGTGTAGCACTCAAAGCCACAGCAAGTGGATGGTGAGAAGAAAGTCCACCAAGCTCCTTTTCCACCCAGTATCCATCCCAAGTGCCACACATACCTTCCACATCCTGGATTCTAGGCCTACAGAATTCTGCAAATTCCCTGTCATCTTCCAGACAGCCCCCTGGTAAAGCCAGGCTCCTTTTCCCCATATTTCCCTTTCCACCCCCTTTTCTGTGACCCAGCTGGTCCTTGTTAGCTAGAACTTAGTCAGGTCAGGCTTTAACTTTTATCCTTCTCCAAGCTCAGTGGGTCACAGCAGAAGCAGACATCCCACCGGCAGTTATCCATGTGGGACATCAGAAAACTTCCATTTCTATAGCTCCTTTCATCCAAAAAGAACATACTTTGCAAACCCCATCCCTTATCCCAGGGAAACTCCTCAGTCACACAAGGGATCCAGGACTCAAAACACAAAAAGGGTCTGGGGAAAAATTTCAACACCTGCTTAGAATCCTCTGGAAGTACCATAAGAGACACTTGATAGAGCCTGTCTACACCAGAGCACCTGGCTACCCCTGGGCTGGAGGCAAGCACAATGCTGATGGCAGGTTCTGCAAAATCCTGTGAACTTTCAACACCCTCTGTGAAAAAATAGTGATGTTCACTTGTATCTGAATCACAATCCCAGTCCATCGAGTAATCTTCAATAATTCTCCCAAGTAGAAGCAGGGAAAAGTGTATTATACTACAAAATCTCTGCTGAGCTTTCTTTGTTCTGTAGTGAGACACAGCTGGAGCCAGAAACCATTACCCTAATTATGCCTCCCAGCTCAGCTGCTGTTCATAAAACAAAGACAGCTGATGGCTTGATTACTGTGAGATTCAAATTTGTTGCTCCTGTTTGTGACTTCCCCCACAGAAAGCCCAGCCCTTGTTTTGAGCTGGAAGATTTGCTGGGATATCTAGAAACTCTTGCACCAAGTGAATGAGACAGAGGCAGTTGCCGAAAGTTGCTTTTTGGGGTTGTCATGGGATTGTGGTGTTTGGTTTGGTTTTTCTCTGTTTTATTTTGTTTCTAACAACATAAGTACACAAACCAGTCAAGAGAATACTCAAGTTTAATCTTCTGTGCTGTCCCTAAGATTATCTCCATACTTGAGCAGAAAGGGAGAATTTCACTGCCTCTGGCAGATGCTGCAGGTAGGCTTTTACATTCTTAGAGATAAGAACCTAGTGGAGCACTGTGATCTCTGATCCTTAGAAAAAAAGGAGCAGGAAGATGTGCTGACTTCATAAGCAAAGGAGCAGGAGGGAGGGACCAGAAATAACAGAGTAAAACAGCAAAAAACAGCTTGTGCAAAGAGCGTAAGGACCTCAGAGTGAGGCTGACACTGCTTTGGCAGAGTTTGGGACAAATTGCTGGTGAAGGAAACACATCTCACAGAGGAAGAAGCAAGTTGCCCACAGACTTTGAAAGAAAAAAGCAGCTTCCAGCGTTCAACACCCCTCTGTTGTCAGTAATCACCGGTGAAACCCATCCTTGCCAAGGGCAGGCTCCTGCAGAGAATCCATCCCAGTGGCACTGCCTTGTTAGCTCAAGTTCTGCTAAAACCACAACAAAAGCAAAACTTAATATTTAGCTTTTAACCAAAAGGATAAAATACTATCATAATGCAAACATGTAAAAAACTGAATGAAGCTCAAAGATACTCCCTGAATTCTGACATTTCCTATTTTGGGAAGTCAAACCCTTCAATCTTAACATGTTTTTGAAAGACTTATGTTTTTGTGGTAAAGGTACTAATCTTCTTCGGGTTATATTTCAAAAGAACAAAAGCAAGACAGGCTTCCAGTATTTTCAGACTATGTCAGCATTTTAGAGAACTCAGAATGGCTATTTTTGATGTGTAGTTGATGGCTAAAATTAAAAATACCTACTTTAATAATGGTACTTATCTCTAGGAGTTATTTGCCTTACTACTTCAAACAAAACAGAAACGAAGTACCTCCCTTTTGGACTCTGAGAGCACAATAACCCAATGAGACAGTGAGGTACCCACGAGTATCCCAACGAAGTAACAAAACAGAAAAGCAAAAAGAAAAATAAAAGATTAATTATAAAGAGGAGATCCTAAAGATGGCATTTTCTTAATAGCTCCAAATCAGGAATAAAACCAAAAAGCATGCAGTATTATGTCTCTCATGCCCAAGCTCCTACCTCTGTAGCAGAGGGTCTAACACTTTTCCTACTAATCTAGTCAGATATAAAAATATAAAAGCTCAACATCATATTAAGGAAGAGTAGCCTTTTCCCTTGAAAGAGCTTTAATTATCTTTTGCCCCTAAGTAACAGAGGTGAATTTAAAATAAAAATGAAAATTAACAGATTTCTCCTTGTCCCATTGAAAGTAAAATGAACCAGCAAAAATAAATTGGATGAATAGTATTAAATGAGTTTCAGGTTTTAGTACATGTTTTAAAACCAGCTGAGCATATGACTGTATGAATAGAAAACCCCCAAATCTTAGGGCAAATAAACAAGGCTGAGAGATGATGTCTTCCTGGTACCCTGAAAATTAATTTTCTTCATAATTATTTGGGCAACTGGTCTAAGAAAACAACTGCAAAGACTGCTTAAAAAGAAGAGTAAGAAGAAACTCCACAGGTTGCGGTGAATTACTCTCTTCCTAGTCATGCTGTGCACTGAGAGGCCTCTCCTTGAAGCCACATAACCCATTCTAAGAGCTCTCTCCCACTCTGGCTTCCATATTATTAGAGATTAAAAGGCACATCTAATCCAGGATTAGACAGTGCTTCATCAGGAATATCTGATCCCTGTCCAGATAAAAAGCATGGAGTGCCTTGCCCTGTGCAGAGCCAAATCCTGGTTCTACCTCAGTCTATCCTAAGGTACCCAGACCTGTGGTACAATGGGCACAGGGGATCTGGTTTAGCCACCTCCAGCTCCACCTGGGCCTTGCCAGGGTTTCTATTAAAATAGAATCAATACTTCTATACAAAAACTATGTAGTTTTCTGTATTGATTTCCAAAACTGGTTCTAATCATAGACTCGTGGGATGCTTTGGTTGGGAAGGGACCTTAAAGATCGTCCAGTGGCTATCCCTCCCATAGGCAGGGACACCTTCCACTACCCCAGGGTGCTCCCCATCCAGCCTGGCCTTGGACACTTTCAGGGACCCAGGCACAGCCACAGCTGCTCTGGGAAACCTGTGCCAGGGCCTCCCACTCCCACAGTGAGAATTTCTTCCCAGAGATCAATTTTCCATGAGAAAATCATACTATCTCCTTTTGTTTTCTAAACGGTAAACTTACAAGGTATTGCCAGAGATTAAAAGTACTACAAGATTAGAATGATTTAGAAACATTTTGCATTTAAAGGCAATATTTTAGGTTTTGGAGATTATTTTTGAGATTGGGAGGGAACAACCACAGTGTCAGTTATTTCACCCAACTATTGTTTTCAACTGGGCTGCAAGGTTGAAGTAACAAAATACTTCCCTTTACAGCATGCCAACAGCAGAGCTATCAAGGGCAAAATGTTTTCTCCACTTGGATTCTATCAGCAGATGTTGAAGTGCTGTGAGGCCTGCAGCAGCCCAAGCAGTGCTGCTGCCTAATCAACATGACAACTCCTCTCCTTCTCCTTCAGCTAAAAATAACAGTACAACACGTTGCTGCCTCCTCTGCCTGCAACTGCAACGGTCAGTTCTGAAAGACAGAAGAAAACACCACTTGGCAAAAAATGAGTAAGTTTTGAAACTGTTTTTGTCAATTTTGTTTGCCTTTGAAACTGATTGAAGGAAACACTTTGAGACTTTTATTTCCAGCCACATTCACCACTGGGAAAGTAATATGGTGTATTGATGGCACACCGAATGGAGAAGAAGAGAAGAAAACAAACCTCTCGCTGTAAAGTACCACAGGATTAGCACTTCAACTAAGTAGCTTCCATAGGGAAACATAAATCACAGCTACATTTGGTATCCAGTAGTCATAGCTGGAGCCAATGAGAGGCAAAGCCAACCCCCTGATTTAAGAAGGGTGAAACAGCTTCATGTGATTCAATAACAGGAGAAACAAAAGAGGTTAATCAGCAAACCTGAAGTACTGTATTTTTCAGAACCACCTTGAAATAAGGAGCATGTTCAAGGACACATGAGCTTTTCCAGGTATGCTGCTCTCCACTCCTAGAGTGTAATTGTGAGGAAAAAAAAAACTGGCAAAAAGAGCCCCTCCAAAGCAAACAAACAACAACCAACAAAACCCCAACCCAAACCCACCAAAACCTTAGAGTACTTAGCCAGGCTCTGGTAATCAGCAGGATCAAGGTTTTTCTAATTTTAAGGAAAGCCATAAAAACTTAGTTCTTAAGTCCTGAAGGTCTTACAACAGGGTTTGCTATGCCAGAGTGAAGAGCACTTGATTGATTTTAAAATCTAGTACGGAAATGTCTTTGAAGAATTAAATTCCTTGTGGGAAATTGCATCAATTGAATCCTTTGCATCACTAAGCCGTTGTTCCCAACCTCCTGATGTCTGTCAGAGTATTTTGCAAACAAAATTCTAGCAGCTCCTAGTTAGGCCTGTTCTACCACCTGGTATCAGTTGCTCACTTGTAGGAAATATGAGAGGAGTGAAAGCCAAGGAGTTCTCGCCGTGGCCATGAACCAAACACATCTTTAGGAATGATAAGTGAAGAGTCTCCACCAAATTCCTGACATATCTGAAGCGGCTGACCAAATTACAGACCACCTCTGAAGTGGAGGCATATAGACAGCTCCCAGATGAAATATTTCTGCACAAGGCCAGAAGAGGAACCACAGCATTCCTCTTTGTGCATCATTTAGAAGAAGAATATCCCATTTTAGATAAGCAAGATGCACTATCCCCGACTAAAATGGCTTTCTAAAATGCAAGGTACAGATATAGGAAGCAGAAGGTATTTTGATTTCAGTTTCTTCTGTACAGCTATAATGGTTCCCATATGTTCCCAATCAGCTGGCAACAGTGATTTTTAGATTATTCATAAAAACACAGAGGCAAATAAGTAGTTTTCAATAAAAAGTGGTTGCTATACTGATGACCCTTATACATTCACCTATTTTTGCCTCAGTGATGAAGCACACAGAGATTATATGCATCTCCAGAGTAAACTGAATGGTCCAAATCCTGAGAAACAGCCCAGAGCTAATGTGGCTAGGTCTGTACTGAAGGTAACCTGGGCAATTCCTGCTCTGGTCTGAGCCCTGGTGTGGCTGCAGAGGTATCCCCACATCTACCTGTGCCTATACCTGTGCCTATACCGGTCTGTCCTCCGCCCCAGTGCCATGCTGCCAAACCCCAGAGGTCTCCAATGCTGAAGTCTCTGAAGACCGACCACAGTGCTTCATTATTCCTAACCTCGGAAAAGTGTTTCCTGTGAACCCACAAGTATGTCAAAGAGATTATTCCATTTCCCTTCAAAGCAGCATTTTACTTGAAAAATACCACACCACTTTAACAAATCAGCACCTTCAGAGGTTCTGTTTTATACAGCTCTTATTTCTACTAGGAATCTCTTTCATGGTGCCAGCTGAGTATGAGCACAGGTGTGCCTAGGTGGGCAATGGCCCTGGGCTGTCCCAGCCAGGCTGTGACACAGCCCCAGGGCAGTGCCTGTCCCTGTGCTGGCACTGCTGAGGCACCTCCAGTGCTGGGGACAGCTCTGGGCCCTCAGGACAGCAGAGACACCGAGGGGCTGGAGCGTGTCCAGGGCAGGGAACGGAGCTGGGAAGGGGCTGGAGCCCCAGGAGAGGCTGAGGGAGCTGGGAAGGGGCTGAGCCTGGAGAAAAGGAGGCTCAGGTTGGATATTTAGGAAAATTCCTCCATGGAAAGGCTTGTCCAGCTCTGGAACAGCTTCCCAGGGCAGTGGTGGAGTCCCCAGTCTGTGGAAGAGTTTAAAAGCTGTATGGCTGTGGCACCTGGGGACATGGGACAGTGGCGGCCTGGGCAGTGCTGAGGAATGGTGAACTCAATGGTATTGAAAGTTTTTTTCAACCTAAATGGTTCTGAGATCCTAAACCAAGAGTAATCCAACTAAGATGTCACCAGCGTGATTAGGCTTAGAAGACTCTCTGGGTTATTGTTTGCTTGTATACACACACAGAATTGCAGCAGACGACTTTTTCTATTTGCACCATCAACTACTTATTATTACGTCCCCAGTACACTCTCCAATTAATTCTTCTTCAAATTTTTAGCCTTTTCACCTCTTCCATGCTTCCTTTTGGTTGATGAGTACATTATGTCCAACTGAGTAAAAATAATAAGCATTTAAGTCTTTACATGTCATATCTATTTTATACAATCTTGACAAGGCAAACTGGCAACTGTTCTGGCGTCCAAAACTCATTACAGATTTTACATGCTCTGTATTTTGGTCTGATTTCTGCAGCATTAAACATTATCACACTGTCTGTCAGTATTTCTCTATGAAATATAAATCTGGACTACAGTTTACAGTCAGAGAATCTTTCATCAGCTGGTGGGCAGAATTTGCTGGAGCAGAGGGATGTCAGAGTGACACAGTGCGTAGCAGGCACCTACTGCTCACATGAATCTCTAGAGCTATCTGATGATTGGAATCACAGAATTCCAGAATGGTGTGGGCTGGAAGAAACCTTCAAAGGCCATTTAGCCCAATCCCAATGCACCTTTTCCTAGACCTAGTTTACTGCAAGCCCCATCTAACCTGGTCTGGAACATTTCCAGGGATGGGCCAGCTACAACCGCTGTGGGCACCTTGTGCCAGGGCCTCACCACCCTCCCAGCCAAGAATTCCTTCCCAACATCCCATCTATCCCTTCCCTTTGGCAGTAGGAAGCCATTGCCCCTTGTCCTGTCACTACATGCCATAGTCACAAATTACACTCCTGGTTCCACTGCAGCATGGGTACAGATAATCCAAACATTGCTGTTTATGACCAGAGAAAGTACCAAGAGAGGGAGTCAGGATGTAGCAGAGCCCCTGCAGACATACTTGGGGAGCTTCAGAAAGGTAATTTTTCTTGACCACTTTTGCATTACCAAAAGTTGCGACATTTACCATTTCTATTTACAATTTACACAAATCAGGCCACAAAATTCCACTGATCACGACAGCCTGAAAGCCAACACAACCTCCCAGTATACAGGAAGTTGGTGGATCCATCCTCTACTGAATAACCAGCCTTGGTCACAGGAAAAGCCTGGCCAGCTCACTATTCTATCTGAAAACAGGCTGGGATGGATGCTGAAATAAGAATATAAGAGCAGGTCAAGAATAGGGAGATCCTCCCCATGAGTATATCCTCCCAGCTTTCAGCAACATACACTTTAGAAATTTATTGAGCCAAATCTTTTACTATTTTTTTCTGACTCCTTTCAGAGCACAGCTACATTTCAGACATCCACAGTGTCCCATACAGCTGTGAGGATGGAGCTCCCAGCTCCACCACTGCAGAGAAAAGCCTGGTAAGCTCTCGGAGACAGAAACTCATTTTGGCTCTTCTCAGATCCTGCCCACATGGCTCCCAGACAAGCTCCCTGCAGTGTGTACAGTAAAACTGACATGATTTGCCACTGTTTCAAGGGACAGCAAGACCAGTTAGAACATTCTGGCTGCAGCACACACAACAAAGACTGGTTCTGTATGGTGCTGCCAGTACTGTGTATGAAGTGCAGGACGTGACAGGGTAGACAAGGAGTCAGATGAATCTCATCTTTTATTCAGATCTACAAGCCTGACAGCTCTTACCACTTGCCAGATGGTGACAGGTACATTTAAAAAAAAAAATTAAAAAAATTTCTTTTTTTGACGTCCCCGCTTCTCTAACAAAGGAGCTATTTAAAAATTCAACATGCTCCCTTGGAAAGCTTTAAATAGTTTCTGAATGTAACTGGCATTATGCTGTAACCCAATATTAAATAGTTTTGGGGAGGAATTGTTTAAATTGTTGAGGAAAACCTACATTTAACTGTTACAAAGGAAAGGACGTGCTGCTGTCTGTGGGAGGCACAGGGCTGCAAGCAGAAGGATCTGGCCACCATCAGTTATCCTGAATGTGGGCAAGTAACCAGAGAAGGTCCCTATCTCAGTCAGGAATGTAGACAACTGTTATCTTCAGTGCACCATATCTTCTATACACAACTTGAAGACATCTTGTTCTAATCATCCAGACAGTATCATGCTGCCTGTAGTCTGCAGCTGCTGAAAGTTTGGAGGGTTTTGAGCTTCAAGTTCTCCACTCCCCAAACTCTTGCATGACCAGAAAATGTGAAGAGAGAACAGAAGACGAAGGAATAGGTACAAAGCAGGATTTCAGTTCAACATTTTAAATAATTTTCCTTTATTGGCAATCAGATATCTGTCAATCTCCTGTAACTAAAAGCAGATCAAACCAAAAACTCTGTAGATTATTAGGCACAATAATATGTTATTCACTGCATTCAGAGACCTAGTACCCTGCTCAGCCCTCCCTTCCAGTATTTTGCACCCAGTGGTCATAGTGTGGCTTCAAACATTGCTCAGCTCTCAAATATTGACTAGAAGACAGAGAAAAATTTGTAATGCTTCAAATTTCCTAGCAAAAGCTCAGGCTCTCTATATGAACATTAAAACTACTATCAGATGCAGAAATAATTAACAACTGTTTCCCTAAGTCATCCTCCACAGAGAGACACACTGGTAACAGCTTCTAATCCACAGCTATTTTCTTCTGTTTTCTTCTAAAATGTTTCCCTATACAAGGGGAAGGCTGCTGTGAAGAAAACACTTGGCAGGTGGAAACAACACATATTCAGATACAGATAGGGAATAAGACAGCTGAATGCCTGCTCTTCAGTTATTTAAAATTAATTCCCCATAATAGGCTGGTGAGAGGAGTAAGAGAAAAGAAAAAGGGTTGTTTGATGATGAAAATTAGCTTTTGCTCCCCTGAAAGGTAAGTTTTTAACAAGGGGCAGTCAAGAGAAGCTGACATTGTTCTCACTTTGGCGGGGGGGTGAAAGATGTGTCACAGCTTGGGAATTCCTTACCAGAGGCATCTCAAAATCCCTCTGATTCTCCTGACTTAAAGATGTGGGAAAGGGCTGTTAAAGAAATTAGAGGGCTGGAACTAAATGACGTTTAAGGTCCCTTCCAACCCAAACTACTCAGTGTTTCTATGCTGCCCAGAAGGCATGTGCAGGCCCAAAAAACAGACAAGAAAAATTCAACATTTTAAAACAAACTGGTAAGACGTGATAAATATTTTCCACCTCTCAAGAGTAAGAAGAGCTCACATAACCAAGTGTAACCATCTCTGAAGTCAGGTATCACTCACCAGGTCTATATTTTGCATGATGTCCTGGAAGGAGGGGTGAGTCCGAAACTGCTCGAACAGATCGCGCTTGTAGAGCAGAGCGTACACCAGGTTGGGGTTGTGATGGAGGGAGTTGGTCAGGCAGGAGTTGATGATCTCCAGCATCATTCGGATCACTTCCTCAATCACATTCAGGTCCTGTGCCTTTAAGAAAGGAGTGAAAGGTCAGTGTGCCCTTTTCAATTGTAAAACATTGAGTAACAAAGGCAGTGCAAAGGTAATTATTACTAATAAAGCTATTAGCTGGTAATGTCTCTATGGTGAGCAAATCTGGCATCCATGTGTCTGGAAGGGAATCTGTTTTCTCCAGTAATCACCAAAATTTTAATTGAAATGCATCATACTAGTACTCAGCCTCATACCCAACAGGAGCCATGACATAAAGCATTACCATACTGTAATCAGTCAGATTCATATGGGTTAAGTGAACACAGTCTTTTCAACCCTTCCTATTCTGAGTAAAAGCACTTCAGCACATAATTAATTTATTACATTTTCTGTTGAGTCCCCATGCAGGAAGGAGGGATAGGGAAAAGGGAGAAAAAGTAACAGAAATAAACAACAGTGGGTTAAAGAGAAAAGCAAAGACAGGAGAAAGAAAACTGACTGTATCGAACATCAACGAAACTTCAACATCTGTCACTGTTACCAGACTTTACCCCTTTGACTTTTTTTTAAAAATTATTTTCTTGGCATTGAAGAAGACTTGTAACAAATGAAAAAAGGAATCTCCTTTTGTAGTGTACTAAGCCTTCACACTAAGATTAACTTGTAGAGCTTTTCATTTTGTCAGTGCGCTTGACAACTCAAACCTCCTAAGCTGAACAAGCTGGCATGTGAACTCCTGCCAACTGCCTGGATTTCCCTCCTTGAGCTCCACATCAGGATATCTCCAATACAACTATTCTCACAGCAGAGTTGTCCGTCCTACCTTGGAATAGGGTAAAAAAAGGGCTCTTGTACCTTGTTGTATCATTTAGGTTGTCTCCATCAAATCAAAAACCGGACTGTGAGACTCTACATGTCTGTCAAGAATGAGAAGCATACTAAACCAGCTTGAGCTTTTCTGCTGGTATGAACAATGAAACCACTGACACTTCCTTTTGTTGACTGCCCACAAAGTTCACTTTCTGAGTTATCACAAGGCACTTAAATTCTTCACAAAAAGGCAGTACTTACAGCATTTTGTTGGGCTGTCATTCAATCTGCAGTTATTTTCTACTATTAAGCAGCACTGTAGGTATTGTCATGTGGCAGATGTATGCTCTCTCCAAGGCAGAAGAGAACACAGGAATTTTCATTACCCTGTTTAGACTCAAAAAGAGCAAAATTCTTTGCTACCACTTTGCTCTGACTGCTTTCAATGGAAAGCAAGGTGCATTTTGTCTTAGAAGTGTAGCTCACAGAATCCCAGAATGGTTTGGGTTGGAAGAAGCTTTAAAGCTCAGCCAGGTCCACCCCTTCCATGTGCAGGGACACCTTCCACTATCCCAGGTTGCTCCAACCTCCATCCAACCTGGCCTTGGACACTTCCAGGGATCCAGGGGACCCAGCTTCACTGGGAAACCTGTGCCAGGGACCCCTACCCTCACACTGAGGATTCCTTCCTAATACGCCATCTGTACCTGCCCTCTGGCAGCAGGAAGCCATTCCCTCTTGTCCAATCTCTCTGTCCCTTATCCCAAATCCCTTTCCTAGATGTGGCCCTGCAGAACACAGCACCATGCCCCTAACATGCTGCTCCATTTTTTTTGTGACACTGAGGACCATGGAGAAGTGAGATCCTATCATAATTCCCACACTACTATCTGGTTATCCCCAACCCTTGTCTTCTACATGTACAAGGGAGATTTGAGTGGAAGCTTTTTGGAGCTCTTGTTTGAAGAGGAATATCTTGTGCACACATTCCAGTAAAATTCCTTCCTTAGCAATGATACTTGACAGTGAAGGTTATAGATTTTTTTTCTGAATGTAAGTATCTCCTATTTTTTAATGACTTTGCCACCTAAATTAGCATTGTAGTGTAGCTAACAATGATGGCAGAAACCCTTATGAAGCTGACTGCTCTCAATGGGATCACATTCTTCTATGACCGAAATAATCCTTAGTTTTAAAATGCAGGTGGTTCCTTTGCCTGTAGTTACCTAGTTGTTGTGCTATGAAACAGCATCCCAGGTCAAGGGTATGTAATGGAAAATATCAGACAAAAATAGAAATAACTGCTTTCAGCTGGCATCTGAAGAAAAATCCAAACTTAACTCAACTGGGGAATGGTGCTTGCCTATCAACTCAGATTTACTATACCTAATATGCTGTATTATGGTATATTTTCAAAAGCTCTGAGCACTGGCATACTCCTGCCCCCAGCGCAGCAGGGTGAGCTAGTGACCAAGACACTATCCTAAAATACAGAATAGCTGACTTTCACAGAAATATTATGATTCCGAATCAAGTGAGATCTGTCCAGTTACCAGAAAGGTAACAAACCACACAACTACTTTTCAAAAACTAATTTTTTTTTTATAAAAGGTGTTCAGCTTAAACCCCAGGGATACAGCTAATTGAAACTGAAAGCCTTGCTAACCATCTTCCAATAGGCTGGAGACTCTGCTAATGATCAGCTTCAAACAATGAAAAGGTTCAGAGGTTATTGCACAGTAATTAAATTAAACATTTTTAAGAGCTAATGGACAGAATCAACCATCTGTATTTCAGCTACTACACTGCAGGTGCAGAATCTGGGACCTCCCCCATGAGGAAAAATAGGAGATATAGTGAAGATTTTTACTCACAACTGACTACACGAAAAAGAATTTTTAAGAAGAACTATGTCCATAAAAGACAGAGAAGTGGCACTGAATCCCTGTATTGCACGTATGTTATCAGGAGAACTGTCTGCTCCTATAATTAGAGATCAAATCATTCCTAAGGGTTTAAAAGTTTTCAAAACAAAGGAAAAAACAAGCATAAATCCAAGGACAGCATTTGGATGAGACAGTGGAGAAATGCTGACAAAATGCCACGTGATTTTTTTGCTCTGTATCATCAGTATCAAGCTACAGACCCACTGCATCCAGACATAGTATCAAGACAGGTATAAATAAAGTTATATTAACATTTTCTTGTTGAAGTTTATCATCTTGTGTATTACTTTGAGAGCAGCTGAACACAGCTGAAATGCTGAACTTGTGTGGCTAAGGCAAGGACTAACACATCATCCTCAGCAGAGAGGATGCTTACATCCTTGTAAGACCTTTTTTTTTTTTTACTGGATTAGCTGTTATACAAAAATAAAAGTCAAATATTGATTTGTGAAACGTAGACATGCTTCAATCTATTGAACAGTACATTTAAAGGAGAGAAGTTAAACATTTCCTATTGCTTGCAATTGACAAATTCAGTGTAGCACTCACATTTAAAATTACTACAATATTCCTTTACAAAACAGGGCTTAGATAATGCCTCTGTCAACATCAATGTGTACCAGTCCCCCCCCACCTATTTTTTTGGTTTATTCCCATAGAAATAATTATAACCATCATTAAAAAGAAAAGTGGAAGCTAAAAGCTCAGTACCAACTCAGTGAGACTGAAATCATGCCTGCAAAGAGGACAGGAATGCAGGCACAGCCCTCGCATTACTGTGGTAATTCTAGGTAGTCACTTAATGTTCCTTCTCAGGAGAGAAGTTAAATGTGGTGCTTTTTTGCAAAGATTCTAACTTTTAAGGCAAAAAGACAGATGTTTGGTCATGTTCTAGATGCACAAAGGATAAACCAGCCAGTGACAGCTAAAAGACAGCCAGGTACATGTCCGGGTAGTCTTCTGTTAAAAGGAAAAAACAAGTAATCATGCCAGAAAAAAGAGAATGGAAATAAGTTGAGAGGACGTGGGGGAAAACACGATGAATGAGAACATTATCTGGGGAAAAACAATTTGAGTTTGATAAACACTATCAAGGAACACACAAAAGTTCAAAGCCAAGGCAAATGATGGGCAGAGCTGGATGTTCCTGGATCTGACCGTCCTGGAATATTATTGCTTTCTTTACTGCAATACAATTAATAATTAGCATGGTATACTCCTGGGCAAACACTTCCACAGAATTAAATACTTACATCTGATGTGTAAAACCACTTGGAAAGTATATGGCTTTTAAATATCAAGAGAAGTCAAGCAGCCTAACCATGAAACCCCAGGCATTTGCTCACAGTTAGTTCCTTACAGACATATTTACCCATCAAAAAACAAATCACTGTCAGCAGAGGATGCAAAAACTCAGTATCACCAAACACCTCTTTAATTTATGGTGCCCCATCTCCTGGTTCCCACAATGGAACATTCTGAGTGCTCATCCTTTTAATTCAATTTGACATTGAATTTATTTTAATTATTGTGACCACAAAACTGATTTAAAAAGTTCTATCATGAATGAATGCAAATCTCCACCCTCTAAATGTTACCAGTTCTGAGGAGATAAAGGGAGGCATGTCTTGTGTAATTCAACTTAGTGTTGCATAACCATCCCTCGTGGTTTGTACTGTCTAATATAAACAGAGGCAAAATTATTCAGCTTTCTGTTTTCTTTCCTCTAAACTTAGTTCATATTGAAAATATTAGCTGGCTGAAAAATCAGAATTTTGGTGACTTGTGATGCTATGAAGTGGCAAAGGTGGACACATGTTTCTCTTCCATGATGAAATTAGCTCCTTGATTATCCCATTTTTTGACTGGAAGTCAAGCACTGTCCATTTTCAGAGTGGTACCAAGGGTATTACAGAGCATGGATGGTGACAGATTTCTTAATGGTATTTTGTATTTCTGATCATTAACCCAGGAAGATATGCAGTACACTCCGTCACAGCTGGCACAGGTTTCTCAGAGCAGCTGTGGTTGCACCATCCACGGAAGTGTCCAAGGCCAGGTTGGATGGGGACCCTGGGATAGTGGAAGGTGTTCCTGCCCATGGCAGGGGTGGAACAAGATCAGCTCTGAGGCCCCTTCCAACCCAAACCATTCAGGGATTCTATTTCATGATTCGAAGAAGCATTAGTGAACAAACTTAAATCTCGTATCATGTCCACATGACAATTACAAGCTTCAGACTATATATTATAGATATGATTATATATTTCTTTACAGAAAACTCAAATTCACTTAAATGCAATGATCTGGTTTTCCTCCCTTTTATCTGGATATACAGTAAATCCCGATTCAAAGCAATGAATAACTGTAAGCCTAAAGAGGTATACTTTCTAACTTTTTTAAAAATTGGAGATCTAACAGAGCAACTTTTCCTTTGTGGCAAGATCCATCTGAATGGTGTTATGCACCATATGACAATGGGTACAGACACCCAGGTCATTTGTGTGTACTAAAAAAGCCACATTTCTCACTGTGCATTCACATCACAGCAATTTTCCAGCCAAATTATACTTCCAGCTAAATAACTGCTAATTATATAGTTAGCACAATAAGCAGGAAGAAGCTTATCTGCCTGAAAAAAGCAAAACTGAGCAGGGATTGGTAAGGGAGTATGCTACAACTGGACCATGTAAACAGGGTGAAAGAAAACAACAGGACAATACACTGTGCTGAAGTCTTCAAAGAAACTTGATGAAATAAAGTGGAAATGTCACATGTAATTGCAAAAGAAATACTTGATGGAAATGCAGGCTGACAAAAAAAAAACATGTCCAAACACAATTCTGAACTTAACTGCTTATGACAATGAATGGCTTTTAGTGAGTGGGAACTTGCTGCCAGTAATAAAATGCTTTGACATTTGAATTTTCAAAAGTTCAAGTTGCTTTGTGTCAGAGCTTGGTGGCTTTAGCTCATTCTGACCAACACTGCTGGTCCCTCTGCAGTGGAGCCAGGAGTGCACACAGTGTGCAAAAGCTGTGAAGCAGCTACTTAAAACAGCTGGACATGATGTAATAGTTTCCTTCCCAGGAACTCCACAATTCACAGAAGGAAAACCATCTCGGACTCACCACTCTCCCCGATAGTTCTGAGTGACCCTTTAAGGACATCTGCTCCCTTTGCCTCTCTTTGTAACTCAGAAAATCCCAGGATGGTTTGGGTTGTGAGGGACCTTAAAAGCCATCTTCTTTGATCTCCTGCCATGGACAGGGACATCTTCCACTGTCCCAGGCTGCTCCAAGCCCCATCCAGCCTGGCCTTGAGCACTCCCAGGGATCCAGGGGCAGCCCCAGCTGCTCTGGGCACCCTGGGCCAGGGCCTGCCCACCCTCCCAGCCAGCAATTCCTCATTCCCAATATCCCATCTGTGCCTGCCCTCTGGCCCTGGGAAGCCATTCCCTGGCTGCTGTCCCTCCATGCCTTGTGCCCAGTCCCTCTCCAGCTCCTCTGGAGCCCCTTGAGGCACTGGAATGTCAGGAAGGGCGGCACCATGTCTGTGTTGCTGCATTCACACTGTGGGACCACCCATCATCTTCACAGCTGAGGCTGAAGGCCTCATAAAGATGCAGGAATAGAGAAAAGGTGAGGGTAGAGGCTGCACAGGCAACTGTAATTACGGCTGTTCTCCATGCTAATCCTGTGTCCATGATGACTCACTGTAGCTCTTCATCTGTAATATTTTCAGTGAGATTCGACAATTTGCGAACATAAATTATAAAAAATTATAGTCATAAACAACTACTTCCTTCATGACGCAGATATGACTATAAAGGCAATTTTGTCAGCAATGGAAAAAAGCCCCCATACATACCCTGCACAATCAACAGATATCAAAAGGACTAAGAATGCCAAATTAACTCCAAACAGACAAGTTCTGTGATTCTTTTTTTACCAGGATAAACCAACAGGAAAAATTTGGCAAACTGTTCCACATCCATAAGCTGCAGCCACACAAAGTATAGCTGAACAGACAGTTTCAGTTCATTTTACATTTTTTTTTTTTTTTCATCTGCCTTCGTACATGCTGAAGAATACTTCAATAAATTATGCTTTCGGACATGCAGTAGTTACGACTTCTGTCTGTAATGCAGCTATTCCAGATTTCAGGGTGGTACTCCTCAATCTTTTGTGAGGAATAGACAAAAGACGCTACAGGGAATTTCACCTTGATAACATAATTTATCAGCATCCACAATTGCAATGATATAAATTTCCCTTTTTCTTTATAGGGGAATATCTATAGTTAAATATTTTAGAATAATTTACTTTATTTTTAGTTAGTTTAAGAGAAGCATATGTATCTTGTTTGTATTAGCTTTGGGGAGCTTCCAACAGAGCTGTCTGAATTTCCTGCACTTTCAGCAGAAAATAAAACCTTCAACAAAATAAACTTGCTCTGCCAAAGGAGGAAGAACGGAGAGGAATGAAGGAAGCTCACAAGAAAGCTGTTCTTATCCTCAGTGAGCAAAGCAACTTCAAAGCCAAGCCTTTGGTGACCAGAATCTTATCTTTATCTCTTTTACTGGCAATACTCTTTGGCTGTTCTATGTCAAGCTCAGACAACTTTTGGTAAAGTAGGTATTACGTGAAAAAATGCAGGGCCTATAGTGATTATAACCTCAAGTATTAACCCTGCCATCTCTGATCGCTGCTTAGGAATGAAAGCACTGCTGTCACACAGCAGAGCTGTTTGTTGCCAGACACTTTGCTAAATAAACTGTCCATCCTGACATTCCTCCTCTCCTTCCCGGGCAACCGGCAAGCTGAGAGTGCAGGTTTTAAGCCATGCTGAGCCAGCCTATGTGGGAGCACACCTCCCATGAGGAACATGGAGTTTCCAGCCCATATCCCAATGCCAACACCCACCACAGCCCATGACAAGTAGGAAATGCCATAGTGCGTGTCCAGTCCCAGAGGAAAAGGCCCAGGAGCAGTCTGCTCCAAAGGAAAACACAGCACAGGACACCTGCCAAGGCAGCAAGCCCAACTGCTTTCCTGCTCCAAACCCCTGCTTTCCCAGCTTGCACTGGCCCAGGAAATACTGAGCCATTTCTGAGGACACAAATATAACCCAGGGAAGGTGCAGGTGCGTCATTGGTACTTCTTACATGACTTCACCACACTGTGTTTATTATCCAGCTGACCTACAGCTCATCTCCTGCTCACCCCATCACTTTCATCTCTTCTTCCATCCATGCCCTTCCTGTCTTTGAAATTCCAATCCTAAACCACTTCACCTTGAAATATTTTAACTTACCCTCCACTTCCTTCAAAGCCAGGCTCCAGAATCAATCAAAATTTACTATAAAACTACCCAGATTCCCTCAGTGCTTTACTGATTCTTGGTGATGCTTCCCTCTCATAGCCCTGCGTCCTTTTTACCTGTTTACCAAGGATTTTGCAATTCCCAGAATCATGGAAACCCAAAATGGTTTGGTTTGGAAGGTTTATTGGCACGGAAACCTTACATTAGACCAGGATGGTCCAAGCCTCCTATGAATCAAATCCAATAACCTGTTTAGAAAAGGCAAATTACTCTGGAAGACTCTACCCAGGGTCAAGCTTCAGAGGCTGGTCTAAGCCCACCAAGAAGCTTCAGCATAAGGGGATCCACCACAATGCCCAAAATACCTGGAAGTCACCAGCTGGGAACTCAAACACTCCAAGACAGTATTCCCAAACCACACAGAACAATGACAACAGAATGCAAACAGTATTTAGTAAAACTGAACCCAATCATTATCTAGGATCCCACAAAACCTGGGAAGCAACTGCTACTAGAAGATGACACCATTCCTACTAAGAAAATTAAAACTGTGAATTTTTATTTAGTCATACTGTGCTTGAAATACTAATGAGGTTTTCTTGCTTTTGAAAGGAAATGAAGATTTCTCCATTTCTCCATGAAACTAAGCAGTATTCCCTAGAGGTATGGGAAGATTTTGTTTAGTTTGACTGGTAGAACAAGAAAGAACAAGTCCCATACGCAACCCCAACTCCACCATACAAAGGTAAAATAGATCATCATGATACAGGCTTTAATTAAGAGAACCAATCTACCTTGAGGAGAGTTCTAGGACTTTAAAGACATTCCTCAAGTGAAAAAGTTTCTGATTCCAGCCCGACACATTCAGCTTAGCTGCAAAATGTCTCCAGCAAAACTTTTTGGAGCAGTTACACAGCAGTAAGTGCTGCAAGAACTGAAACCTTGACAACTATCATGGAATGATAACCATCATAGGATGATTTGGGTTGGAAGGGAGAGAGACCACCTTGCTCCATCCTATCTGGCATGGGCAGGAACAACTTCCACTGTCCCAGGCTGCTCCAAGCCCTGTCCAACCTGGCCGTGGACATTTCCAGGGATCTAGAGGCAGCCACAGCTGCTCTGGGCACCCTGTGAATTCCCCACCCTCACAGCTGGGAATTCTTTCCCAATATCCCAGCTAACCCTGCACTCTGGTAGTGGAAGACATTCCCCTTGTCCTGTTACTCCATTCTCTGGTAAAAAGTACTTTTCCACTTTGTAGGATCCCATCAGGAGCAATGCAGGTCTCATATAAGACCAAGTTTCCAATTTATGCATTACACCTAACAGTAGTATTAATAGCAATTTAAATAGTACCTAATGAAATTTGTATACCTTAGAGATGATATCTGATGACCCTCTTAGAAGCAAGTGAGTGTTTTTTCAAAAAGGAGCAAATTTAACAATTTACTAGGAAGATACAGTTGCTAATACAGGCATTCAGTTTTGTGTTTCAGTTCATAGTTAACTCCAGATTTAAGCACCCTTACCATATTTTAATGCTTCTTTGGAATGGGCTCTTATTCTTTTTCTCCTATGTGACGCTAATTGAAGTACAGAAACCCATATTTTTACCATGAAGAAGAATAAGATGGCAAAACATCACATCTTGCAAATGGCCAGAAAAACCCCACCAATTAGCAGTTTTCTCCACGTTTTTCCTTCACACCTCCCAAACATTACTACATACAATACGCTACAGTTGCAGGAAGTAATTTATCCACCAGTACCCTGTCACCACAGCATAATCCCAGACTATATTATCAAACGTCTTCTTCATCCTTGATATTATGCTTAGCAGCAACAACTGCAAGACTGTCTGCAAAAGCTCATATACAACTATTAGCATGTTTCCTGTGAACCACCTACTGTCACTCGAGAAAATAACTCAGTAATTACAGACTACAGCAATCCTGGAGTCAGCTCTGGGCCCCTCAGGACAACAGGGACATGGAGGGGCTGGAGCGTGTCCAGGGCAGGGAACAGAGCTGGGAAGGGGCTGGAGCCCCAGGAGAGGCTGAGGGAGCTGGGAAGGGGCTGAGCCTGGAGAAAAGGAGGCTCAGGGGGGCCCTTGTGGCTCTGCACAGCTCCTGACAGGAGGGGACAGCCAGGGGGGTCGGGCTGTGCTCCCAGGGAACAGGGACAGGAGCAGAGGGAACGGCCTCAGGCTGCGCTGCTGGAAGTTCTGGTTCAACAGTAGGGAAAATTTCTTTCATAAAAGGGCTGTCCAGCCCTGGCACAGCTGCCCAGAGTGGAGTCCCCAACCCTGGAGGGATTTAAAAGCCATGTGGATGTGGCACTTGGAGACATGGGTCAGTGGTAGCCTTGGCAGGCTGGAGGAATAGTTGAACTCAATGACTTTTCAACCCAGACTTGAGAGGGCTTTTCCAAAGCAAATGGATCCTACAATTCTTTGGTCTTGCAGACCAACCTTCAGTGTCTAAGCAATTTTAATTGAGAAGGTACCAAAACAAACTGAATATATACTGATCTCTGACTAAAGCTGTCAACTTCACAGAATCTGAATTCCTAAGCTCTCGTATGGTTCCTCACTGATCAGATCCTGTGGTTCAGCATCTCTGCTATGACGCAGCAAAACCATCAATGCCTTGGAACTGTTCTCTCCCACAGAAAGCACCAATCTGAATAATTCTGACCCTATCTAAAAGAAAAGTCTTCACACACAAGACTATGTAATCCAAGTCCTCAACACAAACAGAGACTGAGTAGAGTCTCCATAATTTCCATACTATCCAAGCAGAAGATTTTCTGGTCCTCATGATGCACAGGATGTCAGTGGGAAAAGTCAGTGCTTCTCTCTACCCAGCAGCCAAAAGATTCTGTATTCCTGCTCGTGGGATGAAAATTGCAATTGAAATTTCTATGGGAGGCATAAGAAAGTCAGAAAGGGCCAGCAGAGCAGACGTATCCATCATTACAATTCTATCCATCATTACAATTCAGGGAATGCCAAGGAGGCAAGGGAATGGTGTTACTGCTAAGACCACACCCTGCCCCTGCTTCCACAAAGCAAGACTCCTGCTCTGCTCAAACACCAAAAATCACTGCAAAGGGACACTGAAATGGGTAAGACAACAATAGAAAAGCACCACAAAACAAAAAAACCCCTCTTGACAATACTGCACATGTCTAAAAACAGTAATTACAAAATAGGCTGATTTAACCTGTTTGTGTAGAAGGTTACAGTGTGCACACAGAAAAGTTTCTATGATGGTTCAGAAGTAAACAGCAGCAGTTCATGATACAAAATGTCAAGTCCCAGGCAGCAGACAGCTGACAAGGGGTTATGGAGCAAGATGCCCAAACTCCTGTGAGCAGGAATAAGCTGCTTTACTGCCAGCATCTTACACCAGAGCTGAAGATAAATCATGGAAAGTGCTTTTATTTCTTATGATACACTAAAAGATAGCAGCATGCTTAAAGAAGTCATTCTTTATGACACCACTCAGCACACATGCTATATTCATTCTTTCAGTGCTGTTAAATATTTTGAAAATTAAAGGGAATAGCTTAACAAAGATATGTGAAACCTATCAGAAAAATCACATTATTGAGCTTTGAAGCGGTTTTCAGTATAAAAGAGATAAGTTCTTCTAAGATTAGAAAATATAAGAAAGTGGTTTTGTTTTCCTCTTACCTTACCAATTCTTCAAAACTAGTCTCTTACAGTAAAAGTATCATTTATTATATTAACATGGGCCCAGAAAACCTCCATGAACAAATTTCAAGAACTGCTCTCTTGAGCTGAATAAAATGGAAATTGTAAGGAGATGAGAAACAGCCTTCTGAGGGCTGACAGCAAACAAACCAAATAAATGGGGTATATTTTAGATTAAATCTCTCTTTACTACATTCCATCTTATTTTTGAAATTCATTTGGTCACAAAGACACTGCATCAGTTCTGATAAACACAGAAGTTGCTGACCCACTGTGCTGCTAAATGTTCTGGAAGCACAGAGCAGCTGCAGCCTGAATGCCAAAAAAACAAACCTTTAACTGAGATGTGGAAAACCCAAAACTCACAGAAAATAATTGCAGAAGTCCATGTACAGAGGCAGTTGTTCCAAAATGAACTAACTATGAGGAACAGATGGTATTTTCTCAAATTTTGAGGCAAAATGCTCTTGATGGAAATATGTAAAACTGCATTATCCAACTAAATAAAATTTCCCGAAATATTTATAAAGCCTTGTCTATTTTGGGACCAAAGTTAATTTTGTGTTGCCTGGTTCATAAAGCTCAGCAGTGACAGACAGGGAGATGAGAGATTTCTGCTGAAAGACAGTGAAGCTCCTGGGCATGGTGTACATGCATCCCAGAATCCTGCAACTCTTCCTCACCAAAATCCTGTTTGTGATTATAAATGGTTACCTATAATTTACATTAAGGTTTCTAATAAACTTTAAATAATTTACCACACGTTAAGATGGCTAATTTATTGCAGAAAAATAATTTTATGTATCAGAAAACTTCCAGAAAACTTTTTACCACGGGAATGTAACATGACTCTTCCTATTGACTGGATTTATCAAAATCTAGAAGATTAGTATTGGAATGGGAAAACTTGTCATTATCCATTCAGATAACTTTTTTTGCCTGCATTGAGTAAGCATCTTATTTCTCTGTGAGTGCCACAAATTATCTGCTGGTGAGTAGATGAAAGACCTGCCTTTGGGAGCTGCAACATCCATTTTCTCCTCAGTTTGTCTGGGGAGAACAGATATACTTCAGATAATGAGTCCTATTGCAGTGAATAAAGCAAATTGAACCTGCAATGTTACAATACATCTTATTTTCTCTAGAACAGGACGGCTGTTTTTTGTTATTAGCCAACATTATCTTTGAGGTCAAGGGTTTGGGTTAACACACACACAAATGTTGGAGTGGAACAGGCTCTGTACACACCGTGCCAGCTTGATAGCAACACAAAAATGCATTGGAACACAGTGTCTTTGGAGAATATGTTGTTCAGTAGTGGGCCACAGCTCACCCAGCTTGGGCTCCAGCCTGAATATGAACAAGAGCAGCTCTGGAAGAGCTCCACCACATTCCAGTAACATATCTGAAGGGCAAATGGAAAAAAAAAAAAAAAAAAAAAGGTATCTTACGTGTCTCAACTTTGTTTCAGAGAAGTGAAGGCAATCAGACATCTCCCAAAAGTGCTGGGGATAACAAATACAGGAGGATTAAACAATGGCAATGTATTAGAGGCTTGTCTCCCCAGAGCCTTCTCTTCCCCAGGCTGAACACCCCTAGTTCTCTCACTCTAATTCAGCAACTGTTAAGAATTGCTACTTTTTGTCCAAGGTCTGGGTTATTGTTTCTATAATTAACCCAGTCTGTGGATGAATTCCTATTTATAAAAGCTAACTTTGCATATGAAATATGCAATGTATTCTATTAATTCACTTAGTTCCTAATCAACAAAGAAATGAGAAAATTAGGAGAAGTAGCTGATTACATGAAAGGCAATTAAAAGTATATCTTTTCAATTACACCTGTGAAAAACACTGTCTATACAATTCCATAAAAATTAGTAACAGACTCTTAAAAATTTCTGTTTCTTCTAAATACATTCTCAAAATTTACTGAGAGGTTTTTCAGGAAGACATTTCACAAAGAACAAGAATCCACTCCTGTCAATGGGAATAAACAAAACGTAAATTTTCCCTTCTATGTTTCTTTAATGCTGTTTTCAGGCCAGGTGATGAGGAAATCAGTTTTCAGTAACTGGCTTATTTTGCTTCATGTGATAGTTCACATGAGCAGCAGAGAGGAGCCTACCCTTTTTCAAAATCCACTTTTGGTTTTGGATTTCTGTCTCTATTAATAATTTTTCTTATCCAAACCTTTTACTTATTCACTTCATACCAAGACTGTCTTTTAATATGGTTGACTCATTCCCTTTAAAATACTCTCCTTGCCTTCATCCCATCATTCAGTCTCCTGGCCACCCACACTGCCAATCAGCAGCAGTTGTGTAACATTATAGGTAATATTAACAACAGCCCCCAGTGGGAGAATTGCCCTCAGCATGACACTGTGAAATGCTGCTCAGGGGGCACAAGACCTCTCCGAGAAGATAAATTGTAAACTGACGAGGTTAACTTGCTTCACTAACACGGACACAACATGTAATAAATGTGACTCTGCAGAGGCAGAAAATGGTCCCGTTTCAACATTTTATAGAATTATAGAACTGTTTAGGTTGGAAAAACCCTCCAAGATGGAGTCCAACCACTCCCCCTGTCAAGTCCACCACCGACCCAGGTTCCCTGGTGCCACACCGACATGGTTTTCAAATCTCTACAGGGATGGGGACTCACCACTGCACTGAGCAGCTCTGTCACGGACAAGCCTTTCGATTAAGAATTTTCCCCAATATCCACCCTGACCCTCCCCATGCCCAGCCTGAGGCTGTTCCTTCTCCTCCTGTCCCTGTTCCCTGGAGCACAGCCCGACCCCCCCAGCTGTCCCCTCCTGTCAGGAGCTGTGCAGAGCCACAAGGTCCCCCCTGAGCCTCCTTTTCTCCAGGCTCAGCCCCTTCCCAGCTCCCTCAGCCTCTCCTGAGGCTCC
The DNA here is from genome assembly GCF_027477595.1 of Haemorhous mexicanus. Classification (NCBI taxonomy): domain Eukaryota; kingdom Metazoa; phylum Chordata; class Aves; order Passeriformes; family Fringillidae; genus Haemorhous; species Haemorhous mexicanus. Next base: position 88,569,736 of record NC_082381.1, read on the forward strand.
GGCCCCTTCCCAGCTCCATTCCCTGCCCTGGACACGCTCCAGTCCCTGATGTCCTGAGGGGTCCAGAGCTGGACACAGCATGTGAGGTGTGGATGTTTCCGTTCAGATAGATTTGAACAGCATCTGCACAGTTGAATAACTTCTTCCATTATTTTATCCAATGTGAAGCACACCATCTTCCTCTTATAGCAGGTTTCTCAAAATCACTGGGTCTTGGTTCACCCTAATTTCTATTATTTTCTTTGTCTTTCCAGTGCCAAATCACAGATATGTGCAATGCAGGAGTCTAAAGATCTATGTTTGGCTACTTCTTTAATAACTTCTTAGTACCCTTTGGTAGTAATGGATGGCTTTTTTTTAACAACAACTAAAAACGTACAAAACCCTCACTGGTTAGTCTGTAAATGTCCCTGTAAAATATGAAGAGTAGAAATTGGAAATGGAAGGTACAACATGTTCCGCCAATATCTCATAGAGAAAAAGCAGCACACAGAAATTCCAATTCCAATTAGATATTTAGTACCAAACAGCCTAAAAGGGTTGGTACATACTTTCTTCCTCGTCCATTTCCTCTACTTTATATGGCTGCATGTTTAAAAAAACAATTACTGGGATGTTTATAACATATGGTCACATACTTATGGTTTTTAAGCACTACATTTTTCAATCAAAACCTTGCGTTAGGAACACCAGAAAATTGTTTTAATGCATTGTTGAAATAGATTGCTGTTATAAAAATAAATCCTACTCTTTGGAGAGCTACTGCATTAGGTTGTTCTGTTTGTCTGTGGACGTCTGACCAAGATGAACCATCCAGGTGAATAATTGGTTTCTGAGAAACCCTGAACAACCCACTCATGTGAAAGAGGCAGCAGGAAAATCATCTAATGACCAAATCAGTGAAGAAGGGTGCTTTGGGGATCAGTACTGCTCCTTTTTTCATCCAAACACTTCAATACTTGCCATTAGTGTGAATAAAACAAATGTTGGTTTACATGGCAGTAATAAACAGTTTTATAGAGAGGCCTATGAGGGCTTTATCTTAATAATATATCACATTAACTATCTACAGCTACACCTAAAACCCTTCCAAAATACCAGCGTTACCAGGCTTCCAGTTCTCTCAAATCCAACCCAATTAGCTGTGCAGGAGAAAAATCAGCATACAAAGTTCTCCTGTTTAACTTATGGAGGTGCAAAGGAACCCCAAGATTTCATCCTTTTAAAAGACAAGATCTTACAACTTCTTCAGTTTAATCATCTTTTGTTTTAAAAGCACTCATTCAAGCAGTCTTCTCAAAAAACATGGGGTTTGCGTGCAGATTTTGAACACATGCCATAATTTATACCCTTTACTGCAAATAAATGACAATGTCCTAAAGCTCTACAACTATTAAAGAAGAAAAAGTAAAAAATTATGATGTTCATGTTTGGTTTATCTCAAATGTTTCTAACAAGCAAAACCAGGGGTTTTGAAATTACTTTAGCAAGTGTTTGCACTGCTAATGTCAGAAGTTCTTTCACTTATTTGTTCTCCTTTCTCATAAACCTGAAAAATGAAAGATTTTCAGTCAGATGATCATAAGACGCTACTGCCACAGTAAATGTTCTTTCAAAACAAATGATTTTTTTATCCCTGTTTGCCAAAATAATGAGAATTTCTAAGTGAAATAAGGCTTAACACCATCTACGTAACACAATTACCAGACACCAATGACACTTTTGTGGAAGTCCTGGGTGATGAAAGACCAACATCTTTTTGAAGAATATCATCTTGATGTTCTTCAACGTATTTAATGTAAAAGTCTTTCAATCACAAGAAATGTATTTGTAAAGACACAATAATGCAAAAGCCAGCTGCAAATAACTATTAGTACTCCATAGATAATATACAGGAGTTTAAGCAGACTGAACTTCACCAATATCTTTTTTCACAGGATTTTAGGATAGTTCTTCTGTATAAGGATAATTTATGCAGCATTTTCTTATGAAAGTTTCAATTCATTTAAAGGAAAGAACTGATTAAGAATTCAGACAGAACTGCAGAATTCAGCTATTACTCAATAGAAAAGCTTGCTTTAGATTTGGGTTAGGTTGGTTATTTCAGTCTATTCTGAAATAGCTATTTTTTGGTGATATAAAAATAGGGGGATTAGGTAGGAGTAATATTCTATAAAATATAATTCATCTGAAGGAGGGTATGACTAATATTTAGAAAAAGTATTTTTAGGCCCTCTGCTCAATACTGGAGACAGGCAAACCCAAGAATAACCTGATATTGAAAATGTTACTTCATCAGCCATCAAGTCAGAGTAATCGAAAAGAAGGTATTATACTGCAAAACAAGGTGACTCTCCTATTAAGTACAACTTGAACAGCTAGAATCCACATACTATTCTAAACCCACCCAGTACTATATTGCTTTACCATATGTTTTCATTAAACAACATCCTTATAAAAATTCTCTTGTATAATCACATTTTAAGTTTACTCCTCTAGACAACATGAGAAACTAAAAATTCACACACAAAAAAGATGTTTGTTAGACCATTAATGATGCATGGCTAAGGCATTAAAAAAAAATCTTACTGGGTTTCCTGATGGCATTTTGAAATGGAAGAAAATAGAGACAAAAAAAACACTGAAGAGACCTAGGCAGTGCTTTGGGTGGTAAGTAGGTGGTTTCTGAATTTTAAAGAAAGATTATGACCAAAAAAAAAAAAAACCCAAAAAAAACCCAAAACTATCTTATTTTTTTCCCTCACTCCAGTATTTGACAAATATGGACATATCTCAGTCAGCAGTCTTGATTTAATTTGGCAAAATTTTCCTATTCTGCCAACCGTGTATTCAGTTCTACATATTTTGTGAGTTCTTAGAAGTTACCACCGAGCAGTACTTCACAGACTACCAGCTGAACAACATTAATTGCATCACACTAACTCTATTATGGCCAACCAGTTTATTTGGAAGTAGGTTTCATTTCTGCATCATTTCTGGAGTCATCAGATGATTGCGGGGAAGACTTCCCATTTCTTCGTGATAGCACACGTTTACAGGAGAACACTTCTATGTGATGGCAGATTTCTGAATTTAACTGCTCTTCAGATAATTAAAAAAAATCAGAGCTGCAGGACATCTCATGTAATATAAGATATGCAAGCACAGAACATATTATAGGACCTGGTGAACCTAGGCTCTATGATTCATCGAATCATACAATCCTAGAATGATTTGGGCTGGAAAGGCTTACAGATCATCTCCTTCTAACCCCCAAAATATCACAACATTTATTTAAAGTCCAAACTGTTCACATCATTAGTGAATAAAATACTTGTTGGCTACATGCTGGATTAAAAATTAACTTCTCTGCAGGTAACTGAATCTAGAACACTAAGAGATTTTAGATCTGTTCCATTATGTTTAAAAGGCAATACTGGACCTGATTTTACCTACTCTTTGGCAGTTTCAGGTTTATGAGATAAATATGGAGCTCTTAATTACAATAGACAATTTCTTCTTAGGAAGTAAATGACACAGGGGAACCTTTTTACATCTCTTGATGTATGGGGGGAGACTGGGCTGGTTCTCTCTTGGGGAAACTCAAACGAAGGACTATTTATGAAGTACTTGGAGGTTTGAATATAATCAAATGTAATAACAAGATATAAGCTCCCACCCCCCCAAATTTCTTTTTTGTTGAAACCACTTTTGTAATACTGCTTTTTAATAACCCCCATAATGGCCGAATTAGAGGGACCCCAACTGAAGTAATTCATCCCACATAAAACAAACATTGCTTTTTCTTCTTAGCTTTGTTTTACAAGCTACATTACTTCCAGATGACGCTCGAGGGGCCTAGGAGTTTCAAGAGTTAGATGGTTAAACAGACAGCTGCTTTCTATTTACCATATAAATCAGGGAAAAATCAAAGAAGAATCTAAATATTGGAATTCATTTAGCCCATTATGGAGCACAAACTGTGGGGGAAAAGAAAATAATACAGAAATCTCATCATCCAGATGCAAAGTTTAATTCTAGTTATCAAGATGAGAAAAAAACTCATCAACATTTGCAGAATTCCAGCCCTCCATGAAAGCCAGCTTTGCACAGTGGGTAAATTTACTGGGAAGGAGTCATGAAAAGTCAGCTCTAACTGGGAACTCTCCAGTACCACCAGGCTTTGCTACTGCAGACTTTATATATATAACTACACATTAAAACACGTAATTTTATACATATACATGCACACACAAAGCTCACTTCATTTGTATTTTTTACATTTTTCCCTTTGAGTTGCCAACAGGATTTTATTTTTACGCTAAATAACCCAAAACTCAACAGATTTTGGACAGAGGATTAAAGGATGGCTCTCCATATACTGATTAATGTATCTGTTAATACGAAAAGTTTGATATTACAGTGCAAGGTTTTTACTCCAAATTTCATCCACCACTGATGTGCTGTTTAAATGACAATACTACGTACTAAATAACTGAATAAACTGCCACTAACTGGGATTATTTTCAGAATTTTTCCTAACACATTTAAGCTTCATCTGGCTAGAACAATTTTATTTTTTTAAATTCAAAAATTTTAAAAATTCAGGAGGTAAGACTCAAGTGATGATGTCTGCCAAACTACTTGAATCTAATACTATATCTACGTCTGATTTTTCATTTCCTCAATTTTTGCATTAAGGAAACTGGTTTTTTCTCACATCAGCAAGAAAATTACAAGAACTTGCAAAAAAAATCAAAATTTACTCTCTTCTTCTCCATAGAAAGAGTTAAGGAGAATCTCTCACTACCAGCTGTAGTTTAACAAGCAGGGGAAGCACTCAAAAATCATAAAGAATACTATGAAATCCTTGAAAAGAAATTTTTGGTGTAGATGGTAGCTCCAACAACACATCTGACATGCTACTTCCCAAGAGAAGTTAGCATGTCTCTATTTATGCTGTTAAGTACCTCTGATTTGATAAATTACATTAGGCTGTAATCAAATCACTAAGAAAATCATTGATATGTTTACTTAAGTAATATGTCTTGATTTGAACTGAAAGAAGCAAAATTCTCAATTATTTTATTATCAGTTTTCTTGTTTGCTAAAACATTGGAAAACATACTTTCATTGAATGCCAGAAAGTAAAAAAGATAAACTTAAGTGGACTCTTCCCATTTCCAATTGGATTATATGCAGTATTTCAAATCAGGTCAATGCTGCTATAAAAACAATGAATAACAGTCTAACAAAGAATTGTGTCTTTGAGGCAATAACGACAGGGGTTGGTTGTCTCTGTCCTGTTGCCTTCTCCATCCTGCTTCTGAATCCACCACACCGACAAGAGTTTACCAGCAAAGGACCAGGACACTGGTCCAGCCTCAATAAATGAAACAACTTGCTCTTTTCTTTTTTAAAAACCAGAAAAACCCCAGCAAGAACAACATCAAGGCCAACGGGGTCTGTTCCTTACTCCAGTTGCCAGCTCTGCTGTTACACCACAACTTGATGGCAGACTGCAGCAGGTAAGTCACAAAAAGTACATTAATAAACATGGTAAAGGTAGAACTCAGTATATTCCTACCACCATTAGTGAGTATAAGCTTAGGGACTGTGTATTGGGTCAAAAACTTACTAGAACATAAAGAGTACTGTGGTTCAAACACACAGAATTTAAGACAATATCTTAAACAGCTCCTACAATACTTTTATGTGATTTAACCCTTGGATTCAGGTTTGTTCCAGATTGCAAGGCAAGATGTATTCTATTACCGTCTGTATGGCAGTTGTCTTGTGTCAAGTGGGCAGTTTTCCTTACTTTCTCTCTCTCTGAGTGATCACAATCTCTCCTCTCTCAGGAGGGGACATCTGCTGATAACAGGCTGTTGAGTGTCCCTGCATGGCTGATAAGAACTAGAACATCCCATTGTGAGCTGCTCTGCCCAGAGGGAGGAGCCGAGCATTGCCACCCAGATATAATCTGGAGATTCTGACACACCAGCATGGCTTCCCACTGGATTCCCCAGAGGAACAGCAGCTGCTTCTACTTCCACGGATCTTCAGAGGAAGACTCCACCCTTCTACAGGATCCCTGCTCCAGCAGAACCACACCTGACACTGCAGGAGGGCTTCAGCCACAATTCCAATGGGACTGCTGCCAACACCCTGACCAACAGGGTGTCAGGTTGGGTTCTGACTCTGTCAGTGCTGTTTACTGCATTGTTTTATTTTATCCTTTTATTTTCTTCCCTATTAAAGAACTATTATTTCCTGCTCCCATATTTTTTCCCTGAGAGCCCCTTAATTTAAAATTCATAGCAATTTGGAGTGGGTGGGAGGGTTTACGTTCTCCATTTCAGGGGAGGCTCCTGCCTTCCTTAGCAGATGCCTGTCTTTCCAAACAGAGACAGGGTTCTATGCAAATTCCCATTTGGATTATAAAGCATAGTAAGAAAAGGAATAATTTCTAAATTAAAGTGAATGGAAAAATGGTGAAAAAGGCATTTTAAAAACACATATTTGGTCCGAACAGAACCTGGCAAGAGAACTGCTTATTAGAAAAACCTCCACCTCCCAACGAACAAACCTGTGCAGAGCAGGCAATATTGGAACCACCCTTCTCCTTAGCTCCACGCTGGGATACAGAGGTAAAACGTGCTTCAGGACTTCTGACATTTCAGTCCTCTCCACTACTACATTCCTCCTTGTTCTTACACACAACATAAACACAGGCTTTCAGAAGCAGAATATGCTGAAGTGATGAAATCTGGCCTCAACTTTTTTTAGTCAACTGCCTGTGTTTCAGACTGAGCTGTAACATGAGCAATTTCGAGAGGAAAAAGAAAGGACCAGAAAGCCATGCCTTAACAGCTTACCTTGTACATGGTCTGTAAAGGCCATGAACTTAATTTACTCTCCCCTACACCAATCTTTCCAAGGGCTCTCTTTCCCTCTTCCATCCCTACATCACACCAACAGTAAAAAGAAAGAAATCAGTGGAGTATCTAAGCCTCTTGGCTGTACTCCAGGGAGCTTTCCCAGCTCTATCAGCTGCATTGTTCAGCTGTCTAGGAACATAAGGGGACAACTTCATACAGAAAGCCTTTCCCCCGGGCCTTTCCTTAACTGCAGTATTGTTTACATCCAGCAAGTCAAAAAGTTCAAAACCTATAAAATATTTTTCAAGCATTGTATTCTTACACACCTTAAAATATAGATCTTCATATGTATGTTACCACACGCCTATGTGTGCCTATGTGTTTTGCAGACATGTGTATCAAGCTGTTTCCTTATTTAAGTCATTAAACAATCATATCAAATGATCTTTTTAGGTATTTTTATATTTAATGCTAGGGTAAGACGATATGCAAAGTCTCAGGCAGGCATACTGTGGATCATGCATTAGCCCTGAAAATAAAACATTTTTATTTTAAGTTGATACATTTTCATCCTCAAAAATCTGAAGCAAATGATAAATCAACTTTTCTTTCCTGCACACAGTACTGCAGTGAGGGTTCAAATGAGTACAGACCAAAGATACTTCAGCAGCACAAAGATATTATTCAAGTCCTCTCAAGACGTCTCCTTCTTCCACCCAAAGCAGAGATTTCCCAACAAGCTGTGCAATTAAATACAAAACTGTTGCCTACTTGTGGGCATTGGCTCAGCAAACTGAAGGGAACCGTAAGTATCCATGTATTCAGAACATACTAATTTACCCCATGACTCCAGTACTCCCTCAGAGGCTCATTGGGAATTGTTTACAATTACTTTTAGGCATTTTAAGATTCTGTGGATGCTAAAGCCTACTTCTTAAAAATGCCGTTTTCAATGGTGTGATTCAAATATTCTGAATTACAAATGGCTTGAAAAGCATGAGTTGACAGTAAGTCTCTTCCCTCTACATAGCTGTGGTTTTGTTCTGCCATTTCTAAGTGTAATTCTTGTTTTTTAGAGCCGTTTCAGACATGACATCATTCATACAGGTTCCTGTATTTTGATGTCGGTGGTTGCTCAGCTGCCACACTCTGAGAATTCTTTGCAGATTTAGGGATGTATGTCTTGAATTCCGAAGCACCCATTACAACATTCATTTTGATACTCACATAATCAGGAAGTGGAGAGTCATTTGAACCCAAGGAACCTCTCAAGGACTGCGTGGCTTGCTCCAGCACTTTGTTGTGTTTTTTAGACAACAGAGAAAATAGACTGGGGGAAAAAGAAATTAAAATAACTTCACGAGAGTGTCCTGATATTCTGCAATAAGACTGTTCAGAAAGGAAAGAAGTCTTATTCTGTACACAAAATTTTTAGAATGCAATGCACAACAATTGTATTACTTATTTATTTATTTAGCATCTGGGTAAGTAACAGCAGAGTTTGAATCAGAAACATTCTATACAATATATGCTCTGAAGAACATTTTCTGTTCATTATTAAGTTCTTAAAAGTTAAACTGTCACAGAAGGAATGGCATACATGCAATTTTAGTTCATAAATAGTTTGTGTTCACTAGAATGCAATTTTTAAGTGCAGCACCTCATGCAAAATATTGTAATATATACTTAAGTATCTCATATATTATACATTTTAATAACCTATTGCTTAGACAGGAGAAATCTGAGTATATGATTAAAAGCTTTGTGTATTTTGAGGCTGAGTTACTGCATTTTACCAGTACATATTATTTTCAAATTTATTTTAGCCTAAGTCAATTGGAAAAGGATTACCTTAGCTTTATAATCTGTTAAATCAGAGGTCCATACACATACAGAGAAATAAACATATTTTTCTTGCATTCTGGAAAAAAGCAGGGCAATGACACTCACAGAGGATGGTGTAACCTGATTCCCAAAGAGAATGGTGGAAGTAGCAGCAGTGAGCAAAGACCACCAGGTAATGCTCAGCAGCAGCAATAAGTCAGATACCCCTCTAAAGCCCTGGATAGCTCAAGCATGGCTATTAATCAACAGATGAACCCATCCCCATATTGGAAGAGCTTCTAAGACCATTGAGTCCAACCATTCCCCCAGCACTGCCAAGGCCACCACTGACCCCTGTCCCCAAGTGCCACATCCACTTTTAAACACTGGCTTTTAAATCCCTCCAGAGATGGGGACTCCACCAGTGCTCTGGGCAGCCTGTGAAAGAACAGCCCCTTCATGGAGAATTTTTCCCTAACATCCATTCTAAACCTACTCTGGTGCAACCTGAGGCCATTTGCTCTTGTTAGGTGTCAAATGTTTTTAGGCTTTCAGCATTTAAAACCATCATTTGGACTTCTTTACTTCTTTTTGGAGCATTACAGGACTTCTATTAAGTTTTCCTAGGATGACTGTGTGTTTTAGAGGGTGGAATGGCTAGCTTGTCATGAGCTCTTGTCATCCCATTGCTAGTCAAGAGCCTCAGAAAAAGGCTTTTCCAACACTCCTCACAGCTATGAGCAATTAGTTACACTAACTCACAGCTATTAGTCAATACCATTAGAACATTCCATGCTAAAAGGGGAAGAAGCAACACAGAAATTAAGATATATTGGTAGCTTTCCACCTTTTTCCCTCTTCCATATTCTGTTATTGAATTTACAGACTGAAATTTTTGCTCAGATCAATAACTGGATCTGCAAACTGGTCCTTGGTAGGAAACAGCAGCACTGCTTCTGCAACCGTGGGTATCTTTGAAGACTCAGATTTCAGAGATACTGTCATCAGCACCATCTAGTGCTGTGGAGACAAAATAATCAGTTAAAACCAAGCTGGAGATGCTTATGGTGGGATGCAGCAAAATCAGGTTAATCTGGTGTCTGCTCCACAAGACAGAGATAATTTTACAAAGAGGAAGAATTTGGAATAAAGCAGATTTCCAACTAGTAGATTCTTCTCCAAAATACATAAGGCATTTTGGCTTTAAAGAAATTTTAAATATAAACAAGGAAAAGGGATGAAGATTTTGGAAAGTGCATGTGCTCAATGCATATGAAGAGGAAAATGAACATACAGTGGTACTCTGCATGGAACCAGAATAGCAAAAAATAAATTTATTTATTCCAATAGAAATGTACAGAACTAGGGAAAAGCAGAAAAGAAAATAATGGATAAATTATTTCTTTATATATTCCTTAAGGGTTTGGGTTTTTTAAATAATTAAGTGTACTATAAATAGAGTTTATGGCATAAGCAAGATCTTGGTGGCTGATTTCTAGTTACAAAGCAGCAGTGCAGAGGCTTTTGTTGTCTTTCCCTTGCAAAGTTCTGCTTCCCAGCCACAAACTCCTGTCCTTCACACCACCCACACTGGGACAATTTTTTGCAGGACCACTGCCCATAACACAGATATCCAGGTTAGAAAAACTCAACACAATTCTCTCCTCCATCCATTGGTAATCCTTCTCTAAGGACCATCCCTTAGATGAGCACAAGGGCAGGGATACATGGCAGGATTTTTCATACTAATTTTTTCATAACAAAAATGCATAGAACTGCAAACTCAAACAGCCCCACAAAAATGCTACAGCTAAACACTGGAAAAAAAAAAAGAAATCAAGGCCAGATATTGTGATTAGGAATGGATTCGGAGCTTCCTAGGAAATATTGTTGCCCCTAAATTGGTACAAAACTTCAATTCCGAGTCATTCACTTATTATTGTGCCTCTGTCTCTAGCTCTGAAAACCCCTTTGACTTTGCAGCAGCCATGTCTCCAGTGTATATAAGGTTTTAAGCTTGATTTTGATTTTGAAGGCATGAATAATGCAATTTTAAAAAACCAACAATCCATTACAACAAGGTTGTTCCCCTCCTCACAACAAGGTACAAGGTCCAGAAATGGAAGCTGCAACTGTCTCCCAGATTTCCCTTGTGTGTCTTCATCACACATCTATTTTTGCCCAACTAAAAGCCAAGTTGTGATCAAATAGAAAAATATTTGTACTAAGGGCAGCATGCACAGGCTGACAAGAATATGGATTTTTCTACCGGAATATTTGTCCTCTTTCATCCACTCTTCTCCATCAACTGTCAGGCAGGCTATGGAGCCTGACAGCCCTTCAATCTCACCCATTACGGACTTTTCATAACAATAAAGAGCTGTGTCCAGAACAATTAAATCATCTTGGTACCCCTCATCTCAACTCATCTCTCCCTCACAGAAGCACATCCAGGCCAATGCATAGTGAGCAAACAGTAACTTGGAATAAGAGCAAGATGAGGTAACAGCTGGCATCTGTTAGGAAGATTAGGACTCATCAGCTGGCATTATCAGGAGAAATTCCTGGCTGTGAGGGTGGTGAGTCCCTGACATGGGGTGCCCAGAGAAGCTGTGTGCAGCTGGGAGTCTCCAGATCCCTGGAAATGTCCAAGGCCTGGCTGGACAGGGTTTGGGGCAGCCTGGTCTAGTGGAAGGTGTCCCTGACCACACACAGTGTGATCTTTAGGGTCTTTGCAACCCACAGATTCTGGGATAATGTGATCTATTACAGATCATCAAATTGCAGCAGCAATGAGCTCAGCCAGCAAGGAAAACTAAAGGCTGAACAACAATCTCAAGGTCCTGTGGTTGTTTGTTTTTAAGGAATTAAAAACAACACTGATTTCTTACCTCCCTTTAAACAGCAGTTTTTAATTAAACTCAGGGCTGAACTTCAATAAATAAAAAAAATTAATACAGACTAAATAGTAATGGTTGCTAATACCAGTGGATTGATTAAGTGCTATTTGCACACACAATAAAATGCAAACCAGTAATATATGAACTTAACACTTTGAAAAAGTCAACTCCACAAAGCCTGTAGATCCCAAAAGGAAAAAAAAAAAAGCCAATAAGGAAAATCATTTAACAAGTGCCTCAAAAAGTCGAATTTACATCAGTTTGAAACAGCTCATAAAGAACACTTTTCACATCAAAAAAACCCCAATGTATAAAATGCAGCTTTTATAACTAAATTTGGAAAAAAAGATGTGAGAATTAAAATTAGAAGTTGAAAGGAAATCTGAAGTTAGAATTTGCCAAAATGTTTTCTGAAAGCTTTGAACCATGAGAAGGAAAGGTAGTAGTGTACTTTATTTTAAGGAAGTGAATAGGATGCTCCAAAATAACAACATGCCAGTTTGTCCTGAGCATAATACTGGAACAGTGATTGTGAAATTCATTCCAAGGAGGATATCACCTTATAACACTAAAAAATCCACCTTGTCGATGGTCTTTCAGTGAGACTGTAAGAAAAATAAAGCACAATAGTACCCCTGCTGTAACAGGCTTCTACAAATCATTTATATTACTTTGTTCCACATGAGATTTTTTTTTTTTAAATTAATACAGTTGAATAATAAAAAGCAACAGGAATACATTCTTGGGCCATCTAAATAACAAAAGCTAATAAGCACTTGATCAAGCCATTAAAATACTTTCAATATACAGAGGGAATACATAAAGTGACTTATACCAATATACATCAAGGGTAAAGAAATATCAATGGCCTGGAGCTGTGCCAGGGAGGGTTAGGTGGGATATCAGGGAAAGGCTGTTCCCCAGAGGGTGCTGGCACTGCCCAGGCTCCCCAGGGATGGGCACGGCTCCGAGGCTGCCAGAGCTCCAGGAGCCTTTGGACAGCACTGCCAGGGATGCCCAGGGTGGGATTGCTGGGGGTCTGTGCAGGGCAGGAGCTGGAATGGGTGGTCCTGGTGGGTCCCTTCCAGCTCAGGGTATTCTGTGATTCTATTAAATTCTACAATTAAACTTTGCAAATGGCACAGTCATTACAGGAGTGATAAGTAAAGAGAAAAGGCATTTTAATTAAATTTTTCTTTACCTTTTCAGAAGTTGGACACAAAATAAACTTGCTGAGACTTAATACAGCAACAAGCAATCCCAGCTGCTCCCTAAGTATGAAGGATTTCACCCTGGGAGCAGCAACTAAGGATGAGAAGGGAATAGAGAAGAGAACAGAGCTGGGAAAGGAGCTGGAACCAGGTGGGTGTCTATCTCTTGTTCCAGCTAACAAGTGATAGGACAAGCAGAAATGGCTGAGGTTGTGCCAGGGCATTTAGTTTGGTTATTAGAAAAAGTTTCTTCATGGAAAGGGCTGTCCAGCCCCGGCACAGATGCCCAGAGCAGTGGTGGAGTCCCCATCCCTGGTGGTGTTCAAAAGCCATGTGGACGTGGCACCTGGAGACATGGGGCAGTGCTGGGGAGCAGAGCTGGACTCAAACTTAGATGTCCTTTCCAAAGAAAACAATTCTATGATTTTATATCCAGTTAAGTTGTGCTGTGCAGCAAGTGCCCCTAGCATCCCATGTGAAAGATTTTGAAATAATTGCATGAAAATGCACAGGCTCTAAACGAGAAAACATAATGCTCCATGAAATTCTTGAAAACTCATTTATTCAATGGATAAATGAATAAAAAACCCAAAAATATGCAAAGCGAAAGGGAGCTTGCTTACACAGTATTTTACAAGATACCAGAATAATAATAAAAAAGGAGTTATTAGAAACTTAACTATCATTACATGGGCACAGGCCCCCTTACAAAGGAGGTTGGAGCCTGGCTCAAGGTGCAATAAATTCCTATTTGCACTGTCAAAGCAACGGCAGAGAGGGAAGAAAAACCTGGGAGGAACGAAGACAATCTCAATATCTAGGGTATGAGATGAGCTTAGACTGATGGTGTGATACAAAGAAAGAGATGGAAGCCTGAAAAAAGGTGGCACAGAAAGAAACAAACTGATGACATTAGCAGAGGAAAGTCAGATTGTGCTATATGACAGCAAGAAGGGGTAAGGATTGGATTTCTCACAATTCAAATCATTTCTGAGCTTCTAAAGATGAATTTTCATTTATCTGAATATCTAGAAATATTCTATATGTGATGAGTAAAGAACTACTTGAGGACCAAAGTGCCTCTCCACAGAATTTCTCTGAAGTTTGGAAATTCAGATGTTCTGAATTTTTTCTGCTCACTCTCCTAGTTCAGAAGTGCTGCAAACAAACTGAACAGCACCCAAACACAAACCACTATCTGGTAATGGAAAAAAACCCAGTTCAATGGATCAAAATATTGGAGGATGAATGTTCTCAAACAATTCAGCGATACTTTTTCTCACTCTTCCTATATACATGCCAAATGTACTATTGTTCTCTATTTTAAAGACTTAAATATAAAGCTCTAAGCATCAAAACCTTGCTACACTAAAAATACTCCTTTTAAACAAAAGGTTTTACAATGCGACAATCATATTAGAAAAAAGCTCTAAAAATATTTTATTTTCGAAACCTGACATCTAAAAGTTAAACCACACTTTGATTTCTGTATATGTAAGGAACACTTCTTGGGTTGACCTATTTTTTAAAAAGGATTACAGCAAAACAAAGTGAGTGCTGTGGCACAAGAACTCTAGACATGGATATGTCCCAGCACAGACGTCTCCAAGCAGACAACCTGAAATGCCCATCTGGTTAATAAAGGTCTGTGAAGGGTCACACCAGACATCAGAACAAAATAAATGCACTGTGCTGCTCCACTTGAAATACAATACATGCATTGTCCCATAGACGTGTATGGGGGACAGGTTGTAAGCAAGTGCCTGTCTGTGGGCAATGGAGAAGTGCTCTGTGAGCACTTAAGGAAGCCAGCACTGGGAGAAATCCATTTAGTACAAATAAATGCAGAGAAAAATCCCTAAGTCCCCTGTGCTCACGTCTACTAAAGAGCCCTTGAGGCATTCTGCATTCGAATTATCCAAGCTACAATGGCACATAAATAGAAATAAAGAGACAATAGCCATGGAGAACTCCAAGGCCTTTGCAGGGCCATTTACTCCATGGAGGGGCACTGCTCTTATTTATTTGAGACCAACTCTAAAGCCTGGGAGACATTTAGGATCCCAGGAAACAGAATCTAACCAATTAAAATATTAAATAACAGAATAAACAGAAAGTAAGAACGCACTTTATATCTTTCTTTTTAATCTTGTAAAGTGAAACATGACTAAATTCTGCTGAATAAAGATTTGCTATATTTACTATTAGGTCCATCTGGCTTGTGGAGATGATGTGAAATCGAGAGACTCACAGTGTGCAGACTCCACAAACATCATGGATGCAAATAACATGGTTTGCATGGGCCAAACTCATGGACAAAGAGGGTTCAAGGGATCAGGGAATGAAAAGAACTCCCAGACAGTACAACACTCACATGAGGAGGGTATTGATATGTTCTGATTTTGCTGGACGGTGATCAGACCTTTCTCTACTTTTCTTATCTTGTGCCTTCTTAAAAATATGTTTGCATCCTCTTGGAAACAGCTGTGTGCTGTAGCTGGCAGCTATTTCAGGGCAAATCCCAAACTATGGAACCTCTGAGTGATTTGGGATGAAAGAAATCTTAAAGTTCATCCAGTGCCACCCCCCGCCATCTGCAGGGACACATTCCACTATCCCAGGTTGCTTCAAGCCCCCTCCCACCTGGCCTTGGACACTTCCAGGGATCCAGCAGTGATAGCTGCTCTGGGCACTCTGGGCCAGGGCCTCACCCTCCCTTTTAAATAAAGAATTTCTTCCTAATATCCAATCTGAACCTGTCCTCTGTCTGTTTAAAGCTGTCTTGTTGGTATCTGCCCATGTAAAAAGTCATTCACCTGAGCTGCTCTCAAATGGTTTTAAAGCAGCCTGGGTAAGAAAATTATTTCTATCCCATCTCCCTGTTAAACAGCAAACATAAAAGGCCACTCTTTTAATTCTACAATTATAAACTTGATCCTAATAAATTATACACTTCAAGATATCTTCATGACAAAACATCTCATTAATTTTAGAGTACCCTTTTATCCGCCACTGCTTACATATGAGCAGAGATGTGTAAGTCATGTGCTATAAAGCCATATCAAATTCTGCCTCAGAGAGGATAACATTATTATTTAGAATATTGTTATACTAAGTAGAAAAACAAGAAGTCACCATACACTTGTAGGTTTATAAGCAAAATCAGAAACAACTTAGAACAATTAAGGGAGGCTTTGCATTAACGAACAGGATTTCCTGCCAAAATGGAGTTAGAAAGACAATGACACTAGAAACAATATGGAAGAAAGGAATCTGATGTGGCAAGACAAAAGTAAATATTTACAAAATAAGCCAAGAGTTTAATTTCCAGAGACCAGGAAATGTATTTTTCAACTGAAGGCATAAATTGTTCGGCATCTCATGGCCTCTTTCCAGCCAGTGTTGGGAAATGGATGCTCCTATTGCTAGTGAAGTAAAAGGAAGAGAAAGCAGTAAATTCCTTCCCCTGTATCTTGGTACAGATCGTTTTATTCCCCTTTTGTCCGGCATACCAAACAACATCCTTCTAACTCCACTTACAGGGCAGAGGCAGGCCAGGACCTAACTCTAGCTTGTATTGAAGTAGAGACTTAATAAGCAGACTGTGATATACCATGGACTGAATTCCTGCAAGCAAATCCTATAGAACGTGATGACTATGACTTGACTGGGCAGTGCTTTGCTGAGCACCATCTCTCTCCTGTACTTTTCAAGATAGCGCCAAGTAGGAAACTAAATTCTGAAAGGCTGAAAGCTAAGGAGGGAAAATCAGGGCAGTCCAGTATAAACAGAATATATATTTGCAAAGCTCAGATTAAACACAAGGCTTATTCTGAGCTAAAAATCCTCAAACCTGTTTTAGTGTTTCAAGGTATGCATGTAATTCCTTTCAATGATCCCAGTGTTTGTCCTGTTACTATTTTATAAGAATATCAAATGGACAGAGCCCACAATATTTCCATTTTACCTACTTGCACTTAATTCAATAAGGGTAAGTGTCTCATAGCTGCTGAGAGACGACACTGGCCTTGAATGAGGGCAAAACTCTGTGGGTGAGAATCAGAGGAAATTGCTGGAGAAAGCATCCTGAGCAAAACTCTCACCCAAAACCCTAACAAAGAAATAACAACATGAAAATTAGAAAGACACTGCTGTCGTGCAACCTAAGGTCCAAATCCCTGTCCTTTGAGCAGCTTGGATTTGGCACAGCTCTGCTCAAACACACTGGCTGTACAAGCACATTTGTATTTGTATGTGTTTGGGTGCTTGCTACACTTGGAAAGAGAATTGCTGTGCCCTCTAAACTCATTCTGACAAGCAAAGAATCTGGGTCCACTTCAGAAGACAACAGACTCATTCTGCAGGCAGAAGGTCACAGGGTATGGGTGTTGCTACTAGCCCTCTTTGTTCTAAGATTTATGGAGAACATGAGTCTGGAGCCCTGGTTCAGTACCAGGAGCCCTCACGGCGCTCACCTCTGGCACCACCCTGTCCTTACACAGCCCCGTGGGCTCAGCAAGGGTTTGGCTTTTTAGTGCCCTGGCACAGTTACAATGAATTAATTGCAATCTCCTGTGAAACATGGAAATAATATCACAGAGTCATAGAATGTTTGTGTTGGAACGGATCTTAAAGCCCATCCCACCCCCAGCCCCTGCCATGGGCAGGGACATCTTCCACCATCCCAGAGTGCTCCAAGCCCCATCCAGCCTGTCCTTGGACACTCCAAGGGATGCAGGGACAGCCACAGCTGCTCTGGGCACCCTGGGCCAGGGCCTGCCCACCCTCCCAGCCAGCAATTCCTCATTCCCAATATCCCATCTGTCCCTGCCCTCTGGCCCTGGGAAGCCATTCCCTGCCTGCTGTCCCTCCATGCCTTGTGCCCAGTGCCTGTGCAGCTCTCCTGGAGCCCCTGGAGGCCCTGGCAGGGGCTCTGAGGTGTCCCTGGAGCCTTCTCTTCTCCAGGCTTTGACCTAACGTCATAAAACTTGAATTTCGGTGTCAAAGCAGAACAAGAAACAAGCCCCTAGGAGGACCCATCATATGCTGCAGACAGAGAATACTATTTTTGCCTTATGCCTTTGCCTCCTTTCTCCCTCCTTTCTCTCAGTCCCTATCCTAAAAGTCTCTTTGACCTGTTTGCTCCACAGGAAGGGGTTTACTGCTTTCCTCATGGACTGACCTTGTCTTTGGCCAGATGTCCTTCCTGACCACATCTTTCTCCCTCAACAGTGATTCTGCTAGTGGGCGTGGAAAGCCTCTGGCTGTCTCTCCCTCATCACCACAGTCTGTTTGGTTATCCTACTGACATGAAACCTCTACAATTTTACCAAACTGGAAACACTTTTCTTTTAAGAAATAAAGAAAATCAGTTGGACCAATCAACTTCAAAATAAAGTCATTGCTGAGGACATTACAGAAATGACCAAAAATTCAAACCTGATATAGGTGTCACAGCTAAGATGTTGTCCCAAATATAATTTTAGATACAAGGACTCTCTTTTACATAACAATAAGGCCATTTATAAGCTTCCAGTGCCCCATGAAGGAAAAAAAAAAATTGCAAGATAATACATTTATATCTGTGGATAACTTCCACAACTGTTTATAGTGGGTAGCAATCTTTTTTTCCCAAATCTGTATTTATAAATAATTTTCATTTTCACTGTGAACACTTGTGAACCACCAAGAACTTTTATGAGTACCATGAGCTCTAAAAAGAACAGCTATTAAGGAAATGAGCATTTTTTGTCTTCTGGATAAAGTTAGATGTTCAGTGTGCCTGAGGCAAAACAAAGAATAAAGACAATGTAAAAATACCATTAACCAGTGCATAACTCTACATTCAAAACAAAGCACAATGAACAATCAGTTAATTAAAGATTGTTTTTCACTTTTGAAATCAAGATGGTGAATGAAAACTTTTCATAAAATCTTAATCTATTATTTCTTGAACTTTGAGTCAAATTCCAATATTGATGAAGACAATTTTTAATGTAAAATATGCATAAAGCATAATATATTGCGTGTATTACCACCTCCTTCAATGGAGGACCTCCATCCATATCATGTTAGTGATTTTGGCTCAAATATCTCATTTTACTGAATTTCCAGACATAAAAACTTATATAGTTTGAGTATCTGCACTACTATAAAGCTGAAGTTGGATCTGAAATTTAATCGTTCCCCCTACACCTTCACCAGGAATTTCACTGGTGAAATTCTGAACAGGATGTTCAGTCTTGGTACACAAACTGAATTTCCAAGACATGTGTATTCAAACCAGTACATACAGAATTTCAATTTTCAAATTTTGCTCATGCATTCCTTTCTGAATAAATCATTCCAGGCACGAAATACCTTTGAAGGAATAAAGAAGAGGACTGTAGGTATGGTAGTTGATAATGAACTCAAAATTCACAGTACAATATGTGGTATCACATTATCCAGACAGGCTTGAGCAGCAGCCCATGGAAACATCTGAGGTTTAACAAGACCAAGTGCTGGAGCTGCACCTGGTCAGGGCAACCCCTGATCAACCAAGGCTGGGGTGAGCAGAGGGGGCAGCCCTGGGAGAAGGACCTGGGGGTGCTGTGGGTGAGAGCTGGGCCTGCCCCAGCCCTGAACCCCCTGCCCTGAGCTGATCCCCCAGCGTGGGCAGCAGGGCAGGGGGGATTCTGCCCCTGTGCCCCTGGGCTCAGGTGAGACCCCACCTGCAGAGCTGCCCCAGCCCTGGCTCCAACAGCACAAGGACCTGGAGCTGCTGCAGCCAGTGCAGAGGAGGGCACGGAGATGCTGCCAGGGCTGGAGCCCCTCTGCTCTGGAGCCAGCCTGGCACAGCTGGGGCTGCTCACCTGCACAAGAGAAGGCTCCAGGGACACCTCAGAGCCCCTGCCAGGGCCTCCAGGGGCTCCAGGAGAGCTGCACAGGCACTGGGCACAAGGCATGGAGGGACAGCAGCCAGGGAATGGCTTCCCAGGGCCAGAGGGCAGGCACAGATGGGATATTGGGAATGAGGAATTGCTGGCTGGGAGGGTGGGCAGGCCCTGGCCCAGGGTGCCCAGAGCAGCTGGGGCTGTCCCTGGATCCCTGGCAGTGCCCAAGGACAGGCTGGATGGGGCTTGGAGCAGCCTGGGACAGTGGAAGGTGTCCCTGCCCATGGCAGGGGATGAAATGAGATGAGCTTTTAAGTCCCTTCCAACCCAAACCACTATGGGATCCTATGACCAAGTGTATGCACCTACATAAAACACCCACACCTTCCTCCCATAGTATTTGTTGGAAATACTTCTCTCTGCAAACAGCACTGATGTGCAGATCAATAAACTTTCCAAGAGATGAAATGCTTAAACATTTTCAGAAGCACATGAAGGCACAGTAGTATTTGAAAAAAGGAAAAATGCAATAAAAACACAGGATAATGTCAAATAATGCATCATCAAATAATGTAACATATCAAGGGTTTTTCAATACAACACCAAGATTAAATTTATTATCTATTACTAAACACAGGTTGTAACAACACAGTACTTGAAAAATACATATCTCAAATAAAAATTGTTTACATCGTTCACTGTAATGTCAACATCATCCCCTTTGAAGCATTTCTGTGAATTTCTGTTCTTAGAAACAAACCTGCAAAAGGTAGCCTGTCATAAATAAACCACTTTTCAAAGGAAAATTGAGGTTAAAATAGATAGGAAATTAAAGATAGGTGTTTTCATCCTGAAAAATACTGCATCACTGAAAGAAAACATTTATCAAGAATATTAAATTTTTTGTAAGGGATGTTAATATCCAGTCAGAACCCAATTGCAGTGAATGCTGAACAAAACAAGGGATAATGAAGCATTTCATAAGAGTGCAATTCACTATGGAAAAAGCTACAGTTAATGACCTACACGGAGGTTAACTTGGCTTTAAGAAATCCCAGCCTGCCCTTGCCCAGTTCAGTGTAAATGCTGTGCCAACATCCTGGGAAATCAGCCCACAGCATTTTTTAAACTCCTGTTATTTAACATTTCTCTTTATTTTCTTTATTTTCTCTTCTTGGTAGCTCCAGCCTGTCAACAACACCCATGTCCTTTCCTATGTATGTCTGAGAGATAATGCCAGGGCCTTTCACTTGCTTCCTTTTCCATGTATCTTTATTATGAACAGTTAAGTTGACCTCCCTAACAGCACATCCCAAATTCACAGTGCTTAGTGATTTTTCTCTCCCTTGTCCTATAGCTCATAAGAAAAAACAAACAGATTAGACAAAACAAACAAACAAACAAAACACACACAAAGAAACAAACAAAAAAGGTGGGGGGAAAACAACCTGTGAAACATCGCTGGAGGGATTTAAAAGCTCTATGAATGTGAAACTTTGGTGACCTTGGCAGTGTTGGGGGAATGGGTGGACTTGATGCTTTTAGAGGGATTGGATTTTTCAGCCTAAATGATTCCATTAAATGTAGAGCAAGGACCTGGAAAGGTTAAAACACATCTCCAGGGAAAAGCATATAGGTATCAAGAATATACCATGGTCTCCAGCATGTACAAAAGCATTTAGAAATACACCACACCGTGAAATGCTCTGAACTACTCATCATTGCAGGAAGAAGACAATCTTGGAACGGATAATCTGGAAGCCTTTAAGGAAGGAAAAATGTTTGGAGCACTGAATTCTCCCAGCTTTTGTCTCCATCACCACCACTGTTCTCCCAAACAAACATGTGTGATCAAAATCACCGTAGCTCACAGCAGGAAAAGGTTTGTCAGCATCCTGAAGGATCCCCAGCTTGGACCGCCCCCTCATCTTTTATTAAAATATTTTCCATATCTAGCAAAAGTCACATCTTAACCAAGTTTCACAATCCAACCTTGACAGAGCTGAAATGCAATTCTGTTTCTCCACTCTAGTCTGCCTGTCAGTGGTTCAAATTTTATTCTTCAGTGAAAAAGGTTTTACAGATGATAACAATGAGATCTAGAAATGTTACATGGGCATGAATAGCCCCTATTAAGAAAAAACAGATTTTATTTAGATAAAGCTTTAAAGCTATTGTTCATTACTTTTCAGTGGGAAATATGTCATTATTTCCCACATGCACTGTCATGTGAAATTACCTTACCCACTGCTGAACCTGTCATTTTGAAGAGAGATTATTTTATTGCCTTCAGACATCCTCAAGTCTCAGAATTTGAGGGACAACTAACACAAATTTGATTTAATTATTTATTTCAGCTCTCTTGCAGTTGTGCAATATTTTTCCATCTTAAAAACTAACATGATAGCTTTTAAGTCCCAGTCCTTTGAGCTGCACAGTAATTAAATTTACATTGTCTTCAATTTATTTGGAAATTAACCTCCTTCCCACAGAGAAAGAGGTTCAGCTTTACCTCCCACTCAGTTTTATAAATCTTAATCTGCTGTGTAATACTTTCTGCCTCTATCAATCTAAAAATCCTCCTCAATTCCAAAACACTGCCCTCCTCAAAATGCACTTTTTAAAAAGGCATTTCTGTGATGTTCCAGGCCATTCTCTGTTTTTCCCAAAGTTAAGACAACACTTCCAGGAACTGACTTCATGATGATAAAGCAAACACTAACAAATTTCATATTCTATACTGTACAAAAACCAAGCACAACCACCATGGGTTGGGATTTTAATTCCACTCCTGCTTGGGAAACAAATGCTAGGCCATAGGATCAAACATAAACTGCATCTCAATAGGATATTCAGAAGAGACACAGTAAGAGTCTTTCTAGGCATATACAAACATTGTCCTGAATTCCAATTTATCCAGGTGACAGAACCACAGAAGCATTTAGGTTGGAAAGAACCTCAGAGATCACAGAGTCCCAGCTGTGCCCAACCTTGTCATCCAGCCCAGAGTATTGAGTGCCATGTCCAAGCCTTCCTTGGGCACATCCAGGGATGGAGACTACATGGGCAGCCCCTTCTAATTCCTTACTTCCCTTTCCATGTTGAAATTCCTCCTGATGTCCAGCCTCCCCATGCCCAGCCTGAGGCCGTTCCCTCTCCTCCTGTCCCTGTTCCCTGGAGCACAGCCCGACCCCCCGGCTGTCCCCTCCTGTCAGGAGCTGTGCAGGGCCACAAGGGCCCCCCTGAGCCTCCTTTTCTCCAGGCTCAGCCCCTTCCCAGCTCCCTCAGCCCTCCTGGGGCTCCAGCCCCTCGGTGTCTCTGCTGTCCTGAGGGCCCAGAGCTGTCCCCTGCACTGGAGGTGACTCAGCAGTGCTGGCATAGATCACAGACAAGTTTTCCCAACCCTGGTGGTGTAATCTGAAATCCTAACTGAAGGCCAAAACTATCCCAGATACTGAAGCAATTTGTAAATGTGAACAGCTACACAAACAGTATAAAGACTCTCAAAGATAAAATTAAGATAATCATGGTATTTTACAATTAAGCCAAGTTGTAACAGAGTGATGAAGTAGACATTAGATAAATGGACAGGGAGGTGGACAGAAACCTGGCTAAACTAAAGGGGTCAGAGAGCTACAGTCAGCAGTACAAAGTCCAGCTGGAGCCCAACAAGAATTGGTGCACCCCATGTGTTGATTCCAGAGGAGGGCACGGAGATGCTGCCAGGGCTGGAGCCCCTCTGCTCTGGAGCCAGCCTGGCACAGCTGGGGCTGCTCACCTGCTCAAGAGAAGGCTCCAGGGACACCTCAGAGCCCCTGCCAGGGGCTGGAACAAGATGGCCTTAAAGATCACTTCCAACCACTCTGGGATTCTGAGACCAGCGTTTTCCAACAGCTTCACTGATGCCCCAGCTCGTAGGGCAGGCTGCAGCATTGGTAAGTTTGCAGGTGATACAGAACAGGGAGGAGAAGCTGATGCACATGATGGTTGTGCTGCTAGAGGGACAAGGACAGTCTGGACAAACACTCCAAGTGAAACCTTGTGAAGCTATGAAGGGATGTACCAGATCCTGGGTGTTGAGGGTAAACCACACACAGAGCAGCTTTGCAGCAAAGGTCCCCATGTTTCTGGGGAACACAGAATAGAAGGTACACCAGCAACTGACCCTCATACCAAAGAAAGCCCTGGTTACCTTGGGCTGCATGAGGCACAGCACCACCTGCCAAATGAAGAGGTGATCCCCCCTTTCTGCTCAGCACTGGAAGCCACGGCTGGAGCACTGGGCTCCCAGCAGCAGGGACATGCACACACTGCAGCAGGTCCAGCAAAGCACCACAAAGATGACGAGGGGACTGGAGTGTCCCACATGCAAAGAGAAGCTGAGAAACCTCTGATTAGCCTGGGAAGAAAAGGCCGACAGGGGTCTCAGAACATAGAAATATGATGAGGTGACGAGGTGGTGTTAGATCATATGTAGGACTTGATGACCTAAAGGTCTTTTCCAATCTAGATGATTCTGTGATTCCGATGGGAAGGTCTAGAGATGATTAAGCCAGACACACTGATGCCCAGAGAAAGGACAAAAGGAAATGGGCCCAAATTGAAATACAGGAAATTGCATTGAACCGTAAGATAAAAACCACAAGTTACACAAAGAGTTTGTGGAGTCACCATCCTTAGAGATACTAAACATCCACTGGACGTAGCCTTGGGCATACAACTCCTGGTGACCCTGCCCTTGGACATGAAAATCTCCAAAGATGCTTCCTAACCAGGCACTTTGATGATTCCCTGAAATCACAGAGCACAAACATTGAGCACAACTCAATAAACAACAAAATGCAAGGAAAACTGTCTGCTGGGAATGAATACCAAGTCAATGTAGAAACCTGTAAAGTCACAACTGCACTACAAAGCACTCTGGGAAATATGGAAAACATACTTCAGGGTAAAATCTTGCAGTAGCAAGAGGATGGCTTGTTGATTAATTACAAGAATGCAGCATTGGAAAGATCTGATTTTATTTATTAGGTTTGAAGCATTTTAAAAACACCAATTTTTAATTTTTGCTGAGTGAATGTCACACTAAAAGCAAGGACTTCCATTTTTTTTTAAATCTGGTGAAAAGGAAAATATCCATGTTGAATTCCCTTAAAAGTCTTCTGCAAAACTGAGCAGCAATCACTGAACTTTCACAACTGGAAGTCAAAAACTCTACTAACAGGTCTGTTAGAGGTACCTTACCATATCTTATCTATAAAACTAGAATTTCCTCATTTATAAAATATTCTGGTAACTACAGAATACAGGCAAAATGTAATATTGCACATCATGCACCTAGAAGTATTTAAAGTAACCAAAAGCACAAGGCAGGAACATTAAATGGGAACTTTAAAACCTTTCATTAGTTACAAGTATTGAACCAGTTTTCAGCTAGGCTGACGCCCCAGAAAACTTTTCCAGCAGAAGAAAAGCCAAATGCTAATCATTGTCCTGGAGGTTACATTGGGGCTGGAGGATTAGTCATCTTTGGAAACCAGTTGTGGTTGTTCTTATTTTCCTCTCCCACTGCTTTTTCTGATCTGTGGCTGCTGCACTGGGAGCATTCTCATCAATGTTTTCTCATAAATTCAGCTTACAAACACGAAAGAACAAAACCACTTAAGAATAGCTCACAGCTCTCACCCCCTACATCCTGCTGCAGAGCGGGGATCCAAAAACTCCTTACACAACTCGAATCAATCCTTTGGAGGATTGGAATAAAGAGCTGACTAAATCTTCCCCCCGAGCCTCTCTCTGCATTTCTTGGTCAAATAGGCTGTGGTGAGGAAGGGCGATACCAAAATGTGAGAAGACATAACAGTTGTTGTTTTCAGATGTTCTCAATAGAAGCCAGAAATTAAAAGAAGGAGTCGTTCTTACAGTGTTATTAATTCTGCAGATCTGGAATGGTTTGGGTCACTGAGGTCAGTATGAATGGATCTGGATGCCCATTTCCAATTTTTCAGGTGTTACATCTTCAATAAGCAGGTCAGCAGTGTTCCCTATTCCCTTCCTCCCTTTCCTGTTCCAGGCACATGGGAAGCCAGGCCAGGTCTGCAGGATCCAGCATCCCAGGAGCTCTGCCTCTGTTGTAATGTGCTTATGACCCCTCCCTGGTGGCACCTGCCTCTTTGATGGAGAATCACTGATTTAGATTCAACAGCTGGGCAGCTGGGAGACTACCCAAAACAACTTCAGAAGGAGAACCATGAGGATGATGCCTCTAATCAGTTATACTGTTAATCAAATATTTAATTTTTTTTTTAATTAGAAGAAGCCAAACTTCCAAACTCATGCTATCTACAGTTGCAGTTAATTAGAAGAATATAAACTCTCAGGTATTTTCACTAAGCAGGTCTCCCCTATGGCTCCTGTGCAGAACAACTTTGCAGCACATATCACAACATCTGGTTTGA
Organism: Haemorhous mexicanus; assembly: GCF_027477595.1. Lineage (NCBI taxonomy): Eukaryota > Metazoa > Chordata > Aves > Passeriformes > Fringillidae > Haemorhous > Haemorhous mexicanus. Next base: position 88,595,885 of record NC_082381.1, read on the forward strand.
GACAATTTGGGCTTACTGGAAAACACCCTGGGTTTCACTATATAAGGGTTATCTCCTGGACTCATCACTTTTAAACTAACATACCAGCCCCACACCAGCAGACCACTCAGATATCCTTCTTATGCACAACATCCCACTAACCAAATTACATTTCAAGTGAAAGCCTCCTATGAAGCTACAAGTATGTTGTGAGGTTTTCTCATTTTTAACTGCACTGCTGATTCTTGGGGTTATTGACTAAAATAACTGCTGAACTAAAATTTTATATATTTTATGAAGTGAGACACTTCGCATCCAACCTTAAAAGCATAAAACTTTAAACCTCTTGTCCTCTACATTACCAAGATTTATGTAGAGAAATCTTGCTGCTTCTGTTCTTCAGAGTCCTTGATCAAAATTTAAAATTTCCCTCATCACCACTGTTCACATGAACAATTTGAATCCCTTAAGCTCATCCATCTCTGTCTCCAGGAGACACCTGCAAAGATGCTTGCTGCCCCATTCTTCTTGAGAATAATTTCTTACTCAAGGTTTGCAAAGTTCTTTGCATATTTTAGTACTGAGGGTACTGCCCAGTTCTGGGTAGACAACCAGATCTCTCTCAGGAGACCTGTTAATGTGGTTTAAACATTTAGTTCTCAACTGATATCTAGATGTAGATACTCCTACTTAAAAGGGGAAAAAATATATACATTGGGATGCTTCAGACATTCTGACTGGAACATCTTAATCAAAATTATCAATTGTGACAACTCTAGCTGCTGCCAATACTTTCTTTAAGTTGAGAAATTGGAAGACATTTTGAATCAGTAACACATATTTGTTATTTTCTAAGTGAATAATTTTCTATATTTAGGCATTAATTAAATACTTCACTAAACTGCTTTCACTAGTCAAAGTTCATGCAATGCTGTTTGGGACATCAAAACAGACGCAAGTGCATCACCTAGATGCAGAAAGCCAAGAATACCTGTAGGGCAGTCCCTGCTGCCAGTGGCACTGACTTAAGGAAGATGCTGGAGAGGTGCACCCAGGGAAGTTAGCAAAGACAAAGGGGCTGGATCTCAGCAAGGTTTTTTAGTCTAAAGATAAAACTGGCTGAGAGGAGCATAAATTCTTTCTCCTTTAAGCTATAAGCTGTTTCAGTATATTCAGACTGACACACATTTTGTTAGCATTCTCCTGAACTCTTCAGACAAGCTATGGCATTTTTCTCCTTTTACTCCCAAAACAATAGCTTATTTACATACTTACCAAAGAATAAGACACCCTCCCAATGCTGATTAAATGCCAGACGTTACGTAGGAACGCAAAACCCCCGGACTCTGAACATACTGCTACAATGGAAATGTGTGAAAGTAATTTTGTTCCAGTTTCATCTCATGGGAATGTGGGCTCATAAGCATCCAATTAAAAATAACTCTGACTGATCGAGATGTGTTTTAGCTTCACATGAGAATGCATCTAGAAAATGCCTGTGATAGATTTTTACCAGGGTGGAAGGAATAAAGATTATTATAGAGAAAGAACCTCACTCTTGCAATTTTTCCCCATTCAATTTCATTCTTTGTACATGAGAATATAGAGTTTTGGCAACCCGTGCTGTTTTGTACTATTTGGGTCAAATCACCTGGGGAACCTGAGAAGATACAATTTTTAGTGGGAAGATTCCAAATCAAAATGCATCCTTTTAAAGCAATCTGTAAGGTAAACAAACGAACAAAATCCTGCATGGCAATCTGCCTGTAACTTCCATTTTTATGCCAAAAGAAGCCACTTTGATCCACTCATCTGACACAAGCCATAGGAATTCCCTCAGCTACTTCCTCCTTCAAGTCCAATAGCTTTGGCTGGACTTGGACATATCTTTTAGGAGAACATCCAATCTCATTTAAAAATTCCACTCCAGGGAAATCCAGAGCCCTTGTTATTCCAGTGACTCATGTACTATGTAAAAAAAGATAGACCAGCCTCAGCTGGGTTTGCTTTCCAGCTACTGGAGTGCATTGTACTTTTGCACAGGATCACAGAATACCCCAAGTTGGAAGGGACCCCCAGGGATCACCCATTCCAGCTCCTGCCCTGCACAGACCCCCAGCAATCCCACCCTGGGCATCCCTGGCAGCGCTGTCCAAAGGCTCCTGGAGCTCTGGCAGCCTCGGGGCCGTGCCCATCCCTGGGGAGCCTGGGCAGTGCCAGCACCCTCTGGGGAACAGCCTTTCCCTGATAGCCCACCTAACCCTCCCCTGACAAATCTTATTAAAGAGCCCCCATATTGAAGGATTTATTTACCCTTAATCTTCCAAATACTTTAAGGAGCAAACTCATAAAAATGCCATAGAGTACTTCTGATTTCTTTCAAAGTCAACCTGTTCCTTTTATCTTGTAGCATGATCTATGTGCGTGGAATTTCACCAGCTTTATGAAAATACACCTTGCTTTCATCAAGCTTAGACAATTTCATTTTTATATCAGCAATCTTGCCTCTTCACTGATTGCTCCTTCCCTAAAAACTATTTTTGATACTTAATTTTACATAGGGCAGGACTTAACAAATCAGTGCACAGGGCTTCCACTAGACATAGACCCACAAGATCCACTTGATAAACATCCAGTTAAACTGTATTTGAGACCTGCAAGCCAGGCAGTTCTCCACCCAATGAATATCCACACCACTGATTTTATATCTCACTGGCTTCTTGATCACTATGCTATGCGGTACAAAGATAAATAATCTCTAATAGAATTATTTATAAACAATTCTGCTCTGCCAAGTCACTCGATGTTGAGTGTAAAGTGATCCTTCCATAATAAACAACTCTGAGCCTTCAATAAAATTATGAGCAGCTGACTAAAAATCACAATCACAAAGCAATAAAATATTAAATTATATTAATTCAACAGACCTCTGAACTTTTTTTTTTTAAATTCTATTTTTTCCCCCAAAGAAAAATGATCAAATGAGCTGGATTTTGGGGAAATGATCCATACTAACACAGCTGCCAAAAAAGAGCCTCATCTCCTGAGCTGTGCCTCCAAAGCAGAAACTGAGCCCCACAAACCATCTTGCATGGGAGCTCAGAGAACAGAGTTTCCATAGAAATTTACAGGCTGCTCTAGAGAAATATCAGCATATGGGTATTAACAAACAAGCCTGAATCCTTGAAGAAATATTAATGCAGTTTGATTGTATTTTTTTCTTTTGTCTTTTTTCACTTGTTCTTGCTTCTATTTACTTCTTAAGTGACTTAATCAAATTCTGTCAGCTGTTCCACGGTCTGCCTAAGACTAAAGTTTAAAATACACCATAACCACTGAACTCAATGACTATTGGTTGACAATTACAGCAACTCACAGCATTGGGCAGGAATTGAAAATAAAAAATAAAACTGCGTATTAAGTCCAGCAGGAAAAAGACCACCTTTGAGACTTCAGGTTTAACACTGGTAATGGAAGCAGTTAGAATTTATCAGTGGCACAGCATTGAGACAAAAAAAATTGTTCGTTGCCACAAAAATGTACTATTTCCAACTCTGACACTAAAAGCTGGAGATACTATGCCATGTTTCCATAACAAGAAAAATTTCCCAGCCCACCCATAATGATACTTTCTGATAATGTAATGACACTGCAGCCCCTGAATGGTACCCATCCAGCCCCCATCAGCCCCTCAGTTTGCCAGGATGCTGAGCAGAGACCACTGAATGGTGTTTAGGGGAACAAAAAGGAAAAAGAGAAGGAAAAAGATCACTGGTAAAATGCCAGCTTTGGAAGCAAAGTGCAGAATTTCATTTAAATATCCTGCAGAAAAAAAATGGTTTTATTCAGTACTGTAAAAAAAACAAACAAACCACAAGCTTGTTTATTTCTGAAGAGTGCTTAAATCTACCAAATTTTTATATGTATTGGAGAAATAAATTTTTCTTTGGGGAAAAATATTTTAAACTATGCAATCTAACATTCCAAAAATAGCCTGCTTTAGTGATAAATGAAGTGAAGCTGGTTCTTGCCTGTGACAGATCCAGATTCTGCCATCTTCGTTACTCTACTTTTAATTCTATGACAAATGCGAGGCCATTTATGAAAGCTCTGACAGGTTAAGCTCACAGTGAAGTAAGGATCAATGTTTGTCCTACCCCTGGAAGTGTTCCACGCCAGGCTGGACAGGGCTTGGAGCAACCTGGGATAGTGAGTGATGTCCCTGGTCCCTGGAAGGGGGTGGAATGGGATGAACTTTAGGGTCCCTTCCAACCCAAAGCATTTAATGACTAAACAAGGCTGATGCATTAACTATTTTACTTGCACTAACTTAGGGTGAAGTTTTCACACTAACTGCCTAAAAACTCATTGGCAACAAATGCTCAGGATTATTGGAGGAAAAGAATTCATATCTGTCACGCCTCATTTGAAAGAATATGAACTGCTGCAAATCTCCACATAGCATATCCAATTAATCAAGCAAAAGCCATGTAAGATTCAGTTATACACATGTTTGCCTCATGTTTTTTCCCACCTTCCTTTCACAGACTAAAGTCAAAGACAAAATGTCAGAATTGCAAATGCTTAAGCTGTTTTTGAGGATGACAGCTAGACACCTTTCCTGCATTGTCAGGTCAGTAACCCATATGAGGACACAGGACTGGGATCCAGGCTCTGTGCCCCAGCACAGCTCACACTCCAAGGAAAAAGGAACTGGAAACTGGATAATAAATTCAGGTTGGCTTTAAGCAGCACTTGAGCATCAGGTTGCAGCAACAGAACCATTCCTAGTAAATTAGCAGCATTTCTTAAAGCTAAGCTCCAAGGCTGTGATCCCACTAAGGATGCACGCTCTTCAATGAATGTAATTGCAAAATTCCATTGACTTTGATGGCATGGGAGAAGGATGGCTGCAAAGCTCATTCTCCATATACTTCAGACAATGTCAAAACACTTCAGAAAGGGAGCATTATAATTTTATGTGATACATTTTGCTGTTTAAACAAACCTAGCATTAAGTAATAAAAGATAAGCAGAACGGGTAAACCGAATGTCAATTTGATATCATATTTCTTGGTCTTTTTTATCTGCAAAAAGACCCCCTAATTTAAATTAATCCATAATAAATTTTACTTCTGCAACTTTAAAACATATTTACCCAATTTACAAGGCTCAGCAAAACTGTATTTCCTGCTTTCACACAGTGTCAAGCTTGCCACGAAACTAAAACTGTCCATAATTTGTTCAGCATCCCAGAACTAATCATTGCTTGTTAGCTGGCTCTTTACCAGTACATGCACTAAGCCAGTCTGCCTTCAAAAGCAATTTTCCTGAGCTTGACTGCAACCCAGAGAGGTTTAAAACAAAACAGGAACACATACAAGCATTAAAACATCACACAATAAATATGAAATGCAAAAATAAACAGTAATAGTGGCAAATATATCTCACATCACAAAGCACAGTTGCTGCAATAAAAAATACATAGCGCAGTCACAACAGAATTATTAGATATTAGGAATTTTGCGTTACAAACCCAGGCTCAATATTTATGGTATGCTACTGCCGTGCATAATAAAATGGGTATTGTATCCACTATGTTTCTAGAACCTAGACACCCTAGCAACACTGGCACTAAATCCCAGTGAAAGCTGCCTGGAAATCTGGCGCTGTGGGCTTGCTCCCTGTGGGACAGTAAAATATGTGCTATTTTGCATTCCCTCTTCCCTGCTTTAACCAGTGTTGGCTGTCCAGTAAGTGTGGGGTGTGGAGTGTCTGTGCCACATCACCAACAGGTTCTCACACACATCCATGGAACACTGAAAACCTGGAAAACGCAGAATGGTTTGGGTTGGAAAGGACCTGAAGGATCTGTTACCACAGACCTCCACGGGTAGGGACACCTTCCACTAGGCCAGGTGGCTCCAAGCCCCATCCAGCCTGGCCTTGGGCACTGCCAGGGATCCAGGGACAGCCACAGCTGCTCTGGGCACCCTGGGCCAGGGCCTGCCCACCCTCCCAGCCAGCAATTCCTCATTCCCAATATCCCATCTGTGCCTGCCCTCTGGCCCTGGGAAGCCATTCCCTGGCTGCTGTCCCTCCATGCCTTGTGCCCAGTGCCTGTGCAGCTCTCCTGGAGCCCCTGGAGGCCCTGGCAGGGGCTCTGAGGTGTCCCTGGAGCCTTCTCTTGTGCAGGTGAGCAGCCCCAGCTGTGCCAGGCTGGCTCCAGAGCAGAGGGGCTCCAGCCCTGGCAGCATCTCTGTGCCCTCCTCTGCACTGGCTCCAGCAGCTCCAGGTCCTTGTGCTGTTGGAGCCAGGGCTGGGGCAGCTCTGCAGGTGGGCTCTCACCTGGGCACAGGGGCACAGGGGCAGAATCCCCCCTGCCCTGCTGCCTATGCTGCTTTTGAACATGTTTAATGCAAACATTAATATATTTGCACATTAAATCTACCAAACTAGTAATGAAAACTGTAATTCTTTGATATGTACAAAGACAGGCAACACCATCTGTGGGTATCAGAGCATCGTTAAGAGACCTTCTGCTCTGGACTAAAATTTATATTCTTTGCCAGGAATACTGGATGGAGGGGTGGTGATTTATGAATCACCATAATTCATTATCCTCTGCCTTTAGTAATTTGTAAATTCCATCTCTTCTCTAAATGGGCTGATTACACAATAAACACTGTAGTACTTAATAGAGGATGGATGCATGGATTCAAACAAAAAGCTTTTGACACCTCAATTATGCCTTTGTATTCAAGGCTACTTACAGACTTAGACAAGCAAATTTCCTGACTGTACTTCTCTAATCATCCAATACCAAAACAACAATAGAGAATTAGCCATAAAAGACAGCTATGTCTATATTTTTACAGCAGCAATTTCTATTTCAAATCCTCTGTTCTCCTCCTATCTCAGAAAAAGATAACCTGCAATGAAAATCTGAGATTTTACAATCTCCCAGATTAATGTACTCTAATACACCTCAACAGATGCATAAGCACATTTCAGAAAGTGATACCAGTAAAAAATTTCTCAATCACTTGTGGTAAGTAACTAGATGAATGTTTTTGCTCTAAAAACTTCACAAGCTTGTTACATGAAAACACAGTGTTATCAGTGTTTATTTTCATTCATAGAACATCTGAAAGATGCAATATCCATGGAGAAGCACTCAGTCTCCCAAGGGTGATTTTGTCAGTTCAATGTGTCATGCTGTTGCTGTACAGAATTACCAAAATTTCATGGAAACAAGCTGGAAGAATTACACTATTCATTTTACATTTTCAGGATATCATTTCTACATGTAAAACATTACATGTGAAAGAAGACTGTAGTGTAGACTGCACTTATTAGTAGTATTCATTTTTAAACAAGCCTTTGAAATCTCAGGCTTTTGACTACTTTAATACCATGTCCCTGTTCCAAATTAATCTGGAGAATGCCCCTGGGACAGCTAGATTTTCATGTCCTGTTGAGATCTTCAGAGTAATTCTCCATCATTATGTACTACTATAATTTTTTTCTTTTGTACAAAAAGAGCTATTTCAGCTTGCATGCCGTATTTTCTTCCCTTGACAATCAAGCTGGTTTTACTTATGTTTACTGTGTGGTCCCTTGCTATTGTATGCTGGCTTAGCTGGGAAGCTGCATTTCCACCCTGGATGCCTTCCATGTTCTGATCAATTTTGTCACGCAATTTTTTCCTTGTTTTCCCAAAGCTTCTAGGGACTAGGTTAATATATTTAATTATCCACAGCATCAACAATGAAATAGTAAAACTTTAATTTTTACTTGGAGTAAACAGCTAAGAGAAATCCTTTAGGTATGGCAAGTAGGACTTACTTTTAAATTCACTCTTTTTACAGTTTCTGTAAAGCATCTATAATTCCCTATCACAAACAAGGATTTAGGGCTGATGGATTCTCATAATTCTCATTCTGTATAATTAAAAGTAATCAGACATACAAAAAAGGAGAGATCTTTAATTGTCCCAAGTAACAATCAACAGAAGAGGCAATGGACTCAACTTGTGTAAGGAGAAGTTTAGGTTGGATATTGGGAAAAATTTTTTAACCCTAAGGGTGGTCAGGCACTGGCACAGCTGCCCAGGGTAGAGGTGGATTTCCCATCTCTGGAGTGATTTAAAAGCTGTGTGTTTGTGGCACTTGGGGACATGGGTCAGTGGTGGCCTTGGCAGTGCTGGGTAGTGTTTGGACTTGATCTTAGAGGACTTTTCCAGCACAAACAATTCTGTGATTAACTTCAACGAAAACTTCCTTAACTTGAGGCAAAAGCTCTATCATTTCTACTCTTGAAAAGCAAATTATATAGACAATGTTACAAAAAAACCAATGGGTGTCAAGAAGTATTAGACACTCGCATGTAACCTCTGCACCAATTCCAAACAAACTATGCAGCTGCAATGGAAGTTTTGTGAATCACAGCTCAAGTTCTTATGTCAAGGCTTTGGAAATGGATTAAAATACTTTAAAATAAAAAACATTTCAAGTTTTCCAAAGGCCAAAGAATTTGTATTCTAAATTTAAAAAGACAAACCAAACCATTAGTAGACTCCCATTTCTAACACACTTTTTAGAATATACATTAAGGATGTCATAAAGACACAAACTATCCCCTTAGAAATTAAAAATATTCATCAGTTAACTGAAAGCATGCACAGATCAGTCACAGGGCATGCAGCATGCAGTAAATGGAGAGGAGAGGTTAATAACCTGGAAGCATAGGATCTGAGAATGTGAGAACAAGTTAAAGACAAGAGTTCCTCTCCATTGTCACTGAGGGTCGAGAAGCAATGCTGCAGCGTAGAGCAGTGGGAGTGGGGGAAATACAGTTTGTCCAAGACATACACATATCTCCGCAAGTGGCGGCAGGTATAACTGAAAGACAAGGGTAGAGGGAGACAAAACAGAAAAAAGAGGTGTTTTCCTTTAAGAATGCGAAGTCATGGGTTAACATCCCTGGCTTTTGTGCCAAGAGTCAATGGAAGATGCCAAGAAAGCAATGGAGCGGTTTGACATAAAACAAACAGTTGCAAGAAACAGAGGGATCTGTTTGCCCCTGTGCCCACAAGCTGGTTCTGTCACTGCTGCACAGGGAACTTGCCAAGTCTCACACATTAGACACAAGAATTTGGGCTTTTGGGTGTGTGCGTCATTTCTCTCCCTCCTCCCCCCCGCTTTTTGCTCCTGGTATTATCTTAAGAAAAGTTTATCTCTCTCAATAAATGCAGGAGACTGGCCCCTGATTTACAAAGGTTACCTTTAAAAAAGACCTAAGATGCTAATGCTCACAAAATTTAACTGCCTTTCATGAAAACTGACCGTTGACTGAAAGGGGACAAAATCACAATGAGTTATTGATCAATGTGAACTGCTCTTGTAGCCCGGGATTTCAGTGGTAGAGCGTTCTTGTATTTAATTCTAGTTGCTCAAATGTGATGCTTAATCATAAGAGTTACTCAATTAAGACCAGGCCAGCTTTTCCATGAAAAACTACAGTCACTTCTGTGAAGTAACTACAGAGCAAGCAATAAAACACTTAAAATTGATATTAAGCAACCCTGAATGCACCTGAGTAAGAGATATATTGCCTATGCCTATGCACAGGATATCCTCCCACTCATAATGGAAAGGAAAATAAATTCATTAGCGTAGTTCACCTGCAACACACTGCATTACTGGAAAACTCTGAGGCACATAGAAAATATAACCTCAACTACCTTTTATTATAGGGTTTGTATAGAAAATACTTCACTGCATAATGGTGCACAGCCCAGGGTGAGCCAAGTATGATGATGTGATGTCATGATGTGTCTCAGTGATCTTACAGTTGGACTTGGTAACCCTGGCAATCTTTTCCAACCTTAATGATTCTGTGATTCTAAGTTGTCCAGAAATTGCTTTAACCAGCCCTGTATACTGCGAGACAAAAAGGTCAGCTCCTGATGGTCCTACCAGGCTCTGCTGTCCCCATCTGCAGCCAGGGGACATGGCTCTCTCCAGGACAGACATACCCATGGAGAGTTAAACTGGGAAAGTTTCCCAAGGAGATTTATGAAATCAAGTCTCTTCTGCTGACTTTGGCAAGCACCAACAACAACACCTGAACTCTAGGCTCCAGCATTCTCACCAAATCAAAAAACCCCACTGTTTCATGGCTTCATAGGTGGAAAATCGGCCTAGGGGTTATACACCCAACCACCTACATTTCACAGGCTAATGTCTCTCTAAATCTCTACGTCACATAGCCACATGTGGCTGAAACACACTTTCCTGAGACATTTGTGTACCTTGAGCAAAAAACAGGACAAAAAAGAGTGCCGCCAACAGCTAATCGGTGCAATCAGTGGGGTTCTAAGCCCAAGACTGCATCAAAACCAACACCTCCCTCTGCTTTGCTTTAAACAGCACTCACTACTTGATTACATCACTCCTACCTTTGCTCTGGAAGTTTAAGAAGAGATCCCTTTTGGCACTTCATTTGCAGGCATGATAATTGTCAGGAGATGAAGAAGCTTCAAGGATACCATTTCCTAAGCTTTCCTGCCTTTTCTGCTTTCCTGACCACAGCACGCTGTGAGCAAGGCAGGCTATTCTATTCACTCCATAGGCCAGGGATGGACAAGATAAATGATTTGCAGGGTCCCATACTAAAGAAAACCCTCAACCCACAAGCCTGCCCTTCCAGCTACCCAGGGAGGCCACACATTTTTTTCCAAAACCAAAATAAAGAGCACAATTTAGAATTATGATGCTTTGAAGATTAAGTCCACTGTTACCATTTACTATATTTAACCAGTCCTCTTACTAGAAAACTCCTTCCAGCTATTCAATCTTGTTAGATTTATCAAGAAATTGAAGGGGTCTTCAACTGTAGAATCCCACGATGGTTTTGGTTGGAAGGGACCTTAAAGCTCATCCACCTGCTCATCCCCCTTAAGTTCCACCCCCTGCCATGGGCAGGGACACCTTCCATCATCCCAGGTTGCTCCAAGTCCCATCCAACCTGGCCTTGGACACTGTCAGGGATCCAGGGACAGCCACAGCTGCTCTGGGCACCCTGGGCCAGGGCCTGCCCACCCTCCCAGCCAGCAATTCCTCATTCCCAATATCCCATCTGTGCCTGCCCTCTGGCCCTGGGAAGCCATTCCCTGGCTGCTGTCCCTCCATGCCTTGTGCCCAGTCCCTCTGAGCTCTCCCTGGAGCCTTCTCTTGTGCTGGTGAGCAGCCCCAGCTGTGCCAGGCTGGCTCCACAGAGAAAATTATAGCAACTATCTTTGACCCCTGTCAACATTCTACATAAATGGGAATAACAAGACTTGATCCCATAATCACCACCACCATATTCAGGCTTAACTGACCAATGGGGTGAGGTTATAGCATGTGGTGGAGGAGGAGAAGTTTTGCCAAAACATCACCCAGAGGTTCTGGAGACACACTCAAGGTGACACAGTGTCAGCAGCACTGCCCTCCAAAGGCCATTCCTATTGTCAAAGCCAGACTTGTCTACTGAGAAGTTTGATATTAAACTCACATCAAGTGCAATGCAATTGTGTAACTCCATGACTGTTCATAGCTATTTTGACCAGCAGAACTTACATCAAATTGAAGACTAAGCATTTCTGTTATTAAATCCTCTGAAGTAAATCAGAATACAATCAAGGCTTAAGAGCAGAGTTCCTTTAAGACCATCTATATTAAGAGACATTGATATCAATTTTCACTGACTCCTTGTGAGTTTAAATAAGCTTATTTGATCCACCAGAAATGAGGTTTCCAGCTATACCGACTTTTACATGTTACTGAAATTTCTGTCTTCTGGAGAACATTTATTTTACTTCATAGCAAAAGGTGATCTTCAACTACAAGGCAGTACTGAAATTTTTGAAAAACACTACTGCAAAACACAAAGACAATCATACTTGATTTCAGGTGTGTGTGTGCGCGTGTGTGCTATTCAGGTATCCTGTTTACCTGGAAAACAAAGCTGTAGTTCACACTGAACTAAAATTCCACTTCAAAAGACTGTAATCCCCTCAAATAGAAAGCCATCTGATCAACATTTTGAATTCTGATATGACAACATGACAGTGTCCATTTCTAAAAGCTTAAGGGTAGAGTGTCTTGTTACAAAACTCTGTCAGGGAATTCTGGATGGACTTGAGTTATCCCAATCAAAAAAGGTAACTATTCATATATAACAGTAAACTATCACTCTATTTATGGTAATGAAAATAATAAAACTCCTGTCTTGCCTTCTCACTACACAAAACACACAGTGACATTCAACAGAAGTTTAAATTATGAACAAAATTCCATATGCTTCGTCAAAACTTCAAGTTATTGAAGTTCTTTTAGCAGCCATGAAAGCCACAAAACTCGAAACTTTCAGATCCAGAGCAACAGAGGTCAGCATTAGTATTTTGGAGACTAAAGTGCCAGGATCCTTTCTGTCTGGTGGTTCCCCATCTCTCATACTGGATCAGTTAGGACCCTCTGTGACTGCAGAACATCAGTTGGATGGAAATATAAACATGGAAACCCAACAACATCCTTAAGATAACAGAAGATGCTCAAAACTGACAGGCATCATGGCAAAGCACCAAATTCAGTCTTTATGAAGTCAGAAAGCAGCATTTAGAAGGCTCCAAGGATTTAATCTCATAGGTATTTTTATAGGTTTCTTGTTTGCTTTTCATTTTCTCTACTGAGGATGGAGAACTGAAAGAGGCAAAAATTAAACAAAACACCAAAACCACCATAGAAATGCTTACTTGCTAACCATCAATAATGTGCATTTTGGAATAAAAATATACCTAAGGTAATTTGATACTGCAAGAGACAGCACAGAGAACCTGACATCAGTGAAGAAGCCTGTAAACTACCTGCTACCTGAGAATTTTTTCCTCTCATGTTTCTGGCATCTCTTAGTGAGTCCTTCTCTGATCATGGCACTGTCTAATTTTGCCCAGCAGCTGGTATAGAGAGAGCCTGGAGGAAGCTGCAGTATTGGCTGACAAAAGAAAAAAAAGAGAAAAGAAAAAAAAAAGAAAAGGAGAAAACCTCAAATAAACCTCAAATAAACATTAGTCAGCCATATCAACCGCCTAGAAAAAGAAAAAAAAAATTAATTTGCTCAAAGGGATAATTGATGCTGCTTTTAAGTCTCTCCAACTTTTGAGCTGTCCTTTCCTCTGCCACCCTGCAAGGGCAGCCTGATCTCATCAAGAGGTGAATGCCTTCATCTGACTGCTGTGAGAATACTCTCACCCATTTACCCCAATCTTCTGCAATCCTGGAGCTCTGGTCCTCTGCCTGAGAGCTTTTTAAATTTGTCTGAACCAGAAGTAGTTAAAATGAAGGCTGAGACCCTCCGTACTCACTGCTCACTGCCTGAAACCCAGGCACATGTAGGGGAAACATGCAATTTCTACACACATACAAAAATTAACCCAGCATATCTACATTTATTTGCAATTAAGTGCAGATTTGATGAACACAAAGAAAAGTTTTATTTCCTTTTTCTTACCCCAGTCAGTAAAGGTATTCTGATGACAGGAGCTAAACAAGAGCATCAAAGACACACTTTAAAACATATGGGAGTTTGATATGGAGAGCCAGAGGGAAGGTGGAAGTTGCCATGTGAAGAGAATATTTTCAGCAGGAACCTACAACTTTCTAGTCCAACTGCCTGACCAGTTCAGGGATGACCAAGTTAAACCATTCTAAAGCCATTAGCACAGGGTACCCAGAGCAGCTGTGTCTGCCTCTGGATCCCTGGAAGTGCCTAAGGCCGGGTTGGAGAGGGCTTGGAGCAACTTGGGACAGTGGAAGGTATCCCTGCCCATGGCAGGGGGTTGGAATAATACAAGATTAAAGGGCCCTTCCAACCCAAACCATTCTGGGATTCCATGGCGGACCACCTCTCTAGGAAGGCTGTTCCAGGGTTTGACCAACCTCTCAGCAAAAAAATGTTTCCAAATGACCAGTCTGAACCTCCCCTGGGCAGTTTTGAACCATTCCCACGCATCCTATCGCTAAATCCCAGGGAGAAAAGGTGACTCCCTTCCTCAGGAAGCTGTTGCAGGGAGCAATGGAGGTTGTGCCTCAGCCTCCTTCTCTCCAAACTAGGCCAGCCCAGACTCTTCAGCTGCTCCTCACAGGACATTCCTTCCAGCCCTTTCACCAGCTTTGTTGCCCTTCTCTGGAAGCATCCAAGGACATTCACATCTTTCTCAGATGGTGAGTCCAGAACTGCACACAGTGCCCAAAATGGCACTGCAACAACGCTGAGCAAAGTGGGACAATCCCCTCCCTTGACCAACTGTTTTTGCTGTGTGTGAGGCATACCAGGATGCGGTTTTCCCTCTGGGAATGCCATGGCACAAAGGATGTCACAGTTTCCTGCAGCTTTAGTTACCCCCCTGATCATGTGGAAGCCCTCCAAGAAACTTGTCTGAAACCAGCAGATAGTCAAAACCAACAAATAAGTAAGACTTCGTTGAAGATTCTTCCAAAGTTTCTCTGCAAATTTAAAGATCCTAATTGGCCACTGAAATTATTTTGGTTTAGGTAATCATATCACTTCCAATATTTAACTCAAACTCCACATTAATTCAAGAAGTGAACATAAGGCTACAGCCACAGACTAAATGCCTAGCAAAAATAAGAGTTTGAAAACAAGAACTGCAGTAATTCATTATATGTTTACATTCAATTTTTTCATCTAAAATTTAAGACTTGAACAAGACAACAGCACCAAGCAAAACATGCAAAGCCACTTATTTGTTTAAACTAGAAAACTGATATTTTATCTAGTGAAATCAACTGTTATTTTAAAATAGGCAAAGGCAAAAATGTAAACAGCACCAGGACAACATCTTAACGACACAGAAAGGAAGCAAGTTGGGCAGAGTATAGAAAAGCGGTATAAAACCAGTGTTCACTAACCCCTCTACAAATACAACCTAGGCTGAAACAGCATCTACAGGATTCAAAAGAAAAATTCCCAGTTTAAGTAATCATAATTCATAATCTTCCTCTTGGCACATGCCAGATTTTATGAGAGCTATAAATCTTTAACATTATTGAGAAAAAGAAAGGTCTTGAAGACATACATGCCATGTGTATTAGCTCAGAGAAACTAGATTAATCTGCAGCAATAAAAAAAGCCAATTCTACTAAGCCTGATTAAATATTTAGGTCATATTGTTTTTGTGGCAGAATTTAAAAAATGCACAGCAAATAACATCTTTCCCTGAGCTTGAAAACTTAATCACTGTATTTTCAAAAGGCAGTTATGTTACAACACGACTCTACAGGAAAGCCAATACGAAAGTCTTTAAAAGAAAAATAAATGAAAGTATAAGCTAATTAAACTAGCACATGTTAATCAACACACTGAACTACCTCTGTACACGTGGGCAGAACGTCACAACATGCATTATTGTTCATGTTTGATAATTTGAGTTCTAGGAAGTCCTATTAGTCACTACTCCTCTGTTCCCAAAGACAAACCCAAGCAAAATACATTCTGTACTCAAACACCAAATATATGATAACAACAACTTATTAGATCATCCACTCCATGAGAATTGATTTCTGTTCTGCCTGATATGTCACAATTAATGTTATTTCATAAGGCACAAAGAGCTGAAAGGAAAATAATCTCTCTGCCTATATCAAGGCCAGGTTGGACAGGGCTTGGAGCAATATGGTCTAATGGAAGGTGCCTCTGCCCGTGGCAGGAGGGTTGGAACAAGATGATTTTGACAATCCCTTTCTACCATGGCCAGTCTAGGATTCTGTGATTCTTTCAACAGTAAAATACATCATGTATTTTGTAAAATACATCATTCAAAAATAGAATTTTGGATTGAACTTCTCATTTGTGTTTAGTACACTGACACCAATTACATGATGAACCATGGTACTGATGAACCACAGCAGAAATCTAATTATCTATTTGTTTTTCAGTACCAAGAACACTTTGAAAGATCGCCATGCCCACGTTCATGGAAAGATGTTCTGGGCTTCTTTGGGGCGAGTTTCTGCCACTGTGGTGTTAGTACAGTTAAACTGCTGAAAAAATTCCTCAATTTTCATACAGTTTAAGTATTTTCTGAATTATTATTCTTACACTAGAGTCACAATTAAGATGAAAAAGACCTTAGGGGGTCTCTAGCCCAACCTTGCGCTCAGAGCAGAGTTAAAACTGTATCCACACCTGAACAGAGGTTTATCTGGCTGTCTCAGAAGCCTCTAGGGGAGAGAATCTACAACTTCCCGGTGCTGCTGTGCCAATTCTGCCATGACCATGAAAAACTGCATTTTTCCTCAGCCTGGAACCTCCTGACCATCCTCTCTCATCTTTCTGCCACACTCTTCTGTATAAAGAGCCTGGCTCCATCTTCTCAGCAGCCTTCTCATACACATGGGAATGCTGCTCACCCTTTCTGTGAACCCCCTACTGTAGCCTTGCCCCAAAGCCTTCTCTCCTCCAGGCTAAACAAGCCCAGTGCCCTCAGCCCACCTTCCCACACCAGCTCCCAGCCATCATACGGCCTTCCATGGGACTCCCTCCAGTATGGCAGCCCCTCTGCTATGCCTAGGGGGCGAACACCTGGATGCAGTTTTCCAGATGTGATACAACACAGTGGTCTTGTATGGGCACAGTGGTCTTGTACGGGCACACACATAGCACTCTTGGATGTGTTTAACCAGGTCCAGTGGACATGGATATCCCAGCTCTCAAGTAAGCCTGACTTGATCCTTTTCCACTGCTGACACTTTTCTTCTTCCCTGATCCCCAACCAATGTCCTCTTCTAAGTAACATTCTCATAGATTTCTAAAAATACTTCATTCCTGCAGGCCTTCTTTTCAGATGCAAGTATCCCTAAATTTATATCTTACATCATAAAGTGATGACAGGATTTTAAATTACATTACTGCAAAACAGCAGTTTGGCGGCGAGGGGTCACCATGGGGTTAAAGGTGCCATAACAACACAGAAAAGGATGAAAATTATTTAAATGCTTAAGAAGCGATTATTTGTGATAATGTGTCACAGATGTAAGTTCCCATGCCCTGAAGCAGCACTCTGTCACAGTACTGGCCAAATGTACACGACAGGCTTATGAGAGGAGTATTATCTTTAGGCATGAAAGTATTTATAGTGAAAGAGGGCAAGGAAATGAAAGCCAAACAAGTTCTGGAGATGTCTGATAGACTGAAAACAAAACGAGAAATATATGAGATTTTTCTACAGAAAGGCCAAATTACTTCTGTACAGATGAAGTTCTATCAGAAAGAACAAAAGGATTTATATATTAAAAGCAGACAGAAATAACTGATGACCCATAAGCAAAAAAGATCTAAAAGAGCTCAGAGGAAGTGTCTATTCAGTTCTGATGTTTCAGACAAAGGCAAAGGCTTTAATCACCCAGATGCACTGGTTACTTGGAAGGCACATATCGCCGGCAGCTTAAGAGATGCTACTATGGGAATGTTGTTTTGGAAACCTCCTGTGCTTTTATCCTTTGGCTAGACACTTGCGATAATTCACAGGCTCTGCATGGGATTACAGGGATGCTACGACACCCTCATTAACACAGGCATTTGCATCTCCGTCTGCCTGAACCTGGAAAATCCTGCATCGGGAGACAGCAGCAACAGAGGGCACGGCACGCGAGGGCAGCAGTGTCTGAGCCCCGCTACCCTACCCACCATCCATCCATCCATCCATCCATCCATCCATCCATCCATCCATCCATCCCTCCATCCATCCCTCCATCCATCCATCCATCCATCCATCCATCCATCCATCCATCCATCCATCCATCCATCCATCCATCCTCCATCTGAACCCCTGCTAACTGGAGTACTTGCAGACAGACCTCAGCACACAACTGAGTCACAGGAGCATGTCTCTACAAAACTTGATAGTAGATTTGTTTATTCATTACAAAACAAAGTGCACTTACTTTACCTAAAAGCCTGTTATTTCCTAAACTCGCTGAAGGCCACTACCATTAAATAGGCTGAGTCATGCAATGATTATAAATACCTGCTGCACATTAACGTTGTTAAATCCCAATTCTTTCGCCTGTACCTATAGTTTCACCCTCCATTTACAAATGACAGATGATTCAATGTGCAATATTGTCTTTGAGAGCCACAAAAATGCCAGTGAAAGTACATGGTGGTAGGAAATATCTCAGTTTGAGTACTTAAGAGACTCAGAAATTTCACAGATTGTTATTTTCTATTCCCAAAATCCATTAGAAAGTCTATTTGAAAATCCACACTGAAGAGTGGGCTCTGAAAAAACTGAAAATTTCCATGTGTGGTAGAAAGGAAGGAGGCATTTGGAGGGATTGACACAGGTCAGTTGGGTATTACACAGCCCTGCTTCCCTCCCTGCAGCCACTCACACCTATCCTGAATTCACACAAGTGGAGAGGGACATTAGTTCACTCCAGTGCGGAGCTGGAAAAATACTAGACGTATATAATGACATCAGTTGAAATGTGAAATAAGCAGCAGCCTGACAAGGAAAAGAAATATAATTAATGCTATATTTTTGGCTACATTTTTGTTCCATACTAATGTTTACTTAGAACCATTTTAGTTTGTCAGATAAATCCTTAAAAGTTCATTATTCATTTCTTCAGATCACAGTGCATGGTTTTTTCTAAAGGGAAAATTTCTAAACAGGAAAGAGTACATGTTGTATCAGAATAAAGCACTAATGAGCCAAATACCCTGCAACTGAGGACAAATTACAGGTTCAAGCAAGTCATTATCTTGAGTCACCTCTATTTCTGTTAAGGAACACTGCCCCATAAATATGTTCCATTCAAAACAAACTGAGAAGACAAGACTGCAGTTTCCAGGATTCTACCAGAATGGCAAATAATAGTTTCTAAAAGACTATTTGAATTCCCTTGGTATTTTAAATCTCAGAAAAATCTTGTGCAGGACAACCTATTGGTTTTAAACAGTCTTTTTATAACACAAAAGCTATAAAGATCACATCTTGATATCTCTAGGCTGACTTCTGATTCAACCATTCTATGACCCCCACATTAGACATCCAAACACCAAATAATACAATGGGACACAACCCAGGAAATATTTCAGTGGCCTTAAATTTTTTTCCCAGCTAAAAGAAATCAAAATTGCATTAGCAAGACTGGAATAATCCTACTTGATTTCTCATTTTTGCTTCCTATGGCATTAAACATGCAGAAAACTTAAGTGACACAACTCAGAACAACCTCAGTCTACTCTGGAAATTCATGTGCAAAACAACACTGGAAGTCTATTGCAAAAATAGTTATTTCTCTACAGGTTTCCTCAGATATTTCTTCTTCTCTATCAGAAGAGATTCACAAGATCAACAGTTTCAAGGTTACATCAAAACGGAAAAGTCTAATTCCCCAATTTGAACACTCTATCACGTTATACTGTTTCCAAAGAGCTTATGTGGCATGGCACAGTAACGATGAAAGGGCCACTCATAATAATTAAAGATGTCACAACAGGGCCTTCTCCCTCCTAACTACAGCTCTGTGTGACATGTGTGATGCTCTGGATGCCCTGAAACAGGGTTCAAGGCTTCAACACACCTCAGTTCTATGCTGATTTGAATTGCACATCCTGCCAGACAGTGACTTGCAGTTTGTAAGAATCTGAAATACCATACGATTTTCTGGGATGGTGGAAGACAAATGAGTTGTAGTAGTGCCTTGCTCCCCAAAAAATGCCAGAATTATCTTGCTGGTTGTCGCCTACAAGTCAGCAGAGACACAAAAAGTGGTCTATGGAAGAGCAAACTAACGTGTACAAAGTTGAGCTTTCAGAGTGGTGCCTATTTTGATACTAAACACCTTTCAAAGCCAAATCAGCAATCAAACTGTCATTTTTTAGGAGTCCTGTGGCCATTAACCGCAGAGCAGAAGGTAAGATAGTTTAATTACTCTGGTCCATGTGAGAAAACCCTAACACAGAGAGAAGCAACTGCTCCCCCACTATACCTCCATAGCTCACACTGATCCAATCTGTCCATCTAAGGAGGCTCCATGACCCATGAGCTGGGGGTCCTGGGCTGCAAACACTTCCAACGGCATGTGGGGCACTCAACTGCTCATGCCAGATGGGGGACGAGGGTATTACTGTCCCATCAGATGCCCACTCAGAATCCCCAGCAGGTTCAACCAGGCTTAAACCAAGTTCAATGATATTTCCATGTTGGAAACAGCTGATATCAGCCTAAAACCTCACCTCCATATGTTACACACAGGCAAAAAAAGGCAAGTACACATGGGGTAATGCTCTTGCTGTTGACATAGTTAAAGCAGCATTTTAGTACATTTGACCACAAATGTACTAAATTCTTAGTAACAAAGGATGCTTCTTTTCTCTTAAAAAATTAACTCATTCTATTTACATCCCTAAGTCATGTCAGCAAGAGCCCATTTGCTGCTAATATTCTCTTTTCCCTTGTCAGAACAATTGTTGTCTTCCCTTTTGTCAGAGCCTTTCCCACTAATTGCAATGACACCTCCCAATTTTGGAATGGCTGATCAGCTTATAAGCTTCCCCACAGCTAATCTAGGTCAACAAGCTACTAATAAGGCCAGCATATGTTTCTTTTATTTAACACTACTGAGATCTTTATAAATCGCTTCTGTCTCCCAATAAAAGGCGCCCCAGGGATTCAAGACCCTCTGTGGGTTTGAGGAGGAACAGTGACAGAGCAGGGAATGAGGGGTATAAAAAACACTGCACACAGAGTAGGGAGCCTGTGCCTGTGGACAGCTCAAGGAAGAGAAGGCAAAGCTGCCCAAGGTTTCACCAGGTGACTCAAACAGTGTCTCCAGGTGTCCTACTGCACACATAACCTTGGCTACTGGTGAAAAGCCCACAGGTGAAAAGCAAAGCTCAGGCTCAGGGGCTTGAAGTTGCCTCATGTTCCATTTCCACAGTGTTCGCTTCCAAACACAGCCTGAGCATGAGAATATCATGAAGGCCCTTCTTCTGAGAAGACATTAGATTTCTCTCTACTTGGAATGCTTAATAAAAATGGGATTACCACTTTTGCTGTACTACACAGGGGTCAAAAAAAATCTCATTATAAAGCAGTTTCTCATGAACAGTGTATAATTTTATCATAGAAACATAGAATGGCTTGTGTTGTAAGGGATTCTCAAGACCACCTCATTCCATCCCCTTACCATGGGCAGGAACACCTTCTGCTATCCCATGCTAATTAAAGCCTTATTCAGCCTGGCCTTGAGTGCTTCCAGGGTCCCAGGAGGAACCACAGCTTCTCTGGGCACCCTGTGCCAGGGCCTCCCCACCCTCACAGCCAGGAATTTCTTCCTAATATACCATGTAGCCCTGCCCTCTGGCAGAGAGAAGCCATTTTATATCCAGGCTAGACAATAAATGCCTTATTTTCAGAGAAAATGTTACAAACTATTTCAAAGTTAAGAAGCACTAAATTGTCTTTGAGGATTGTAATTCGTAATTCTGAGGCAAAGTCAACCAGTCAGTTCTGCAGCCTTCCATTCTGAAGAGAATTTATTGCCAGAACCTGTATCTTACAGCACATGGTAAATACCACCCAGGTGAAGGATGGAGAGAAAAATCAATACATATTTTTCACAGTAACAAATTCACCAGTCCAAGTATCGTATGGCAATATAAGTTTGTTGGGATGAACAGGTCATCAGCTACTACTTTAAAGCAAACACAGAAAATTAAACAAGCTGGTTAAGTTGCAAATAAATATCCTGAAGCCATATCCACAGAAATGCTCTTCTTGTTCACCCCAGTGACATGAGGTCTTCTGCATGGAAATATTCAGGGATAAGAATTACTAAAAGGCACTGCTTCTATCAACAGGTTCCCCTAAAGCATGGAATTGGAGAGCAGGGCTGTGTAGGGCTGTGAGGCTTCCTGCACTGACAGTGAAATTAACATAAGCCTGAGCTTAAAAATCACATTTAGAAAATTTAGAAGATAGTCATACTGTTTTGATAACTATCATTGAAATAATTTCTTTCTAACACAATCCATATGTGATTCAAAAGAGGACAAAAAAAAAAAAATCTTTTGTTCTTTAACAGTTCAGACTGGAGGTACTTGAGTTTCACTATCAGAAACCAGGGATTTTTGACTATTCCCCTCACGTTATTTGCAGAGGCATATTTCACTGCTTTAGTGAAACTGTTCATTACCCTAAATTCCTTCTTTTCTTCTTTTCTTTTGGCTAAAAAAGGAATGGGAAAGCTGATGCTCAGAGGGTTCACTATTGAGCAGTACAAAGCTGATGCTTGGAGGGTTGAGTACTTAAAAGCTCTGGCCACAGGGCACTAATTCCAAGCAGCTTCATCGTTTATTATGTTATAATTTAACCTGTGAAGTCTCTCAATGTCTGCTGCCATGGGAGCAGGAGCAGTCTCTTTTCTCTAGGGCCTGTCATTGTGAACACTTCCCTAGTATGATTAAGAGATCAGTAAACTGAGATTTAATTTAATGGCCCAATTAAGAGATGAAGATTTGAACCCAGGTTGTAACACCCTTGCCTACTGATCATTCCTACAGTACCATTACAGCCTACCCAAGCCCAGGCTCCTGGTAGCCATGGTGTGATACAAACCCGTGTGTTTCAAACCATCCCCAGAGCTGTGCAGCTCTAAGCAACATAAACCCCACATTCCAACAGTACCAAGAGAGAAGCAATAGAGGAGGGTGGAATCAGTTTTCATTTTATGTGTTAATAAATGTATAGGCTATAAATCAGTCACTGAACATCTTACTAGCATTATCTTGCTTTTTGATTACTGAAAGCTGACATTCCTGGAATTTAAAGAGCCTTTCAAAATAAGATTTCCTAGTGTCAAAGGACTTCAACTCCCGAATCTGAAACAATTCTAGGAAGTTTTTAATCTGAAAATCTGCTCTAATTTAACCCCACTCATTTCCCTGCTGTAAGAAAGATGCCAAACGATGAGCTTAACAAAATTACTGCATACTCTATTCACCTAATTCTATTTGCTCAATTTAGACATCTCAGTTGAAGTCTAAAATGCCAACTTAGCTCAATTCTCATAATTTTAAAATCACAACTCCTGTATAAGAAGAAACACTTCTACTCTATAATACCCACATTTCCAAATGAGAATTAAATTAGAAAGCAAATTAGTTTGAAGCATTCATGCAGCAATCTGGATTATGCTTCCAAGTTTCTCCCCTTAGGATGTACCTTTGATTTTCTGAACTCCATCTCACTAGTTCTCTGCTCCAACTATCCCATTGTTATTCTCCAATGGTAGAGGAAGCTCTCTGCTAAAGAGCTTCCCAAAAGCACTGTGGACATCAAAGAAAAAAAGGCAGGAAAACCAGAAAGCTCAGAGTCTAAAGTTGTGTGGGAGACAAATTTGTTTATCTTCCTATGTGAGCAGCCTAGAGAATTTTGAGCCAGTATCTCATTATTGGCACTGCTAAATGACATTATTAAGCAATTGGCAAATTTTAATTTCATCATACTCACACACTAACAATTTCAGATTTTTCAGTTCAATGTAGCCTCTAATACACGGGTCAGATCACACAGGTCTTGCTGCTCTGTAAGTATTTTTCTCCTTTTTTTGAAACACAGTGATACACACAAATTGTCTGAGCAGAGAATGGATCAAGAGCAGCCCTGGGAGAAGGAGCCGGGGGTGCTGTGGGTGAGAGCTGGGCCTGCCCCAGCCTGAACCCCCTGCCCTGGGCTGATCCCCCAGCATGGGCAGCAGGGCAGGGGGGATTCTGCCCCTGTGCCCCTGGGCTCAGGTGAGACCTCACCTGCAGAGCTGCCCCAGCCCTGGCTCCAACAGCACAAGGACCTGGAGCTGCTGGAGCCAGTGCAGAGGAGGGCACGGAGATGCTGCCAGGGCTGGAGCCCCTCTGCTCTGGAGCCAGCCTGGCACAGCTGGGGCTGCTCACCTGCACAAGAGAAGGCTCCAGGGACACCTCAGAGCCCCTGCCAGGGCCTCCAGGGGCTCCAGGAGAGCTGCACAGGCACTGGGCACAAGGCATGGAGGGACAGCAGCCAGGGAATGGCTTCCCAGGGCCAGAGGGCAGGGTTGTATTGGGTATAAGGAAAAAATTTATTTACAGTTACCTTAAGGAAAACAGTGGACAGGGTCTCGAGCAACCCAGTCTAGAGGAAGGTGTCCCTGTCCATAAAAAGGAAGGTGGAATGAGTTGGCCTTATAGAGTCCATTACCACTGAAACTATTCTGGGATTGTACGAAATACGTTGCAGTAGCAATTCATTGTTCCTGTAGAAACTCACACATTACAGCTTAGAGACAATTTTCAGTTCAGCATAAACAGGGCTTGAAAAGCACTGTTTAAAGTAACATCCTGTACTCTTTTTCCTAAACAACAGTCATAAACATTTTTTTTCAGGAAAATCCCATCAGACTTCTTTAAGAGGAAACCATACCAAAGAAATTAAATTACTAACATAGAAAACCATAAAGCAAATAAATAGTTTGTTTGGGGAACTGAAACTTCTCAAATACAGCAGTATGTATCATCAAGCATAGCAATTTTCACAGTAGCTTAAGAAACATAACCAACCCTACAAAAGGACGAGAACTTTTTTTTACTGAAGAGTAAAAAGGGAATTCAGGGCTTCAGACTCCTCTCAGATGTGAGGAACTACAGCACTGCAGTCAGACTTTACAAGCACTGATGTTTAAGGATACAACTCACAACATATTTTAAAAAATAAATAAACAATGTTTACAACTGGTACATAGGCCTCCAAATTTGCTCTCCAAGCAGGTACAGCAGGGCTGTGATGACACTCAAAGTACAACCTACTGCATCCCACAGCATGCACAAGTTACACAGGTCTCTGATCTGTACCCCTTCAAAGCACACACTCTTCTCTAATTCCATTTGACTCCTACCAGCATCAGGAGAATTTACAAAAACCTCATTCCTCATGTCATTCCCTGAATCTCACTGAAACCTCTGTGACTACCAAAGAAATCAACACAAGCACAACCAACAGAATTCTTAGGGTCTCACATAGCCCTGCACATAAGCAGCTGTGGTGGTTATGTAGAAAAAAAGGAAAACTGGATGGTGTTTCTAGTCCCATGAAGTCATTTGATGTTAAAAGTCCCTATCTAATTAGTGAGGTGCATGGCAACCTCTAGTGGCATATGCCTGCTTAGGAAACAGCAAACATTCCAAAGCATGAAGCTACAGGAAAAGCAATTGCCTGAACTGATCAGCCCTCTTCTTGTCACTAATTTTATTAGAATGACATGCAGAGGAGATGCCAGAACACAGCTAATCTGAGGAAGACCCTCCAAGTGTTACATATACTACAGCAGTCAGGCAAGCTGCAGAAAAAACAGGTATCATGAACAAAAGCTGATGCCAAATAGGTTAAAGGAATTAATGCCAACTGACTTGCAGTGTTAAGTGACAAACTGAATACTCGGACTACTATGCAGGTACATTTAAATATAATTTTAAGATACTACAAACAGCAGCACTGCACAGTACAGTGCAGTACCACCCTCAGCAATCTGCTGATAAAAAAGCTCTGAGTAATTAAAACACAAACCCATGGTAGCAGTGCATACAGAATCTCAGAATATTCTGAGCTAGAAGGGACCCACAAGGATCATTGAGTCCAGCTCTTTAGTGAATGGCCCAGGGATCAGAGAAGGCAAGGATTTCAAAGTCAGGGCAATCTACAACAGAGGACATCCAACACTAAGTGAACCCTGGATCTTACTAGGAAACATCTATTACTTCTATTTTTAACTTCCAGCAGCTGCTTGTGATGGATTTACACAAATCACACAATTTTCATGCTTTGCTGGAATGTGATACAAATTACCCAACATTATGGAGTTTTATTTTACTGAGCTCTTAAGTGCACTACATTGAATATTCCCAGCTCATTCTTTCACAGAAAATAGTCTTCAGAATTTAAAACAATTGGCTGTCTCTGCTCAGAATAGGATTAGGAAAAAGCCTGCATGGAAATGGAATTAATTCTCACATTAAGGAAGGAGTCATTAGAGCATCTGGTGAGGTTTAAATTATGACTGTCTATTCAGTTGTATGGCTAAGCAGATTTTAAGTGTTTCAGAGCTACTTAATTTAGAAACCTATACCCTGAAATACTTCATGTACTACAAAGTACTATTTTGTTTTTCCTTCACAGAAAATGCTTTCTGATTAAGATGCTTGTACTCTGATGGTGAAGCAGAATAGAAGCATAAACATATATTCTGCTTTGGCATCATGGAACAAAGATGGATCCATCACTGCTGGCAAAATTTAGTAATTGTGGATAACAGACTTCCTAAGGTTGAAAAAGGAAGAACCATATATGACTTAAATACCAGCCCCTTAAGAAATGCATGTATTTGTACTGCTTTTCTTGGTAACTGAAACTTCATAGCAAATCTAATGTATTTTGAGAGAAAATCAGGTTAAAATATGATTAAACCTGCATCACCTCCATTGTGATTAAACCTGCCAAGGAACCCAGGGCTGTAAAGTTTCTGAGAAGAAAATGCAGTAAAGTCTAACAGGAGACAGGCTGCTCCTAGGACTGGCTCTTCCTTCCAGCCTGCCTATGTCCTAGTCCCACAGGACACTTTACAACAGATTTTAATACATTTTTAAAGTCGTGTCTTTTGATTTACAAGCAATCATGATCACAGCGACAAATTAAATTCCAGTCTTGGTGGTCATTTTTCCTTACATACAGTTTTCTAACTCCAGAACAAGATCCTCTTTCCCTAATACTCTTCTTGTTTTTACTGGTTCTGTTTCAAATCTAAAGTCACTTCTTTCATTACAATTTCCACTTATAATAATATGGAGTGCCTGGCTACAATAAGACAGAAGCTTAAAAGCAAAAGCTTGGAATGCCTTTGGACTATTTAAGAATGTCATAATATACATAATAGAGATCTTATTGCCTTTGTTTTGCCTCTTCAGTTGATGAGTATGACCATTTTCTCTACCAACCCTTACATTAATTCCAGGCAGAACAATACAGCTCCAATTCTGCCAGCACCAAATGGCTGGGATAGCTAGCATCTTTCTCTCTGCTGACCTATCAGACTAACATAACTAACACACAATTCTCCAAATGCATTGAGATCTCAGACTAATTTATAGAATCATAAAATAGAACTATAGAACCATTTAGGTTGGAAAAGCTCTTGAAGACCATTGAGTCCAACCATTCCATCAGCACTGCCCAAGGCCACCAGTGACCCATGTCCCCAAGTGCCTCATGGCTTTTAAACACCTCCAGGGATGGGGACTACAACAGCTGGACTTGATGATCTTCCACTCTGACAGAATCTCCTTTCCCTGTTTTCTGCCATTCACCCCTTTGCCTTCTTTCTGCACTTGTCAGTGTCAAGCAGCAGAACAAGTCTGTCCGCCTCCAATACTACAGCTAAAAATCAAGCAGCAGTGTTAAAGTTATGTTGTAACTATTTAGTTGAGAGACATTATGAATAAGGCTGCAAACATTAGAGGATCCTGATAAAAAGCTGCATGAAATGAGTGAAAGAGAAATTCCTGGGTCTCGAGACTAGTAAGTAACTGCTTCCTGCCCCTAATATACCCAGAACACATGCCATTTTGGGCTGCAGAAACAGAACAAAATCAGAACCCAGAATCCTAGGAACAAGCTCAGAAGTGGCAAATGAAGTATCACAGTAAGAGCCAGACCAAGTTTTTGAGAATCAGAAAATTGTATCTCGCACTACACCAGGATCTCTGATTTCAGAACATTTCAAAGGCTTGGAAAACTCAGACCTCAAGTCTATGATTTGAGAAATAAGCACAGCAAATATTTAAGACAATGTCTGTGGCAAGTAAGGGGAAAATAGCTCAATTTCAAACTCTGAACCCTCTTTACTTCTGCCAAGGGTATGAAAAGAGGGCAAGTGTAAGGCAGGTGAAAGGCAACAACACAATATATTCATTGGTAACCTGTCCTACTTATACCACCAACCATTTTCAAAGGAGAAGTGTCTCGGAGAGAATTAAATCCTTAAGAACAAGCTGTATGTCATGTTAACCCAGTCCTTGACAAAGTGTACAGGTACATAATTATTATTTTTGGCACGCAGTCTGTACCTGACAAGCCCTGTAACAATTTATTCCAGATCACGTTAAAAAGGACCTTCCTAGTTTCCCTTGGAGCGTGGAGCAGGGCTGGCTGCCAAGATAAGAAGGATGCCTGGCGCAGGATTACCTGCCTTTACAATGTGCTCTGCAGCACAGAAACACAATAGGAAGGACCAACTTCAGTATCTGCTTCTTCAAAGTTCTGGCCTTGTTTTACAACCAGAGCAGATACTGACTATTGACTACTATACAGGATAATAAACTTAATCATTTGGAAAGCATAGATTTAGGCTTTATTGCCCACATTTGCTGGGTATTGTCACAAAATGACCATTTAATTATGTCTGATTTTAAAAATAAACCTTTTGCCAAATATGCAGGAAGAAATAAGTAGAGAATCCATGCTGAGTAGCACTTGAGAACCACCACTCAGTGCATTTTTATAATAACTGAATACACGACTGAATTTGCAATTCAAACAAACCCCTGAAAACCTTCTGTTTTGAAGGCAGGTATTGAGCTGTTCTGTTAAAAGGATCAAAAGGCAGAAGTTTCTCAGACAGAGAAACAAGTATTTTTACTGTCCATTCAGAGCAGGTTCAAATACAGAACAAGTAAGATTTATTCTGGGATTATTTAGTTACTCAGTTATCATTTCTGCTGTTTAGTTCATTGCTATCTACTAAGGCATATAAAATTAATGTTTCTGTACTAGTAAGGCATACAAAATTCAAGCTTCTCTACTCGAGTTTCAGTAGAGATGATTTTCCAGAGTCTTTCTATTTACCTGATGATCCTCTGAGCAGCATACTGATGAAGCGAGCGGAACTGTGCCGACATATTTGCTAAGGCTGCCAGACAATTTGTGTGGAGGTATTTGTCCTGTCAGAAAGAAGAGGAAAGATAAAAAAAACCAACACATCAAACTGTTGGTTGGATACGCACTGACACTTCTGGCAGGAGTAATTCAAAAGACTGAGTAATATATGTTGTTTTTAAAGCACAGGAAGAAAGGCAAAGCATATATACTCGGTGATGTTCAAACATGTGTACTTAAAATATAAGGCTTATAAAAGACTGATTCCATAAAAATTTCAGAGTATGTACATACATGTATGTATAGATATGTTTGTATTTGTCTTTCAATGCTCATTTACAGTTGCACCACAGCTGTAACATATACTCAAAGACATATTCCTCCTCTCTACCTTTCACTCTCTCCCTTTTGTAGTCTTATGCTAAAACTTCCTACTTCATAACTCATCTCCCTCTTGACTCTTTCACACCATTCCATATATCCCACAACTACAGCCATACCCTACTTCAGAGCACTGGTTCCCATTTCAGCATCCCTGAAACCATTTGGCCAGATAAGCATTTATCTAATGGCCCTTTCAAAGTCAAGGGTTCTCACAGAATGAAACTTGTCCACTTATCCAATCTAAAGGGGATTAATTTCCCTATTCAAGTCTAAAATATTCATTTACATAACGCAACAGATTCTAAATACTACGAATATATGCCAAATTTGTTCTCATTCTTTCCAATTATTTTTATCATAAAGTAACATCCTTAGATTTTGAAGTTTAAAATACATTTAATGTTTTGGCTAATGTTTAATGTAAAGAATTCTGTGTCTAATTTAATTGTTGAAAATATTCAGAAGTGCATGATACTATATTTGTCTTTGCAAAAAGGTAAAAAAACCTATTGTGCATTGAAAAATGCACAAAATCAATCTAGGCTATAAGGCTCTGAAGTTAAAGCAGTTTTGCTTTTCCAGAGCTCAAAGAGGTCTTGTGGCCTAGCCCCTGTCACACTTCCTAAAAAACTAACAATAAATAGACCTGAAATTCCCACTTTTAAGTCATTCAGAGAGGTAAATAGCCTATAAGGAATCACTTATTCTCATGAAACTAAGGAACTCTTTCTTCTCAACTGAAGATGGGCTTGATACCTGAATGAAGGTCTTTAGAGAACCATATTCAATGAACTGGAAGACAACACAGAAATTGTGTTTCAAGTTCACAAACACTTAGTTAATACAGCTGATCTATTTTCTTCCTTCCTGCAAAACCAGATGCAACTGGTTGCAATAGAATTAATAAAATCAGACCCCCTGTTTGAAATTGAATTCAAGCTGCTGAGGTTAGGAATTCACAAGTGCTCAACACAACTCTTACCCTTGTCCGTGTCATGTTGTACTGGATGGTTCTTATCACAACCAGTATCAGAAGACTCCCAAGTGAGATCTCTGTTAGGACACGTTCAGCATACCAAGTAATGTTTTTCAGTATCTGCAAAAAGAAAAAATTAAAAGAAAAAGGCTCTTCAGCACATAGGTCTGAATAAGAACATAGGAAACTGTCTGGAGTCTCAAATTCCTTAAGACATGAAAATTACTTCCCAGTCTCAAATGTAACTTAATTTTTGTACTCCAAAGCATAATTAGAACAAAATTACAAAAAAAAAAAAAGAAGTCAGACCTCTGCAGCATTATCACCTAGTAGATCTCATCAACTTTAAGTCATATGGAAACACAGCAAGTGTAGAAAGATGATTACATTTGGCACTTTGCTAATTCTATGCCCTGTGCCACCAACTTATATACTCATCTTTACCCTTGACACTTTATGAAGTCTCCATTTACACCCAAGACACCTGAATAATTCTGCCAAAGCCTTGCTATTTTCCCTCATCACTGGCTGGGCAAGAGGCAGCACACAGGAGCTCTGACTGATGGGTAAGAGCACACACACTGAAGGTCAGAGACAGATCAACAGTGTGTTGGCTTCACACTGAAGGCTTTCCCTTGAAAAGTATGAAGTCTCTTCCCCTAATACTAAGAGAAAGTCATCAGCTAGAGTAAGAGCTTCATGTCTTTCACTGCCCTCCACTATCAGGGTGGATGAAGTTAATCACCATTTCCATGTTTATTGCAGAAGGAGAATCAATCCACTCTTTCCTTGTAGCCAGCCAACCTACATGGAGGAAACACATGTACCCAACACCCTGCCTTGAAGGACTGGTAAAAATGACTCAACAGGAACTGTCCTAAAAACATGGAAAAGATCCTCTATAAATTCAGGGTTATTCTCAGTCAAAACATAAATATGTTTAACAAGGACTACTGCACATAAAGCTATTGCCCTGTGTAACTTCTGAGAGGGAAGAGAGACTGCAGGAGAGCTGCAGAGGGACTGGAGAGACAGCAGCCAGGGAATGGCTTCCCAGGGCCAGAGGGCAGGCACAGATGGGCTATTGGGAATGAGGAATTGCTGGCTGGGAGGGTGGGCAGGCCCTGGCCCAGGGTGCCCAGAGCAGCTGGGGCTGCCCCTGGATCCCTGGGAGTGCCCAAGGCCAGGCTGGATGGGGCTTGGAGCAGCCTGGGACAGTGGAAGGTGTCCCTGCCCATGGCGAGGGTGGAACCCCGAGATGAACTTTAAGGTCTCTTCCAACCCAAACCATTCTGTGAGTCTGCACCTCTGGAAGCTCTTTCACAGTACAAGAGACATTTGAA
Organism: Haemorhous mexicanus; assembly: GCF_027477595.1. Classification (NCBI taxonomy): domain Eukaryota; kingdom Metazoa; phylum Chordata; class Aves; order Passeriformes; family Fringillidae; genus Haemorhous; species Haemorhous mexicanus. Next base: position 88,627,596 of record NC_082381.1, read on the forward strand.
ATAGATTCCTTATTATGATTCATATTTATTGGTAAGCTTAAAGTTTGAGATATAAAAATGTTTTTTTATTATATATGAAGAGATGAAATAAAATTCAGATCATTGAAATAAATATCAAAGTCATTTTTAAAAGCATCTCCACAATCACATGCTGCCCAGTACCTGGCTCCTTGTCAGCACCTTCCTATTTCCCACAAAGAAGCTAAAATGAAGCCAGTGACTGTAACCTATAGATGGGGAAAACACTATTTTATGGCAAGGGTGACAAAACATCCCCAGGTACAGGCTGAGGTGTAGTAAACACCTTTTGCTAAAAGGATCAAAAGATCAGAATAAGGGTAAGACGGAAAGACTTGAGAGGTATTTAAGGGGAGAATGGTCAAGGCTGAGGAAAAAATAGGAAACATGAAATCACTGCAAGAAAGGTTTCCACAAATAGCAGGCGATGAGTGGATGCGGAAACCAATATAATTTCTGGTTATAGCAAGTTACTAATACTATTTTAAGACAAAGTGATGATGGTATAAATGAAAACAAGTCGTCCACAGAGTTTCAGTAAACAAGGACAACTAGTTGGGATGAACAAATTGATGATTAACAGGAAATGCCTGAAAGACAAAGCAAAATCCACATATTTTCACAAAAAAAAGGCAACTGAAAATTTTAAAAGCTCTTAGTGTAAGTAATTAATGAATCGCACGTACAAACTTCACTGCAAAAGATAATCTGATAGTGGAGAACTTGATCATCCTAAGGCTGCTAAGCATAAACATATGGTAAGATACAGCAAGTTCATGGGTTACTTCACAAATGCAAAATGCTAATGTAAGTGTCGACATCCATCCTGGTTGCTTTAATTATAATTTCTTAATAACAGCTTATTTATGACTATGTGAATATACCTGTTCTCAAGGGAAGATTTTATATAAAGAAATAAATTAACTCATTTGACAAATATCTCAAGCAAATATCTCAAACTCAAATATCTGAAGCTCAGCACTGAAACCTTCCAGAAGAAAAACATATTGTTATATGAAGAATACAGTACATGATCATTAAATAATGGTTACTCTCAGTAATACATAAATATAGCAGGGATAAGTTGTGGTTGCACATTTAATTTCCTGACTTTTAAATGCTTATTGAAAATGTAAGACCTTTTAAAAAATACAGTGATGAAAATGGGTAGTATAAAATACAATTTGTTTTGACATGACACACAATGTAAATTGAAACCAATAGTACATACGGGGATGTATTTCCTGATGATTATTGAAGAAACAATTTCACTCAATTTGTTCTGAAATGATACCCAAGAGTTTGGGTTTGGTTTTTTTCCCCTCTCTTAGACAAAATACACTTATTCTGGCAAAAAACCCATCAACTTAATGATTAAATTTCTAATAAGTTAATTTTTCTAACCTCTGATTTATGAGTGAAATAGCAAAGCAACCTCCTCCCACAAATAAAACAATCTCTGTGTTTCCTTCCACCCCTTTGTTGCTATTTTGTGGGGCACATCCCTGCACTTCACCAACCAAAGTGGAAGTTCATGATTCACTCTGTGCTGGAACTGAGAGCAGATTCCATCATGTGCTCTCTCCCACAGGGTGTCCCAGTGGGTCAAGAGGAATGGGACTGGGACAAGTTAAGTAGTCTCAAGTAGTACCTTGGGCCCTCCAACCTCTCCAGACACATCCTTCGCCTCCACCATGGATCTCTGTTATACACAGAAGCCATCACCCTTTCTGTTTTCCCTCCCTGTAGCTTATTCCTACCTCCTCACCCTCCCAGAGCCCATTTCTTCTCAGCTCTTTCGTTTACCCGCTTCCACTCCCCCCACCCACACCTTTTTATTATCACAGAACCATGGAATGGTTTGTGTTAGAAGGGACTTGTGTTACAGCTCAACCCACCTTCCACTGTCCCAGGCTGCTCCAAGCCCTTTGCAACCTGGCCTTAGACACTTCCATGGATCCAGGGGCAGCCACAGCTGCTCTGGTCAACCAGCAACAGGGCCTCACCACCTTCACAGGGAAGAATTTCTTCCCAATATCCCATCTAATCCTGCCTTCTGTCAGGGTGAAACTACTCTCCTGTGTCCTACTCTGCCCATCCCAGTCTCTCATCAAAAAGAAGACTGACTTCACCTTCCTCAGCTTTTTGTCACTGTTCCTATCCTGCCTCTTTATTCATCTTTCTTCTCAGCATCCCAAATTCTTACCTACTTCTTGTTTAACTCTTGTCCCTCTCTCCTACTGCACCATCTTCATGTTCCATGCACAGCCAATCCCAGCCTGTTTCAAATTTCTCCCAACTGCTCTCACATCAGGGCTCCCATTCTTACACATTTTACTCAACATGTGGAGGTGGCATTTGGGGACTTGCAGGGCTTTCTCAAGCCAAAGGGTTCTGTGTGGTTTCAACCCCTGCCAAGCAGCAGCAAAAACATCCCTGGGAGCACAGTCCTGTACCACGGGAGCTGCACTTGCACAAGCTGCAGCTTGTCCCTGCCTATCTCAGCTGATAACGTGATCCTTGGGCACGGGAGGATGCACACAGCCCAGATGGCTCTGGGAGCAGCAAAATGAGAATATTCAGTTTCCACAGACGTCAGGCCACCTCCGGCTGCGTCTCTGTTGTGCAGATGGAAACAGACTGCTCCCCATGCCTGGAGACTGATAATTTGGTCACATTTAGCCATATTATCAGCAGCAGAGCCCTGGCACAAAGGCCACCTGCCAAATTTCAGATTCCTAATGCAAAACATGAAGTCACCAGGGTTCATTAAGTAACACATTGACAGCTGAAAGCATGGACAAAGACATGTTAATGCTCCAGTCTCACCCCAGAAACCTCCAGTGAAACCTTCCCTGAAACTCTGAAAACACCAGCCTGAGAAAAAGGACAGTTACTGTGATAAGTATTCCTTGAAATAGTGCACTACTCTTAAATATATATATATAAATTCACAGTTATAAAGTTACATACCAGAACCTGTTAGCTCTCCTCTACACTGGGGAAAGCAACCTGAGCTGAAATGGCTATTTCAAAAACAGCAGCAATCACCATCCATTCTGGGTTTTAGAGGCATGAAGCATGAAAATATCTTAAACTTCAAAATCCTTTACCTGGAACCAGTGCCCCCACTGACCAATCTCATTGGTTTGGAAGTTAACAGTTGAAAAGGTAAAAAAAAAAAAAAAGCTTACTCCCAAGGTGGTCTTGCAAGAATAATTTTAAAATAAATTAAAATGTTTTGATTGATTTTTTTTTTTGAATACCAGGCTCTTGGATAGTTCCAACTTAGGGAGCACGAACTGCAAAGATGCAAAGAGCAGGAGCTCAGTTCTACATATACCAAGCAGTGAGATTCTCAGTTTCCCACAACTTTACTCATGAGATTTTTTTTAACACACTAAAAATAAACACAGTTAAATCATGATTTATGCTGTAGTAAATGGCAGAGTACTGCCATTTACTACAGCATAAAGTGCTACAATAGCACAATAAGGTTACTACTACATAAAATACCTTATGATGTTATTTTGATGTCTGATGTAACTATATTTAGAATTTCATAAATCAGAGACAAAAGATCACCAATACTTGTCTCTCTGGAGAATTCTCACATTTACTTGTTTACTCTGCTATTATAATTATTGTTATTATTAGTGAAAGAAATTGAGTTCTGTGTGGTTACAGTGACCCAACTGCATTAAACCAATTGCAGGGACAGGACCTCTGATTTGGATCATATTTTCCAGGCAGTTAAAACCACATTCATTTTAAATAAAAAATGCTTCAGCATCCTACAGCAGTCAAAAAGAGTTTCTATGGTTTCCTGAGCTCCTTACCAGTTGGTAAAATCACCAGATTTATAAAACTTTGCTCACTAAAATTAATTGTAAAAATCAATAAATAAATGTGGGTTAAATGCCACAAAGGAAAACAGCCCATAAATGAACTGTACAGTCATGGTTCTTATAAGAACAGTACACAGGATACACAGCAGAGAGAAAAACAGGTTGATCTAAAATACAGCACATCTTCTGTTCTTCACCTTTTACCCAGGTGATGGAGGGAATAAAAAAATTCTGCTGTAACTGCTAAAATCTGGTGTGTACTTCCATACATGAGGTTGATGAAACTGATGCTAGATGCTTACATTTTACAGAAAAGCCTACACAGATTTTCTGACTCCCACCATTTTGCAGACCTATAATACTCTCTTAGGCTTTAGGAGATGTGAAGTCAATACCTAAGCAAGTATGAGACTAATTTCATACTTAATACTAGAGTTTTTGAACAGTAACTTGCTCATTCATCCCTGAAAACATCAATTTAATGAAGTCAAAGACATGGGTGAGGAGAAGGGATTTATAAGTATGACTTTGAAACTTTTTCCCCTTACACTTATTTCCCTCCTTGGGATCTGTAGGAATGTGTAGGAGAAGCTCACAAGGACAGGCCTGCAGCACCTCACAGCCACCTCTCATTATCCACCTAAGAACCAAATCCAGCAAAACTCTGGACTCACAGCACTACTAACAAATGGAACCAGGCACTAGAGAGCAGGAAAACACAACCACAGAGGAAAAGCAGCAGTTACTGAACACCTGAAGTAAAATAAAAAAAACTGTGAAGAAAATGGCAGAAGCAAAGGCACAACTGAAAAAAAGATCCGAACAGGGTAAAAGGAACAAGGTGGGGTTTGTGTTTTTATTAAGATACGAGTAGTGAACCAATATCCACACTGCAACGAACACTACAACTCTGTTGGCAAGGTTAGCTGAAAGGCAGGATAAACAAGAAAACTCAATTTATGTTTTTATTCCACAGCTGGATCCTCATTAAGGAATTTTAGGGAAATCTTCCACTTTTACTCATCCAGTAAGAAATTTATTGAAAGACTTACTGAATTTACTTATTGTGTAAAGCCTCTAAAATGAACGAAGAGTGATAGGGGAAGAGACTGAGGCAGGAATGACACCTTGACTGCTGAATTCCAACTCTCAAAAAGCCCAGTTTATGAGAGGATAAATGGCTCCGTGACATGGAGCCTAAAAATGCTCATCACACATGTACACCTCTGGTGCACATGCACAGGTTCAAGGCACACAAAGTTGAAGGCAGGAAAAAGCTTCAAGAAAATATTTCAGTCATCTGCACTATAGGTGCTCCTAAAAGCTGCTTCCAAAAAGGTATTCCCAGGAAACTGCATTTAAATAATCTCTTCCTGCACTCTACACACAGAGCTATACTAAATAATATGAAATTTCAGAGAAAAAAATACTATAAATCAGGAAATTCACCTGGGAGAGAGTTCTGTTTAGAAACCTTGGAACTTGCTTTCAGCATTTTGCATTTCAACAATTTCACAAAGATAGAAATTCACAAAGATAATAATTTCCCCAAAAGAGAATTTCTGTGTCCCAGTCAAAAAATTAAATTAAATCAGTGCAAATATCTCATGCAGTATCATAGCTTTAGAAGCTGGGAAACTGGGACATAATTGTCCAAGGTATTCTCCTGCACAGATGGTCAAAGTCCATCAGAGCTAGTAAAAAAATTTGGATCGTGTTATATGGACAACATAAAACAGAAATTAATCTAACAGAGAGACAGAAAAAGAAGTGCCAAGTAAGGAAGTAACATTTAGTATGGAAAATACAACTCCAGCTAAAGGCTGCATCACACTAGCTAAGCAAAGTTTTTCAAGAGAAATAAAAAATAAAAAAGGTTTCCTGTTTTTTTTCCTCTCTTCTAGGCCCTCCACTTCCATGGCAAACATTCAGCACCTTTGAGGCAGCCTGCCCAGCTATTACTAGGCTAATTTGTAACAGGGAACACCAAAAAAGACAGAAAAAGAGATATTTGCAGCAGTTTCTCTACAGGAGGGAGTGTGTTTGTTCATTTCACTTGGGAAAAGTTTTGAAAGCAGCCTTCAGGTTCCTTCTTCTTATAAAAGAAAGACGTACATGTCATCAAATTTGGATGAGCTCATACAGACTCTGCTGAGGGAACAGATTTGCCAATTTATCTTCTTATAAGTAAATACTTAGATTATTTTTAGAGCCAAAGGATTATTTACCAAAACAGCAACTCACCACTTCATGAATGGATCGGTTGAAGCCATCATCCTCCGTGAGGATCAGCAAAATTATAAGGGCCATGTACACGTGGTGTGAATTCCTTTCTTCAACGTGATACAGGATTTCAAGAATTGGCAGAACCTGTAGGGAAGGAAAAATGGGTGTGTCAGTTTAGTCTTCAAATACCTCAGCCACTAAACAGAGGAGGCTCTAAAGGTCCCATGTACTGCCCTGCCCTTGACAATTCATACCAACTCCTCCCTCTTGAAACAACCACCCCTGACCAGTGACATACAGTGTCCAAACACCTTCCATCTGCTTCATTTTGTCACACAAGAGAGCCTAAACAAGTGTTTTCTTGTGGTCAGAAATGGAATTTCAATCCCTAATAAATGAGATTCCCAGCCATAGCAGTTACTATAACCTCAAAATGCTTCAGTCCTCCTCTCTACACTACAGGGAGAAGAGAATTGTTAAACCATATTTTCACCAGTCCAAGCAGGAAAACAGTTGTGTCTACCCATCTGTGCTACGACAAGCCTGCTCTGAAAAGCCTTTCCTCCTCAAACCTAGCCAAGCACATCAAAGCTGAGGTGAACAGAGGCATTTTGAGACATCAAAGTTCAATCCCATTTTGGTGTGTGAAGATAATACCAGGAAAAAAACAAAACAGTTTGGGTTTGGTTAAGACTAGAAGAGGCCTGTTTTTCCAATTTTAGATAATATGCAGCCAAAGAGAACTGACTGATCATTATGATTAGAGTTCAGCCCAAGGTCTTGCAACATTTCCACCAGGATGAACAGTTTAAGCCAAAGCCTTGCAATAATAATGAAAATGAGATTTCATTGCAACAGCAAGCATACCTGAATGCTAGTCTAAAGTTAATCCAGATGCAAACATTGTCTCTCTACCAAATGAAAATTAGCTTTCTACTGGCTCAGTACAACGTGGCTTCCCTGGGCTGCAGAAATAGGCCGAAATCACAAAAAAGCCCTGGAAAAAGGAACTGGAGAAAGCCCTCAGTTCCAAGAAGCTTCTAGACACCTAAAAATTTGCTGTTTTTCAAAACAGGCCAAATGCAGCTGGATGAATCATGTGAAACCTATTCTGGTGAGCAGCCAGGACACCATGTGCTTCACAAGCCTCTGAAGTTACCAAAATGTTCTCTTACAGTCAACCATCCTCGAAGCAGTTGGGACATACTAAACCAGTTTTTATTAGAATGAAATGAGATTGCTCTGAATGCTGCAGGCCACAAAACCTTTTGACACAGGCTATGGTCAGGGTCAAGACAAGATGATAACAGAAGCAGAGGGAGAATATGCTTACAGTAACATTTTTATAATATCAAATCAATATAAAATACATCTTTTTTTGAAATGACATGTTGCAAACATCCTTCCCTTGCCATTTCAAAGGACCCTTCAGAAACTTCTCTCTCCAGTGGAAACCAGAGTACCATCTTTGTGTTTTCTGAATATCAGTCTTGAGTAAAGACCAGGTTTTCCCTAGAACTTCTATTTAGCATATAGACCAAAAAAAATTGTCCTTTTCGTTGGATGGGGAGAAAGAGAGACAAACATCACTGCATTGGTCCACCACTCAAACTGTTTCCATCTCTAACACTGTATGTAGCTTTGCACTGTAAAAGCTCTGTCATTTCCAAGTCCAAGAGTTATTATATTAAGCTGGGATAGAGCTGGAAGCAACATAAAACTAATGAAGAATTGCATTTACAACTTTGCAGGGAGAACAACAAAAGCATTGCTGAAGGTAACCATTGGAACAACTTCTTAGTTTTCCAGACGGATCCCAGATGGAAGCACAGGATGGTTTGGGTTGGAAGGGACCTTTAAAGATAATTGTGACTCAGTCTTGTTGTGTCAAACCATACAAACCACTCTGGCAAAACATACTCCTTCAGAACAGCCCAAAATATCTCCTCTGTCTCCACATATTAATACTAATTGTAACTGAAAAAGTCCATTCATTTTCAAGCGCTCCAAGCCCTACAAGTGTGTGGCTGCAAACTACATTTAAAAATACATGATACTGAGACATTGCAGCCATTCCCCTACAAGCCAATATGTGAAAGTGCTGTTACTAAAGCTCCACACTTGCTACTGAAGAGTAGTCTGGCACTCCAGATCATAGCAATCAGTTCTCCTGCCCCCAAAAAACCTCTGCTGCTTCCAAAACTTCCACTCCTTTGGCCATGTTTCCCTTTCCACTCCTCTTTCAGGCTCTGTGCCATCTACACACTGGACAAAACTCAGGGAGGCATATGGCAACTTAATTCTCTCTTATGTGCCATTTCTGGATGGAACCAGAACCAATTCGTAAACTTTCCATAATCCTTCCTCCTTACAACACTTCTTCCTTTGTATATTGATTCCTGAGATGCACACACATCTTTAGGACAAGCACTACTGTCCTCAAAACAAAAACTAGTTAACAATCTACCACTTCTGTAAAAAAGTTATAATAAAGATTCAATTAAAGTTCTAATAATATGAAAATGTAAAATTTGAAATATTCTGGGGGAGAGGAGTATTGGGTGGAACCTGGAGGAGACGATTTTCTTCAAAAGAGGAAGACTTTTAGGAGGTTCCTTGAAGAAGTCTGGGGCTGAAACCTGGGTCTCAGGTCTCTAGAAGAATTCAAAGAACCCTGAGAGATGCCTGGAAGGAGTCCTGGAAGATTCTGGAAGAGACAGATTGCTCCAAAAGAGAAGAATCCTCTCAGTTAATATTTTAATTATATTAAAATTTATCTAGACTTTCAACCAAAATACATTTCTATACGTCTATGCTGCATAAATGCATCAAAACTTTTATACCTATCTTCTTACGCTATGGTTTTATCCAGCCCTATATTGAGAAGAGAGCCACCACTTCTTTTGTATTGCTGACCCTTTTCTCACAGCCATCACACTACCCCTATGGCACCACTACTAACACTCCTCCCTCAGGAGCAGCTTTTAACTGGCTAAAAGAAACAGCCACCATTAAAAAGCTACTTTTAATCCCCAAAACAAGTGTCAGATAAAAACAGAGACTGAAAATTGCAGGTGCTATATCCATTCCAAGGTTGGTTTCCCTAGTAAAGTATAAAAATAGATTGTCTTTAGTACTCAACAAACTACAAGTAGCAACCTGCTTAAGACAAATTTATACTACAGGAAAAAATATTGCTGTAGCATCAGCTGATATAAAAACATCATCATGTATGTTATTTCACTCCAATCACGTTGAGCAGCAACAAAATCTCAACTCAGCAGCCAAAGAAAACACATCTAATAGCTCATTTCTTACACACAGAAATCTAACTGGTATATTTACTTGCAATACTGGTGCTAATTGCTCTTTCAAACAGAAGAAGGCTTGACAGACTCCCATCCACAGAACACTATGCTTATCAAAAAATATGCCAACTGCCCTCTATTTCATCTGACCCACCACTTTCTGGAGGATCCCTGCAAGCACTTTGAAAAGGACAGCCCATTACTAGATGTAAACTTCTCTAACATCAGATATTTAATCAGTTATTTTTAAAAATGAAGTAAAGAAGGACACACAAAGATCCTAATCATTTTGCCAAGCAGAATTATATTAAAAGCAAAAAAAGGTTCTTTATTAACAATAAAACAAGAAGTCCAACAGAAGGTGAAGGTATTTAGCTGGAACCGGCAGAGGGAGAATCATACAAATGAGGAAGTGAGACAGTATCTGTTATACCAGCTAAGAAAACCAAACTTTTAATTTACAAGTTATGCTAAAGTTGAAAAAGAGCAGAGACACATTTCAAAAAATCCTTATGAAATGTTACAGAGCACCTTCTGGTGATGCTTCCAGAAAGAGAGACAAATTAAAACAGGGGAAAACACAACATATGGGATGCACTGAGTGTAGTGAAACAGGAAGAACCTGCAAAACCCCCTAAAGTTTAGGATGAGCTCTGAGCTGCCAGTGGACGTGACCTCTCGCACAGCACCTATATAGCTTACACCCCATTCATCCAACTGCCTCTGCACAAAGAGGCCACTGATTTACACCACATGCCTCCAAAAAGTCCTCCATCCTCATCAAAGATCATTTTGACTCTGGATTAACGACCTTACTGTTCTTCTCCCGTATCTCCGGATGGTGGGAATCAACCTCCGGGCTTTAATTCCTACCATCCCTCTCTTCAAGCACAGATTCCTGTTTTTTCAAGGATTCCCCTTTATGAAGGCACATACACATCCTGAGGCTTCCCAAGCTCTTCTCTGACCAGCCAGAGTTACCTTCCTAGGCCTCTAGGTGTTATCAACTTTAAAGCAAAAAAAAAAAAAAAACTTCCATGTTTCTCAACAGGGACCCATTTTTAAATAGTCTGTAACTATTTTTAGTTAGAGACTATTGGAAGTACAGTCTGGAAGTACAACACCAGAATAGTACACAGTATCAGCACCACTTTTGACATACAGGGAAGCCAGCTCCAGTACTCAAGTCTCCTTATGTCATTATCAAGCCTTTTTCACCAGAGGACTGTAGTTAGGAGGTCATGATTTCTTCGTCCACTAGCCCTCCCAATTCTTTTTGGGTCTGGCTCAGCCTGTCTTACTGAGCAATTAAAACAGCTCTTCTCAGTTGGTTGCTGCTTATCGTTATCTACAGGCCCAATATAAACAAGAGGATTGGACAAAGATGTCAGTAACTTGTCAGTACAGATCACAAAGAAGCAGCATGAAGAGACAACGTAAGAGCAGTTTCAAATGTTGGTATGGAAAAAAAAATCTAAATACCCACAAAAACATACTGTTGACTTTTCAGTGATGCTTTTCTGAATTTTTTAAGCTTTTCCCAAGAAGTGTTTAAAGTTGCCAATAATTTCCGGGATTTTCTGACTTTTTTTTTTTAGGTGGTAATATATTAAAATATCCTGGACTGCAGAGTATCTGAGTACCTGCATCTTGATTTGTTTTGACAGATGTCGCACTGTTTTTCTGGAAGCTTTACAGTGTATCAGACCCCATAATTATAAAACAATGCACACACTTGTCTCGAGCAACCTGGGATAGTGGAAGGCATCCCTGCACATGCAAGGGGTTGGAACATGATGGGCTTTAAGGTCCCTTCCAACCCAAATCATTCTAGGATTCTGTGCTGTAAGCCTAAAGATACAGCAAATTGTTATGGTTAGCAGCTGTTAACTTGTCATATCACACACTAGCACCCCCAAAAATTATATGTGGCCATTTGTTCACAGAATTCATGCAAAATGACTCAGCCCTTGCCTACATAATCTGCTGTGGACATAGGAGTTCAGTCTTGAATCAATTCAGCATCAACCATCTCACCCCAGTTTGCCAACAGTGGCGTCTATCAACTCCGATTTTAGCAATACATCTGCTAGGACTTGGACTGAAACCAAACTCACTCCATATCTGCCATCAAACAGGCAAGGGATCTAATTACCTGGCAAGATTTCAAATATTAAAATGGAAAGGGTCCTCTATTCTGTTACCAATTCCCCTAGACAGCCATTATCTTATTAAAGGAATGCTTTTTAATAAGTAAGATTTGTTAAAGTGGTTTATGACATTACCAAACTGGGGAGCATAAGCTAATTTATAACCTACAAAACCATACCAGGTGTCTGTTATATTGGCCATTAACCACAATCCTATTTAAGCAGCTAAAAAGGCACTACAGTTGTACTTCTATAAAATCTGTGAGCTGCTCCTTGAGGAGTTTCAGTCTCAGGTCAACACTGTAAGACATTTGGCATGTTAGTCCAGTTACAGCTCATTTTGTTAACTATTACTCTTGAAAGCACAGAGACAGCTTGTGCAACTTTTTGGCCTGAATATCCAAAAGAGATAAATAAAATAATGAATGGAATGATATCTGCTACCAGTTCCTCTACACAATGATCAGAAGTGGGCAGGTTTGACCTGGGTCATGATAGTGGCACAGAGAAAGAGGGAATCCAAGATGGTCTTGTAGCTTCAGCAGTACCACCCTTGACTGCAGTGACGTGTTCAGGAGCACACTCCTGAGATGATGCAACAAAAATGCGTAAGTGAGCTAGACCTGGCAAATGAGTGACCCAGAACCTATTGCTCTCAGGGCAGAACAGAGGCCACTGGCAGCTGGTGACACCCAAGCTTGCAGGGCCAATCCCTCATGAGGAGAATAAAGGAGGCAGAGCAAGACTCACCAGATTCTCTATGTCTGTCCGTGCCAACACGTAGGTGCGCACGTTGCTGTTCTGATGCAGAAGCATGTATAAGAGAAGAGTGGCTTGATCAGATTTCTGCTGATCACATAAAGCTGTGTATAAACTGTTAAAGTTAATCTGGAAAGCATGTGGATTTGATGACGAAAAAGCAGTGTTATCTGAAATAAAGAAATAAAATAAAGTCTTTAACAAACACATTTATCATTCAGTTATTTGTTAATTTTATAAAATCTCTGGGGGAAATATTTAATACACCACAGAAGGGAGGAAACAAAAATCACCCATCACTCTTATTACCAATGGTCATAAACTATAATAGAGACTCATAAAGCTTCAGTTGTGCCAAAAAGCTGAGGTTGTCCTCTCATATGAGCTTCAGTAAGATCCCAGTACCTGCACAAAACATTCACCCTTTTTCATAAAACAATTTCGTCCCTCCATATCACTTCCACTGCCAAGAAGGAATATGATCCCAGGAGCTGCTGGAATGGAGGCAGACACAAGGTCTTCTCTGGAAACAATATACCAATGATTAACTTCCAAACCCTGCATAACAAACTTACAGAGTTTTAAGGCATTAAGGCAGAGTCTCTGTCATCCATCCCTCTCTTGGTATAAAGGGTGGATGTATATAGGTCAAGATTACTGTGATATCTCAGTGAAACATAGGTGTCAGGACTTTAGAGGTGTGTGGTGGAGAGTCTGGTGAGTTAAGTGATGTAAAACATCACATCACACTGTCTGACATCCCTCAAAGTAACAGCAGTTTGTTCATAATCACAATACACTCTGTACCAGGGATGGAAGTAAAAACAAAAGAGATTTCTGTTCACAGAACCTTTACCAGCCTCAACAAAAACATCCATCTGCACAGATTCCTAAGGTCTATAAATTCCCTGTGGAAACAGAAAAAGCTAGTCCTAGCAGGGGGCTTTTGAAGAAGGTGGAGAATGAGACAATTTTTATATGGGCAAATTACCATAGGACGAGGGGGAAGGGTTTTAAACTGAAAGAGAAGACATTTAGATGAGATCAAGAAGAAATTCTCCCCTGGGAGGGTGGGCAGGCCCTGGCACAGGTTTCCCAGAGAAGCTGTGGCCGTCCCTGAATCCCTGGCAGCGTCCAAGGCCAGCTGGACAGGGTTTGGAGAAACCCGGGATAGTGGAAGGTGCCCCTGCCCAAGGCAAGAGAGTTGAAACTGGGTGATCTTTAAGGTCCCTTCCAACTCAAACCACACTGTGGTTCTATGATTTTAGGACCATATTCATATTGAAGTTTGCTAAGTAGCTTTCAACACAGAAGAGCATGGCAGTTGTCATGTATTTTGAACAACATTTCCACCCACTATGGATGGAAAAAGTGCTTGGAATTGCTGCAGGAGCCCTGCAGGAGCCCTGGCTGCCATTGGCTTTGTGGGGCCCAGCAGACAGCGTGCCAGGGAGCCACCATTCATCTTGGCCAGGACAAGGGGGGACCGCTCCAGCCATTGAGCTGCAGGCAGCAGGAGGCCCTGGAGCAAACAGAACTCCTGCCTGCAGGAGCTGGGAACCACGCGGAGACGCAGCCCTGGGGCCATGGAAACCCTGCCTGTCCCAGAACCACGCACCCGCGGGTGCAGGAGAGACTCCAACCTGGCCTTCCTCAACTACTGACCATGACTATGGACCAGCAGGTTTGGGACCTTCCTGCTTTGGGCAGGAATTTCCCTTCAGGAAGAAAAACCTGGATGGAGACAGCAAAACCAGAACAATTCAGTCCTTGGTGCCACAGGTCATTAGCTGAGAAGCTCCCCTTGGCTTTGCCGCTTCATTTCTGTGAATGTTTAAGCTGTGCCACAGGCATTTATAGCATTTCACTATCAGTTTTATTAAAGGATACTAAAAAGTCCAGGAAAATAAAAATCTAAACAGAATTAAAGAAACTTACCAGCAACATCAGCATATCCTGTATTATTCTGCAGAACATTAAGCTGATCAACAGAAAAATTAAACTATTCTAAACCAACCCCTATCCTGCATTCTTCTAGTTTTGTCCCAATTAAATTATAGAAATTATTTTTTTTAAAAATGCCAATTTTCCTTTTATAGTATATATTATGACTGCAACCAGCCTCTTTTTTTCCACATTACTTTCCTCTTAAAAACCCCTTAGAATGTTCACAGAAATCAAATTTAAGCTCAATTATGAGTATTGCTAGTGGGAACAAGTTTCTGGGAAACAATAAGTCATTCTATCAACACACACATATAGAGAAAATACAGCATTTTATGCTACATTTGACACAAAATAAGTTATTTCAAAATTTTATAATGATATATGTATTGTGTGCTTTAACGAAACACATTACTGGCTACTGGTGGCATGAAACAAAGTCAATCAAAATGCAACATTAAAGAAAGCTTGCAGTTTAAAGACAGAACAAAACAAGAACTTTATCAACAATTTGATCTCAACCACCTGTAAATGGTATCTAATAAATCAAAGAAGCATGTTAGGACTCAGAATTCTTCTTATGAGAACAATCCTCCACCTTCACAACCCAATAAATTTTCCTAGGTAATGGTGAATTAATTTAGAGCTCAACCTGGTTAAAACTTAATGGATAAAGGAATACAAAAACTCCCCAGAAGAAAGTGCATAACTCAGGATATTACTGTGGCTTCACAGGTTGTCACACAGCTCCTGAGCCCTGTGCACAGGGCCAACCTGCGCAAAGCCAATGAAAGGTAAAACCACATGGCTCAGATTCAGAGATTTAAGTATGGATAAAGTACACACGGAAAATGGTGGAGTCCCCATCCCTGCAGGGATTTAAAAGCCGTGTGGATATGGCACATAGGGACGAGGGGTAGTGGCGGCCTTGGCAGTGCTGGGGAATGGTCGGACTTGGAGAGCATTTCCAGCCTAAATGAGTCTGTGCTTCTGGGAAAGGCACAGGCTGCATACTGAGCTATCTAGATAGCACAAGCTGTGTTAGGGCATTCCCATGTCCCAGACAAGATTCTCTGTGAGTCAGGGCCGCATGGCACCTGCAGTTACCTGACACATAGACTGGAACCTACCTTCTCAAAACCCAGACAAGCATCAAAGCAACTCTGAAAACTTCTCATTTTTTCTTACATTTGAAATACAAGAATACAGTCAGCAAACCCAAGTAGCAATTTAACTATTTACCTTCTCTCTAAGGACTATGACTCCAGGACAAAAAGTGCTACAAATTTTTAGGCGACTCCTGCAGACTCTTGGATAACCAATCTACTTATAGGTTAGTTGTATGTATATTTTATGAAATTACAGAGTCACAGAATCATCAAGGTCAGCAGACACCTTCAAGAACTTCTAGTCCAGGAAGTAAACTGGACCAGAATACTAGTAAACTAATATTTCTCAAGTCAGAAGAATAAAGTATCCTCCCTCTGCCACCACCACTAAGTTCCAGCAGCTGAGGAGGAATTCCACCTCAAAACTCCCAGAAAAAAACATGTTATTACTGCTCTTCTATGGGTGTGCTGGAAGGACAACAAATCTTGGAAAGAGAACCTTTAAGCAATCACAGCATCTTAAAACTCCACTTCATCAGTTCAGGCTCAGAAGTAAGAACAGATACAAACCTTGTGTGTTCTTGAAGGACATGATGGCTTGCCTGTAGGGGTTTGGGGTGTCTGGAGTGTCAGTCAGGTTGGCCAGGACCAGCAGCAGCAGCAGGCTCTGGCTGGCCAGAGGGGAGCACTGCTCCAGCTGTGCCGACGCTTTGCTGCCCACCCCACCCAGCGTGAACACTGTCCAGAGGCCAGCTGCAGAGAAAAAAACAACAAATAGCAGGTTTGGGCATATTTTAATAAACAAGGCTATTTTAGAGTGTAGGTCTGGATTAGATTTTGGAACAAAATCCTTCCCTGTGAGGGCGGGGAGGCCCTGGCACAGGTTTCCAAGAGTGGCTGTGGCTCCCCTATCCCAGAAAGTGTCCAAGGCCAGGATGGACAGGGCTTGGAGAAACCTGGCTTAGTGGAAGGTGTCCCTGTGCATGGCAGGAGGTGGCACTGGATGGGCTTTAAGGTCCTTCCAGTCAAACCATTCTCTGATTCCACAATTCTACATTGAACATACCGTTTCAGTAGCAAGGCATAATGTATAAAGCCACTGTAATGTCCCCAGAGGCTGCTTGAAAAAACTGTCATTATTACATTGCTTAAACTTTGATGATTTGGCCTCAAATGTAGAGTCATTTTCACACTTACAGCACTAAAAAAAATTAACTCCAATACTAAACTACTGCATTTGAAATTCCTGTTCCTAATTACAGCAGCATTGGTGAAACCAGATGATAAGCTACATGCCCAAATACTGATTAAAGGAGAAGAAGCATCAGAGGAGGATACATGCCCAAATACTGATTAGAGGAGAAGCATCAGAGGAGAATTAAAGGACTCCCCTCACCCTTCTCCAGCAAGTCCATTAGCCCTTGCCACTGCTCATAGGAGTGTATTACAGAACTGGAAAAAACTAAGAAAAACAGTAAAACTGAAACAGAGATGCTGCAGACTCAGCATTATTGGAGTACAAAGTCAGAGGAAAGGATAAAACCTCTATGTTTATCACATCTGCATTCTTGATACATTAATTCCAAGGGGATAAGAAGCAGCCCTTCCCAATCACACAGATTCACCCCAAATGCCTGCCTAGCAGTTGATTTTTCTGAGTATATCTTGAAATTTTATGACAGAGACTAAGCATTTAATCAAATTATCCATTTAACAGGTCAAAGCTTTGAGTTATACAGGTTAAAAAAATAGTAAGTTTTACTTAAAAAAGTTAAATTGTTATTTCCTCTTTTAATTAATGCCTAAATCAAAAATTAAATACAACACGCATTTTAAAGAAAACAGAAAAATTAAGTTTAGTTTCCAGTCTTCTAGTTGTCAAGATTCAAGGTGTAAATGATAAAAACTTGTAAGCCGTTTGAATGCAAAATACTAAAGGATAACCAGTTGAAAGAATTTCAAGTACTCTTAGCCCTACAAAATTTCAAGCCATCCAATGATTATTTTTCTTCAAACGTAAATATACCGTCAGATCATGTAACAAACCAGTGCTCCCTCATTAGGACAATTGCAGGACAATTACTGCCATGTCATAGGCAAGGGGACTAATGCCACTCAGTGTTAAGCAGCTTGAGAGAGTTTATAATAAAAAGAACTATAATTATAACCTTCTTAGCAAAAATTTCATGTCACATTAGTAACCCTTTATCACCACATTTTTCACCCACAGTTCTTATCAGAATGAATGATGCTGACCATGAAGTTTTTCACATGGGTTAACCAGAGAGGTAACATGCAAAGAAACTATTTTAAAAACCCTGAAGCAGCTGTACATTTATCATCATATGTTAAAGAAACTAAAATTCATCAGATTTCAATTCTTAAATTTTAGTGTAGTTTTTGTTTTTAATTTTCTACCACCCCATCCTTCTGTAGCTGCCGTCTGCTATTACACCTTTCCTCAATATTTAGGAAAAGAGGGATATGGCCAAAACACCAGTGGATTAATCTGACTCTTCCACCAGGGAGAACAAGGTCATGATGTCCAAGAGATATCTGCACATGAATATGTGGCCCAAGTAACCTCCTGAAGTTCTCTTGTGTGTTGGCAAGAGCTCCAGAAAACCAACCCCATGTTACAGGTTCATAACATTCCCTTCAGTTGCATGGGCAGCGTCACATTAGGTGCTAAGTATTGGCTGATGCTTCTAACACACTCAAGTTAAAAATATTTTAAAGGAAAATATTATTTCTGATCATAATCACATTAAGATGCTAAATAGGTAAAGAGCCTGGGAGGACAGAGAAACAGGAAGTTCCTAGTTCTGTGTAGCAGTATGTTCACAATATCTAAAATATTACTTTGTTAAACCTAATTTTATATTTATGCATATTTCAAAATTACAAGACTATATTTAACTTCTTTAACACACAAAGCAAAGTAATTTATGCTGCACTCTCTTAGAAGCTTTCCTTTATATTCTTTTCAGATGTGAAGTTAATAGAAAACATAGAAGAACAGACACTGATACAGTGTGGACAGAATAATATTTCAGATTCTGCTTCTTCAGAACATCACAGGGAAAAAACCAAACAGAATAAAAGGAAGAAAATATCATGTTTAAAAGGAATGAAGGCCAGGTTGGACAGGGCTTAGAGTAACGTGGGATAGTGAAAGGTGTCCCCCACACATGGCAGGGGTGGGAATGAGTTGAGCCTTGAAATCCCTTCCAACCCAAATCATTCTAGGATTCCATGATAGCCACAGATGACTGCAACAGTACTAGTTCTGCCTGGCATCATTACAGGCATGAAGTGAAATTTGCCTAAATGCTTCAACATATAAACTGGATTTCTTTCACAGTGAGGGTTTTTTTTTTTAATTTTACTTCTATCCTCTTGTCATCTTTTTCTACACCACAAGAGAAATACAAATTCCAGACATTTTTGTAAAGCTTTCTGCATCCCTGAGAGGTGGCAAAGATAAGTTAGGGTTCTCAAAACTAAACCACTAAACTGCAAAAAGGAGGGAAGGGTAGATTATCTGAAACAGAGTCATGAGGCACACTGCTTCTGAAGATTTATAAAATCTTCAAAAGGCTC
The DNA here is from genome assembly GCF_027477595.1 of Haemorhous mexicanus. Taxonomy (NCBI): domain Eukaryota; kingdom Metazoa; phylum Chordata; class Aves; order Passeriformes; family Fringillidae; genus Haemorhous; species Haemorhous mexicanus. The sequence continues at coordinate 88,646,561 of NC_082381.1, forward strand.
TACAGTACCAAATACTACCTTTCTGGTCCCAACTATAAGTCTAATGAAGTCAATAATCCAAAACTCTAAAACAGCCTCTTCAACGTTGTTGTGGTTTAACATCTGGTGAGATGAGGAAGAGAACTGAGAGAAAACTCATCGGTTGAGAAGAAGGCAATTCAATAGGATTGAAAAAGAAAGAAAGAAGATGATGATGACAATAATAATGATGAAAGAATATACAGACGAAGTGATGCACAGTGCAGTTGCTCACCACCTGCTGCAGACCCTGAAGCAGTGTCCACCCACCCCTGGGCAACACCCCCCAGTTTTACTGCTCAGCATGACAGGATATGGGATATCCTTCAACCTGTTGAGTCAGCTGTCCTGTCTGTGTCCCCTCCTAGCTCCTTGTGTCCTAAGAAACCTTGAAGCTCATCCCATTCCAACCCCTGCCTTGGGCAGGGACACCTTCTGCTATATCATGTTGCTCCAAGCCCCATCCAACCTGGTCTGAAACATTTTCAGGGATGGGGCAGCCACAGCTTCTCTGGGAAACCTGAGATAGGGCGTCCCAACCTCACAGACAAAAATTTCTTCTGAAATCATGAGAAGGCGACACGTCCTTGATGCAGAGTAAGCATGATTTAGCAACAACTAAAACATCAGGGTTGCATCAACATTACCCAGCACTGTGACTGTATCCAAGCTGAACACAAGACAAACATTTAGGTATTTGGATCACTTACTTCACTTACACAGTACAGTCTTTTCTGCAGAATACTTTCAATTGCATTTCTCTAATATTTGTCTATCATTTCTAACTGTGTCCAGCTCTGGACTCCCCAGTACAGGAGGGACATGTTGCCCTTGGAGTGGGTCCAGTGGAGAGTGACACATACACTGAAGGGCCTGGAGCCTCTCTGTGCCGGGACAGGCTGAGGGAGCTGGGGCTGTTCAGGGCTGTGAGAGGGCCCTCAGCCCTGGGTGTCTGTCCCTGGCTGTCCCTGTGTGCAGGGAGGGCCCAGGCTCTGCTCCAGGCCCAGCAATGGCACCAGAGCCACGGGCAGGGACTGAGCCCAGCAACTCCCCTGCACAGGAGGCACAAGTTCTGCCCTGAACAGAGACCAGAGAGGGGTGGAGTCTCCCTCACCAGGGATATCCCAGAGCCCTCTGGACACAATGCTGTGTCCTGTGCTCTGGGATGACCCTGCTGGAGCAGGGAGGTGGGGTCAGCAGGGAGAAGGGCACTGTAGGCCCTTCCAGCCTGACCAGCTCTGGGATTCACTGATTTAACTTTATTTCTTGACTCAGTCCCACATGGAACAACATTGCTAAAAGTTTTGTTAATTGGAGAACTGTAAAATTCTGCCAATTATTTCTGGAAAATACTCAAATACTTTAATAAGAAATGGAATGCTTTTACCTTTAAAAGAATATTAACTGACTCATTTTTGCCCTTCTCTTTCACCAAACTAGCCATCACAGGCTTTTTTTCCCTGTCCATACAACTCTATGTAAGACAGAGCAAGAAAAGCAGGTCATAAGAGCAAAGTATGTTATTTTGCAACAGAGAAGCTGAGATTTTCTGTAAGATGGCTGGAACCACAGTTTACAGCCATGAAAACAAACCCAGCACATTAATCTAATTTGACAGTCTGTGAAACAACACTTAATGGCAAAATGAAGTTATGACACAGTCATCAAAATAGAACTTTCTTTCACCTGACTGTTATTTGATGTAAACACAACTCTGCAGAAATCTCAGCCTAATGCCTGATCTCTGTTACACAATGAGATACAAGTAAGGTTCATGTTTGTACCTACTTTGGAAAAGTTTAAACATACTTATTTATAGTTTCACAAGAATAAGAAGAATTTTAAGACTTTGAAGACATTTTGAAATTGAGAGTGCAGAAGGTACTCTAAAAACTCATCATATTCATATAAAGCATTGCAACTTACAGTCAACAACTTCTAACACGATCTACCATTACTTTAAGTCGGAAGATCAACCGACTGTGAGCTATAATTGATTTTTGAGCTCTCCTGGATTAGTTATTAAACTAGTTGTAATTCTTCTGCAAAATGTATTATTCACCTTTCAACCTTCAGTGTCAAGACTCAGAAGACAAACTCTCTGACTTCTCATGCTGGACAGAGCATTAAATTAATGCCAAGGAAATTGGAGTTACTTATTTCCAAGTTTCTTTCTAGGAAATTAGTATTGTTTACGTTTTTTTTTTAATCTAATAGTAGCTCAAAAATTCAATTAAAGTAATCACTGAACTTCAACCTTCCCTTTGAACATCCTTCACTGCATTTAAATATAGGCATTAAATTGCAATTAATACTGGCAAAGCCTTTCAGAGTATGGACCTGTCTCTCCTCACTGGAGCTTGGTAAGAGGGCAAATCCTTCCCTCATTCCCCACCACATAATCCACATTGTCTCAAACATATTTAGCATCCTCCTATTGAATTTTTTATTACTTTTGACAGGATTTTGCTGAGGGCATCAACTTGAGGTACTGCCTTCAGGCTGCTTTTGAGACTGAATAGGACAAAATAAGAGTTTAGTAGACATGAAGATTTTCAAAAGGTCTCTTGATCTCCCCCTGTCATTTTGACATTTCCAAAACAACAATCCTGCTCCCTTGTTGCAAAAATGGAAAGAACACAAACAGATGAGGCTACAGACGTTGGCGAAGCCAGTGTTAAATATCAGAAAGAAAACTCAACCACAACGAAAAAAGCCCAAAACAGAACAGATCTAACTTATGGTTAGTAATACATCCAAGTCCTAGCTGCACATTCTGCTTTCCTATTTCTGAAACTTTTAGCACCCAGAAGATTGTCCAATGCTTGCAATGCTGCAAGATTATCCAGTTCAAGGCATCACTAAATAGAGATGATGAAGAATTAAAGCAAAAGTGATTTCATTGCATCTAATTGTACCATCATGTAGTTCCTCCACCAAAACCAGTAAATAGCATATTATTAAAAAACATTACAATTACTGCTTAATTCTTATTACAGTCAAGCAGCAGCACTGGGAACTTGAGTGTTGTTTTTTTAACGCTTATTATGTGTGTCACTTTTCTTAAGTCAATTCAATAGTTCTCACACTGTGGTCTGATGAACACTTTCTGGTGGCCCATGGAGATCTGGCAGTTCACATTGTGCTGGCTCTTGTCCTTGTTTCCAGCTGCTACATTGTGTTAGAAGAAAGCTAAAAATACATAAATACTTTCCTACGATTACTTTTCCATGCAAGCAATTTCTCAAGTTGCCACGGGGATGTTATGTGATAATGAATGAGAGAGGAAAAAGAGGTCCATGGAATCATGAACGGGGATCAGTGAGGCAAATGCTGTATCAGGGGCATTTTATACTTTATAAAGCACATCTCCAACATCTCAGATCTTTAGTTAAGGAACTTAAACTGCAAATTGTGACGAACCCAGGGTACACTTGCTTAAGAGACTATAAAAACAGCAGCTACGTTAATTTTAGGGAAGTCCCACTGCAGATTTGGGAGGATTCATTACAGAAAGAAACTAGCAAAGCTGAAGTATAGGAAATATGGAATCATTTTTACATGGTTTATGAACCTGCATGTTAAATATTCCACTCTCGAGCAACATTAAACTCATCTGAAGCATAAACACACTGACATACACACAAACTTCAACCTGTGACTGAAAAAGTCAATGTGGTGACTGTAGACGTTTTAAGTAGGGAAATGGTAAAAACTCAGAAACACAAAAATGGCTGTCCTAAATACTACAGTAACTTCTTGTTTGCAGTCACTTTTTAATTGCAGTAACTTTTTCAACTGACACAAGTTCCCATAAATGATAGGTTTTTTGAAACATTTCACCTGGCATGGTAACACAAATAGCAAAAGTAACATTTTTTAATTTTCAGCAATATTTTTCATGGTCTTCATTGTCCAGCATTGGACTAACAGGATTAACCCAAACTAGCAGGAGACATAGGAGAAGCTCTACAAACAGCAATAAATGAATAGCTTCTGGGTGTCAGACAGTCTAGCAAAATAAATTTGTATTTAAAATACTGGAAGGCTAGCTGCTCTCTAAGTCATCAACAGGCTGCAGCAAGAATTCACCCATGAGAGACACTAAATTTAAAAGGATTTTGAGACAACAATTATGTACCAATCCATCTTGACTCTATTTCTTGTCTGGAACACAGGAATGGCACATGATGTGTATCAGAGTAAATGTGTGATCACTTGGAACTCCATATCCAGGCTTAAAATCCCATTGAACTACCACTTAGTCCTTAGTGCAAGGTCAAAGGCACACAATTAACACAGATGATTGCCATGGCTTTATTTCAGGTGATGTGTTATATTTCAGTTGCTTTACTACTATATTTTAAGTATTTAATTCCTAAATACTACAGGAAAGTGACTGAAATGCTATAGAAAGATTAAGTGCATGTTTTAGATTACTTCTTTAAATGTCAAAAAGAATTATATAAGTGATTTAAAAACCGAGTTATTTTCTTCTCAACAAATCACTGCAACAGAACAACTGCTCTATATTTCATAGATTTCAACTGGCTCATTGAAATACATGACTGAGTATGACTTAATTGTTTGAGGGTTTTCACACCTAATAACACTATTGTAAAGGAGACCAGTATTTCATCCTCCCTGCCAAGAACAGCAGAAGGTAGTTGTTTCTGTGGAGCCAAGCCCTGCAACACCAGCTCCCTGCCTGTCCCACTCCTGGTCACAGCCTCTCCAGAATAGCCAAACTCATGTCTCTGCACCCACACATTTCAAATACATCCCAGGCATCTGACTTTTTGGTATCACCATTGCTCCCAGTGCTACAGCAAGACAGGAAAGTCACAGCGAATGGCTGGGGTGCAGTGGAGGAGCCAGTGGGGAAAAGACAGCCCAGGAAATCTCCACACAAACCCTCTGAAGCCAGAGAAGCACTGATGAGTCTGAGGTGCCTGGGGCTGTGATGTCATTAACACATTCTGGGAACAGCTTTTCAGGAAATAAATCATGGAAGCAAGTGAAATGCAAAGATGTATTAGGTAACTGTGTCCATCCCCTATCCATGCAACAGTACAGCTTGTTATTCTATCCAGACTAATTTTAAGGGACTAGTAATGGAGCTTGAACCACATCCTTTGGGAAGCATGTTCCATAATCTAATAAACCTCAATGTTAAGATTTTTTTCCTAATATTCAGCTAAACATTGCTTTACTCAGCTTCATCTACTTATTCCTTTAAGTGGTTCTATGTAATACCATAAAACATTTCTGCCCCAGTTCAGTGTTTACAGCCCTTAAATAAAAGGCATAGTCAGGTCTCCTTTGTTGCCCAGCCAAATTACATACACACATTTTTCTTTCTTTTCTTTTAAAGTCTTTTCCAGTTTGCTTCCTGCAATTAATCCAGCTCCAATACTTTGCACGACCTTTTAAATGTCATGGAACTGAAAAAGATTGCAAACACTAAATTGAATAGATTGATAAATAAGCATATCCCCTCATTTCACTGCAAAAACAGTGTTTATTTCATTTTAAACCATTCATCTCCCTTTTTATCACTATATCTCAGGAGATCTTTACTGTGAAATTTGAAATGATCCAAGCCTTCCTCGGGGCAAGAACCTATCTACTGCATTATTACTCTTTTTCTTGTTTTGAATTTTAAAATAAGGAGACAATCACCTTCTCCCAAGACCATGAAGCTCAGCTACAGACTTGCATTCTCATGAAAGCTTTTGACATCACAGAGGAATCAGAAATGTAGAAAGACACTCCATGAAAAGTATTTAATCTGAAAAACTACAAAAACATACAAAACCAAAGTCAATACCTGTAAACTTAGTGAAATCATATTACCTGTAACTATATATATTATTTACAGTTGGACTTGATGATCTTTGAGGTCTTTCCCAAACTTGATGATGCCATGAGTCTATGATAAATTTAACATTTCCAGATGGGATCTACTTCTCTTACTTGCCCAGAGATGCTGAAGCACGGCACAGCTTTGTTAGCTGGAAATCCCTGATGACATTTTTATTATATGTAATTGGGGTATGAGTAGTAGACATACCCAGAGACAGACACCTTGAAGAATTAAACAAAGCAAATTATATAACATACTTCTGACTCAAAAGGCCAAATAAGGCTGGGAATGACTCTAACAAACTATTAATTCACTTTTAGAAATATATTAAAAATAACTATAGGAGGGGAACATCTTGAGCAAGGAATCTTCACATTTTTATTAGACCGAGTCCTGGCCTGCTGCTGGCAATACCTAATTAAACTCCTTTGGACACAAGTGATGCATTTTCTGAGATGGAACAATATTCCTGCTGCACATTTGAAGACAGTCCAGTATAAGTGAAGCTGCAAATATGACCACAGTATCAAGAAAAAATAAATAAAGGTTTTATGGTATTATACAAGAGCAAAATACCACAGTATTATGACTACTTGGAACCCGGGAAACTAAGTGCTAGCTTGAAGACAGTGAGAGAGAGGAAAACGAATGAGAAATGTGGGAAAAACTGCAAATCCACCCAGTGTTGTATTTAATTTTAGAGGAACTGTCTGACTCAATCATCTATCAACCTTGGAACAGCAAACCTCACGCCAACAACAAGTTCACATAGAGACATTAAAAAGAAGTTGTTGGATGGTGGGGTTTGGGGGCTTGTTTTGGTTTGGGTTATTTTGGTGGGATTTTGGGGAGAGAAGGTTAGTTCTTGGAGATGTTTTGTTCAGTCTTTTATTTTTAAATTATTATTTATTTAATTATTTTTGTTTTTAATAGAAAAGTCTTCTGGCTTTTGCCCAGGGTACCATCCTGGTATTTTATTGTTCTTGTCAGAATACATTAAATGTGTATAATTCAACCAATTGTGGAACTTCCAGTAACATCTTCTGTTGACTCTATCAGGCAAATTACGAGGCAGAAACAAATATAGAAACATGTTACAAAACAAACATCTTGTCAGTATTATTTTTAAATAGTGCTAATCAGAGTATTGATATAAACTAACGCTTTTGATGTAGGACCCTCATCCCCACACATAGTGGGGAAGGGGGAAGAAGAAATCCAGACAACCAGTGAAAGAAGTGACCTGTAAAGCTGCTAGACAGGTCAAGGCATCCAAGAAATTACTTTTCCAGAGCAGCTAGATTTTTGTATCAGTTAGTGAGTTTAGCACACTGCTCCTGATGGTTTGTTGTGACTGCAGGCACTCAATTCACTCATATTCCCTATGAGAGGAACAAGGAATAACCAGCCCAGTAAAGTCAGCACAGACCTGCTGCTTCCCTCCTAGACCTAAGTTTCACTCCCCAAAACTTGTGAAGCACCTCACCAATGGAACCTGCAGCAATTCCAGCCAGCTTCTCTATCAGCCTTTAGGAGAGCATTCAAAAACAATTAAATAAAACTTCTAATATAAGCACAGCTGGAAGACCTGGAGTTCCACAGCTTAGGAATGCTCTGGCTGCCACCCTTATTCCTGAGAATATCTGCTCACGCTCCGTGGAGACTGCCACCTCTCCACAGTGCAGTGGGCACATTATTACTTAACCCAGTATCTCTTAACCCCTACTTTTCCTTTAAGAGGTAACATTTTGTTTGTGAGAGGTAACTTCTTCCTCTACACTACCTGCTACTCCAACGACAAGAAAAACTCCAAGTGTTAATTCTCTTGCTTGAAACCTGGTACACCAGCAACTGCATGGAGAAGGGGAGGTCCCCCCTGGATCCTGGAACAGCCTCGTGGACCTCACGAGGGATGCTGCATCCCGAGCCTCACTGGCATGACACTCTGTGGAACACACTTCATGAAAACTCAACATTCAGACAATTTTGCTGCCAGTTTTTCAACAAGTTTCTGCTCAATGTATGCAAACGGCAAGTTTTGGGACCTTGTAACTTGGCCAGATTTAGTAAACTTTAAGAGGGATTGTAAATGGCACATCTCTATCCACAGCTTCACTCTCCTAAGCCCTGCTTCCCAAATCTCAAGAGCCTGTTCCAAGGCATGAAGGCTCTAAAACTCCTCAATAAAACAGATGTAAGAATTCAGCATTGGTTAAGTAACATTTTTCCCTAACCTCATTCTCAGAAACAGAAGAACTGTTTTCAATTAAAGCAGTGCCAAAAAAATTAAAAATAAAAAAAAAAAATCTAAAAAAAAGAGCCTAAGGAAGATACTCAGCATGAAAAGTTTCGCCACAAACAACTGAAGTCTGAAAAAAAACTACGAGCAATTGAAAATTGGATTTCACTACAGAAAGTGCTCTATAAGCTTATCTTGAGGCATCAATACCAGCTCCAGCCATACGAACATTATTAAAATGGCAGTTTTAATGATGAAGCATTGAGGAAAGCAGCAGTGCTGAGGAATGAAGTCCTACCCCCAGAACAAGAGTGCCACAGGCAAAACTTTTCATTATCTTGACTAGCAGAAAATGCCTCCTCAGCTGAAAGAGCGCAGTGTCCCTGCTCCCTCTCGGAGCGGGGCGGGAGCTCGTGCCAAGGCTGACAAGCTGTTTTATGTCAGCACCTGCCCTTTGGCTCTGCTCTTGCACTGACATCAACTCCAGCGGCATCAGACAGGAACACGTTTCTGTCACCAGACACCACGGCTGGAGCCACACCAGCTCAACAGCGCTGCTGCTCACGGAACACTGCTTGAAGCCCTCTTATGGATCCAACACTGACTAAATTCCCTCTCTTTTGGGTCGATAGCCAGTGAGGAGGGGATGGTGTAGCAAAAGGTTTTGGTGTGTCAAATTTACTGACTATGAAAACAGAACACTATGGGGGGAGAAAAAGGCTGACGAAGTATTACTGACTCTGCCTGCATATTTTTTCCCAGCAAAAACTGATAGTTAACATTGAAATTATACAGAAACATGTGCTAGCACTCATCAACTTTACTATTAAAGACTAAAATTACATATATAGTATTGAGAAAGTTTTAGTTCCAAATACTGATTTGCCAATTTATGGAATGAATTACATAAAGATTTGCATTTATATGAAAAAATATATTTAGAGGCACTTTGTTTTTTCTCTAGCACGCACGTTCAGTTCCATAATATTTCATTTTCAGTACCCAAAAAATGTTTTTACCACAGGGCAAGGGATTCCGCTGGGCTTTTCCTTTTCCTAAGCATTTTGCAATAGCGCCAAGCCATAAAGGGAAAAGAAGTTCGCTCTCTGGGAGCACAGTTAGGAAATAGTGAGGACAAGCCACTCCTGCCTCTCTGCCATCACCTACAACAGGGCTATGCCTATGCCTGAGAAAGAGGAGTTAATATAACTTTTTAATGTAACGTACAAAGCAATTCTCATTCTGTATGAGATCAATCTAGGAGTTAAAAAAGAAAATTTGAGCAGCACAACTGCCCTGGAGGGTGACACCTGGTACCAACATCTCCAGATTTGCACGTAGATCTCACTTGTGTGGAAGCTCCATGGCAATCCCAAGGTACCCCAGGAAAGCCCCTATGATGCAGACAAGCTATGGAGGCCTCCATCGTCAGAGCTGTGCAGAGACATCCTTTTTAGGCCACCAGGTTTGGAATAGATAATTTGAATATGATAGTATTTTTCATAAAAAAACATTTTTATATTGACATTAAAATATTTCTGCTATCCCAAACACACAAAATCACACCATGATTTGGGAGGAAAGCGACCTTAAAGACCAACTCATTTCAAACCCCAGCCCGCCATGGGCAATAAAACCTTCCACCATCCCAGAGTGCTCCAAGTCCCATCCAACCTGACCTTGGGCACTGCCAGGGATGCAGGGACAGCCACAGCTGCTCTGGGCACCCTGGGCCAGGGCCTGCCCACCCTCCCAGCCAGCAATTCCTCATTCCCAATATCCCATCTGTCCCTGCCCTCTAGCCCTGGGAAGCCATTCCCTGGCTGCTGTACCTCCATGCCTTGTGCCCAGTGCCTGTGCAGCTCTCCTGGAGCCCCTGGAGGCCCTGGCAGGGGCTCTGAGGTGTCCCTGGAGCCTTCTCTCCTCCAGGATGAAACTCACTCCACATTCCCACAACAATTACTCAGTAAACTTTATGGAAAATCACAAATGCCACCAAACTGTTTGGCATGAGCTGATAGCAGGGCCCTGTGAGCAGGCCTTGTACAAAACAATTACAATTAGCAAGGTAAGACAATGAGAAACACCTATGTGCTGAATTTACATCTTATAAGATCACCTGAAATTATTTGTAAGTGGGAATCCTATGCACATTATCACATGCAAACAGCATGTTTCATTAACCTTGAAGCAAGGCCCAGCAGTTAAAACATGAGGATAAAGATCAGGACAGTGGAATTTTATTCCCAGCTGCAATGTCAACTGATTCTGTAATTTTAGCCAAGCTTCAAGCATGTTATTTCCTCTTTTTCCCCTATCTATAAAAATGAGAATTTTCTACTTAATAAGGGCCTTTACATCCTGATGCCCTTGGCCTGAATGTGCGTTGTTCCTGAGCTGATGTCCCAATTTCCTAAGAGATCTCTGACCCACTGTAGAGAGTCAGAGCAGATTATATACACACTGGGACTGATTACATACCCATTGTGTATTTACATACAACTAGCTAATGATATAGAGATATAGAATGTATCCAATTATACAGATATAATTATATAGATATATAAAAAGACAGATCTTTGCTTGACAGATCCTCTCAGAATGACAATTGCTGAGAGAAGCAGTTCAATAAATATAAACTATTGAGGCTGAAATTAGAAGCCAGCAGTGAATGAGACGGATAAGCCTAATGCCAAACTTGAAATTCTTCAGGCCAAAACAGCTTTTTCCTAGGAATATTTTTATATTTTGTATTATCTACATTCTACATATACATTTGCTTTAATGTATTTACATATGTCATATTTGTATATGCTGTATATTCATCTTATAAAACCACTTGAAATTGTTTAAGTGGGAATCTTACAAATTACCACATGCAAACAGCATGAGTCCTAACTGAATGTCATATTGATATAATATATTCTAGATTTATGAAACAATTTATTCTCATATGTAACTTACACATTTCATTTTTTTATCTCTAAGTATTTTGATCCCTAAATGGTATATTTTTGTATAAATATACTAAATATATAGATGCAGCACACTGGGTCATTTATATTTCTATTATTAAATGTAAGCATGTTCATATGTTTCTGTAAAGTCTGTATTTTATTTGAATTTTATAGTTTTTCTATTTTATACATACACATCCACACACAGAACTAGTGAGTACCAAATAACTGTCAAATGCTGCGGTGTCTACAACATCTCTCGTTCTTGGCAGAATTAATTTGATCCAGATTTACCTTCCGGCTGAGAGTAAACTCTGCTGAAACCTTCCATATATCTACTTCCCTTTTTTTTGCAGACAAGAAAAAAATCTTGTTACAAGGTCATGATGTGGCTGCTCCATCCCTGGAAGTGTCCAAGACCAGGCCAGATTGAGCTCTAAAGCAACCCTGCCTAGTGGAAGGTGTCCCTGCCCATGGCAGGAGAGTGGAACAAAATTATTCTTAAGGTCTCTTCCAACCCAAGCCCTTACAGGATTCTACAATTCTATGATCTGATATTTTTCTTAAAAACAAAAACCCCATCAGTCTCCCACACAGATTTGTCCACAATTCATAATTCAAGTCCTTTAACTATAAAACATTCAGAGGATTCTTCCAGTTTCCAAGTTTTGTATCAAAATGGGATTTATTTTCCCAGTTAGCAATTTTTTAGCACTTACCCTAAAGATTAAGAAACAGGTAAGAAAACAGGCTCAGCTTATGAATTCATAGGTGGCAACAAGACAATTTCAAGTCACGACATCAGGGCTTAGAGGGGATGTCTCTGTTAGAGACCCTGAACATACCAATAAGCACCATGACTCAACTGCAGAGAAAGGAGACTACAAAATGTAAAAAGATTAAGTCTTTTCCAAACCAGGGAAAAAAAAAAGGTATATAAGCTTTGGCAAGTTCAATGCTAAACCAGACCAAGTTGAGCCAAAAGTAATTTGGGAACAGCCTGCTAAAGGTATAAAAATCAACAGTAAAAGCTTTTCCAAACAATCTGACAGCTCCTCAAAGAGGCCAACAAGCCATAGAGGCCTTTAGGGAGCACTCTGCGAAGGTCAGGCTCTGGCAAATGAACTACTCTGGGTGCATTTCCCAACACTTTCTGCACACTCCATCAACAGATCTGATGCATGACCAGTGAAAGCAACTGTGAAAGCAACACCAACTGCTGTGGTGTCCTCCCTTGGCAACAGGTCCCCTCCAGCAGCTGAAGGCTCTGCAGAAGCCCTGAAGATGAGGGGCTAACGTGTATATCTCAAACACCAATAACTGGATGGCTGCGGAGCCAGCCAAGAGCCAAGATCTGGTTTTGGGAACAAAAGCCAAGGGCTGTTGGTAAGAACACACATGAAAAAGACCAGGATATGGCTACAGAATGGGCCATACGGAAAAAGGGCAGCACTTTTCTGGGACAGAACCCTTCCCCTTCCCTTCTGCTTCCCTTCCCCTTCCCTTCCCAGAACTTCCCTTCCTAGAACTGCCCTTCCCTTCCCAGAACTTCCCTTCTTTCCTCTCTTTAATCCAACCCCCTCTTTCTCTTCCCTTTCACTCTACTCCTTTATCCAAAATCCACCACCATGTGCTCACACTAGACGAACAGGGACTAATACACCAATTTCCATGCCATGTGTGTAATTCATTAGGAAAGCTTCCTAAACTTTTGTAGACCCTCTGACATTTGTCATTCCTTCTGACCCCAAACATCTGGGAACTCCCTTCCCCTAAAGCATCAGACATCACAGGCCCAACAGGAGGCTGCCTTTGCAGCAACAGCCTTCAAATGAAGGGTCAGGATAAATTCAGGGGGAAATTCAGAATTTTTTAAGAAATGCAGCATTTTTATATTGTCCCATAAGACTCAACACCCACATTAAGCCCTGAGAATTTCACACCTAAGAATCCTTACCACAGATTCAACTACAGGTAAGCCAAACTTCTCTTGCTCAAGTTTAAGTAACTAAAAGAAGCATCAACAGTTGCAGAAACACCTGACTCCACATTAAGGAATATTCCAATGTATTTACATCAGTAAAAGCTCAAGTTCTAACTCAAACATCTAAAATCAGCATGAATTTGGGTAAACATGCCTTACCCATTCAAATGGTGTCTACGGACTTTCTTAACTAGTTATTAGTTATCATCTGAAACAAGCCCAAAAGAAAAAACAAAACAAGATACTGCTTAATTAATATACTTTTAAGCAAGCACAGCATCGATTTGTTTGAGGAAAGCATGAATTAAAGAACTCCACAATAGATCTAGAACAAATTGGAAAAAGAAAATGTATAATATATCAACTATTCCATTCCAAGCTTTTATTTCCTCCCACAACTCTCACACAGACATAAGAGTTTAATGATAAAGACACACACACACACCCCACACACACACATGATTGCAATTGATGGATAGTGAACCACTTTTATTTCTAATTGAAAGAATTTGGCACTCTATCCCATTATAAAATCCCTTCCTATGCTTGAGGAAGGACACAATGACGGCTCCACTACGGACACCACGCTCCACAAAGAATTCTGTCGAGCACAATACCCATACTAACCAGACAGAACTATACATTTTAATTTGTACAGTCATTACTTCTTTTCAAAGCATGCCTCCTAAGGCAGAAAAAGTGACAAGACAAAGGGATTGATTTGTACATAAGGTGAAATGATTATTTACTACTTATTTTCCATCTTTAGTAATTGCATTGTGCTTGTCTCAAGTATGTGCCAAACCACAGTGAAAATCTAATTTAAAATTAATTAACTGGAGAACTCTACATGCTGAAGCTAACTTCTACAAAGCTTCTATCCTTTAAAAGTTGACTTCTGCAATTTGCAAACATGCCAGTTCTTGACATACCAATAGGATGCTGGAATGACTTAAAAAATTACTCCAAATATTTGAGCATGCCATCATTTTCAGCAGACTGGTGGTGGCTGCGGTGGGGAGAGAGAGTGCAAAACACAGAAGGGAAAAAAAGATGCTATTAAAAAGACAGGAAGAGAAACACTGTAAGAGTTATTGAGAACACATTATTTTCCAATACACGAACTGCAAAAGCTCATAAGGTTATTTTTTCTTCTTCCAGTGAAAATACTAAGAAGCCAAATGGCAAAGATAAAAGTTTTCTATTTAGCAAGGACAAAAATTCCCCAAGTAGCTACATATTATATGACAAATCATTATCCTGAGTAGACAAGCTACACAGGATTACATTTAAAACATTTTAGTTGACTATTCAGGAAAATAATTATTAAATTTTACTGCCTATGCATTGTTCAAAGTAAGTTTACCTCCTGTTCTAAAAAACATTTATAAGTCAACAGAGTGCACCAAGGGAACAGGAAAACCATGGAGGAAGAGACAAGAGTAATAGTTAACTACTTATTTTCTTCCTATCACTTGATACACTGATACAGTAAACTTAGACAGTCCCATGAGAGCCCATATTAAACATAATGTATTTTCTATTCATAAAGCAGCACCAGCATAAATGGCAAACACACCCAGACCAGCCACACACAATAGCTTTCCCTGCATTTGTTCATTTTAATGCTGCAATTAAATCACTCGGCTCTACCAAGTGCTGTCACCAGGACTTTGTTTTGTGACTGCTACAGCAGTTTCAAATTGTTTGTTTGGGAAACAGTACAACTTTTGCAAGCTTCAGAATGTTTTCGAACTCAGGATAGGGAAGGCAAATATATCTCAGAAAAGGAAAAATTTATATAAATCTTCATTAATAAGCAATTTGAACCAATACAGCAATTATACAAAAAAATGCACTGACAGCAGCCACAGCATGTTAAAAGGTTGCAGAAAAATTAAACAGAACATTGGGCAAGAATAGGAACGTGGCTAATGAGCACATTTTCCATCTAGGCTAAGACTATTTCAGGACAACTCTCTTAATTGCAAAAATGTAAAATGCTGCACTTCCAATTGCATAAAGCCTTTACATAACAAGCAGTTCTCTAACCTAGATTACATGTGATTCCTGTCCAAAAACAACAGTGACAACAATCAGAGGCTCTATAGCTTCTGTCCATCTCCAAGGCTGCTTGCACCAAGAAACAACAAACACCACCTTGAGGGTGATGTTGTGCAGCAAATCCCAAATTTAACTTTTTACAGAAAAGACAGCACACAAAATCCCTGAACTGAAAACGGGAGAGGAAGTCAAGGAGGGGAAAAAAGCCTGAAACCACTAAAGATTTCTCCATAGCAAAGTCAGATTATCTTTAAACATGTTTGCAAATTCCACTCAGTGATCACCAAACTGTTACTGAGATTGGCAGAAACAGCAGACCTGCCACTAGAACTTGTGTGCAGATCTTACATTTGATTTTGGAAGTAGATGCTCCAGATGCTGTTTGAGAGAAACCTTGGAAGACCAATGCTGCTCCTGCAAATGCCAATGGAACACCTTGCCACCTCTCACTTCTTGGTCCCAAGACAATTTAAAGAGGTTGACTAGAAGTCATCTGATTCATTTCACAAAATGTCTGGCAACAGGAAAGTTCATGGAGAATCACAAGTAAGCTCAGACTTAGTAGCAATGAAGTCCCCTGTTTAGTCAAGAAAAAGAATGTGTCTCTTTGGTACAGTCCTAGACTTGCTGTATTCTTTTAAAGATTCTGCTTCATCAGGTGGGCTTTTTAACTTAAAAATCTACTCCAGATTTCACAGACCACTACGGTTGGAAAGATCTCTAAGGTCAAGTCGAACCATAAATTTGTTGCTGTTCATTTTTCTTGAGGCTAAATGATTGGATCACTGAGGAAACTTACAAAAAAGTTATTTTCCTGCACAGAGACACAGACAGAAACACAGAATGGTTTGAGCTGGAAAGGACCTTCACAATCACCCAGTTCCACCCCTGCCATGGGCAGGAACAACTGTCATGAGACTAGATTGCTCCAAGCCCTGTCCAACTTGGTTTTAGACACGTCCAGGGAGAGCAGCCACATACTCACACTCAGAGTGGCCCACCATGAAGACCAGCCATTCTATTTCTCTTCCCAGAAAGTCAACGGCTTTTGAAGACATAATTTATTTCCAATACCCATAATTTCCACCAAATTAGATTCCTCAGTGAAAACAGAACTTCATGGTAAATCTGGACTAGTGTCTGAAAAGCTCTGAAGTCAGCTACACACGTTTTGACAGAATGCTGTGTGTCCATGTCTCCACATGTGATGGGGAAAAGCAGCACTCAGTTCAGCAAGGCAAGCAGTGGCTTTGCTTCATTTCCAGTGACCAGAGGGTCTCTTGGGCCAACAAGCCTACACAACTTCAACCACATACTATCAAGGAGTCCAAAATCATTGTTCAAGACACTTGAAATTTCAATTTAGCTAACTTTGAGACCACAGGCCAAACAACCAATTACTAGGAAGGAGAACTTTTATTTTTACTTTTTCCTTCAGGACATTGCAGGTGATAAGACTCGTGGGCATCTGTTCCACTTCCACCGATCAGCTGTTTGGAAAGGATGTTTGGGAACAAGCCCCCCTGCTAGAATTTAGTACATGTTCCATGCCAGGGCATAAGGCTTCAAAGACAATCTTCTGGATGAAGAGAATACATGTGTTTTTAGCAATGTACGTATAGATTTACAACTACTTTTTCTCCCAGGAGAGCCTTTCCAAACCAAAGGAATCTTTAATCCATTACACAGTATAGGTGGTGTTTCTGGTTAGATACATGCAGTCATGCATATCATTTTTGGACTAGCCACTAGGTCTCAGAAGTATGATGTCAAATTCTGTCAATCAAAGCTGTCACAAGCATTCAAGCTGCTGTGCCATGATTGCCACCACCACCAAGATCATAAACAGTTTACTAATATATCCTAGCAAGTACTCTTTATGCAATTTATTGTTAAACTCATTACATTGTTAAATCATTGCATCATGACATTGTTAAAATTGACAATTACTATTTTATTTTCCAGACATGTTTTTATAGCAGTTGTTCTTTTATAATTTCAGAGGTTCTAAAATATAAGTTTCCTGTATAGGTAATTTCTCATGAATATCATCATAGCTGGCTTGCCCAGGCACTACAGAAATCAAAGGTAATTCCAAACATTATATTTTGAAAATATAATATTTTACTCAACTCTCTTTTGAGTAAAACTGTTTTCTTTTGACTTATTTTGTTTCTCTTGCCAACTTTTCTGTGAAACAACACTTAACACAAAAGACTCGAGTGTTTGTTGCTGACCACAGAAATGAAAGTTCTTCATAATGTTATTTAAATAACTAGATATAAAGAAATTCTACAATTACATCTTAAGGTTTTGGATCTTTCATCTGAAAGATGTCATGTCTTTCCTCAGGACTGAAAGTGGCTGGGGACATTTTATTTCAACACTCCCACCAGATATCAGTGTGCTCTGCTTGTGCTGTAACACATGACATACCTGGTTTGCATCTTGAATGTTGCACCAATGTTTTGCCTTCAAATGGTTAAATATGTTAACTATGCACTTTTTCTAACTGTGGTTTTCTCACTGTTTTCAGCATAAACTCTGTAAAAAACTCAACACAGTTCACCCAGTACTCTATGAAAAATTAAATGCTCTTCTGTTTCCTCCATCACTATGAATTCAGAGCATGATCAAGAAGTGTCCCTTCTGTCCCTGGAGCATTTCACACCACTGCTAAAACTGACAGGTTGAAAGTTCAGGGTCTCATCTGAAGATTTCCTCTGAAGTTACTGGGATTCTGCACAAGCACACAACGTCTCTGTGCATAACCAGACCCCAGAACCACACACTGCAAAGCTATAAATACACATCCTTCGCCACGTAGAGGAACATGAACACTTTTATATCACACAATCTGCTAGCATCATCTCCAAAATAATTCTTTACTTAGGAAGAAGTTATGGCCTGTGAGGGTGCTGAGGGCCTGGCCCAGGGTGCCCAGAGCAGCTGTGGTTGCCCCTGGGTCCCTGGGAGTGTCCAAGACCAGGCTGGACAGGGCTTGGAGAAGCCTGGGATAGTGGAAGGTGTTCCCTGCCCATGGCAGGGGGTGGCACTTTAAGGTCTCTTACAACATGAACTACTCTGATTCCATGATTTTATGATTCGTGGCACTCCTGAGGATATGCTCTGTTTCTGAAGAATGGTACAGATTCTGTTATGTTTACACAAAACCTTCAGAAGTATTCAGAGAGTAATGCAAGACCAGCTTATGCACTTAGAAAAAACGACTCTTTAGACATGCAGCCCTTAGTAAGATTTGTGTTTAAGAGCTTTGCCAGTCCAAAAGAAGTTTGCAAGCCTGATAACTGCAATACAGGATCTTCGAGAACACAGAGAAAAAGAACAACAAAGATGGTTCTCAACAAATTATTCACTTCTCTCTTATTCTACTGGCTCACCTTCTCTCAATGTTTTTTTAATCTCACTACACAAATCATTGTATTCAGGCAGATATGACATGGGTGGTACAGTAAGAACTAGTTGTGTAAGAGCTATTTCTTGCCTCCAAAGTCCTAGTTCATTTAAGCCCAAATTCAAATCTGCTGAAAACTAGCTTGTTCTAAAGGCTTAAATGAATCTATAAATCCACCTTTCCCCAGTGGTTCAAACCCAGCTGTATGACAGACATCACAGAATAGTTTGGGCTGGAAGAGACCATGAAGACCAGTTCAGGCCACCCTCCTGACATGTTTTGTATGATTTAAGACCAACAGGAAAGTAAAAACTCCCCATTCAGGCTGAGAGTATAGGCCTATGTATTTATCAGCAAAAGAGTCTCCTAGTGCTGAACAAAAATCCAAAATATTAGCTGGAATGCTATGAAATTCAGTCTCTTAACAATTACAAGGAATCATTCCAGAGTCAGACTCATTCTGAAATTTTTCATTTAGACAGAAAATATTATCCTGTTCCTGACCACAATTCTCTTATGAAATCTAGTTTTAAATTTATTACCTACCCAATTCAGCACAAGAGTGACAAGGTCTCAACTCTGTCATTATTAATATCCACAAAAGGAATACAGGGTTTGGATCCCAGCCAAGGAAAATCTGTCCATTGTACTGCAGCATTTCTACCAGTAATAGACTACCTCAAACCTCACAAAATGCTGAAAAATCAAGGGGGAAAGCGAGTAGTGTTTGGCACAAATACTGGACAAAATACTATCCAGAAAGGCCAAATATGAAAGCATTTGCTTAATATGCTAAATAACAATAACGTGTGAGAGCCTATCAGACTAATTTGCTCTCCACTTGGCATAAGCAAGCCCCTAACAATACTCTAACAAAGGAAGTTTTTTACATTAACTCTTGGATACACATTCACATCAGGAATGGGTTTGCATCACAACAGCCATTTACACGCAAGCAACAGCCTTCATGTCAGCCAGCCAAGTCATACCTGGGTTAGAGATGTCAGTCATCCTCCCACCTACAGCTACTCCACCTTTCCAGCTCCACACATCCCCATTCTTTGTCTTAATGGACAAAGATGGAAAGGCCCAGGAGACAATACGGGACACTCAGGCAACACAGGATTTGCTTCTGTGCCTGCCCTCCAGCCTCTCATCTATCTAGTCCTTCCCTTTACTTCACACAGCACTCAAGTTTACAGTGCTTAATTTTATTAAACTCCAATATCTGCTGAAAGATAAAATGAATAAAGTTGCATTCCAGCTATGGTGCTGGTAACATTTCTTCCCTCTTGCTCTAGCCTTTCACCCAGTCAGCCTGCACAAAAGCAGCATGTCACTTCATCCTGAGCCACGTCCCCTCATCTGTGACAATCACCACCACCCAGACACCAGCTGACAGAGCTTTACAACAGCACAGCTCTGGGCTTCATGTATATTCAAAATCCAAATAAAAATCTAATTACTTAGAAGCAAGCAAAAATTCACACTTTCCTGTAAGGATGCTAAGTGAATTTCCATGTAATGTAGAAATTTATTTTTCAATAATGGAAATCCATTCTTTTCAACCAGGATGTCTATTCCTAGGTGCCACATTCTTTTCTTGTTAATAGTATTTTTCTTTCCCCAAAGTGAGTCACTCTGGAAAATGCCATTCACTTAAAAGAGAAAAATTGACAACCAACCCCAACTGTCACAAAAATGAATGTTCATGCTCAGTGCTACAACTACCACATACCAGTAACTTAAACCTCAATCACAAAATACCAAATTACTCAACAATAGTAACTGGCCTCAGGACAAGGAAATAAAACTTAAATCTGCAACTGTGAAAATAGTTTCTACTAATACACTGCTAAGCACATGATCTGTTTGGCTTTGCTCTGCTTTGGCTGGGAAGTCTTTCGCAGAAAGACGGAAAAAGTTTTTGATGGCTTATTCAAAAGGAAAAATAGCCATTTATCAGGTTATGTAAAAATCTCATACTTGTGTTGGAAACTACAGTTTGGCAGAACACATTCAATTACCACTGGGTCTTCTAGAACATTAGGTAAAAAATAACGATGGTATAATCGCATTAAGGGTTTGTCTGTGTTGGTTTAAGACAAAGATTTTAGTCAAAGGCCTCATTAAATCTTAGATCATTCTGTGCAGAGCTTAGCTCCTCTGTGGGTCTACAAAAACAAGGAAGTACCATTATAATCCATAGAAATAAAAGAAAGATGGAAAGACTTCCAAGTTTTTTATGTTTAAAAGTAGAGGAACATTTTCCCCGTTGAACAAAAATTATTCATTAGAAACTAATTCTCATTAGCTGTGAAAATTAATTATTTGTGAAATCAACTCTCGAAATCAGAGTCAAGCACTTCAGTCCATATAGGCAATACTGCAAGTTTGTGCTCTTAAGAACAGACTCAACAAGGCTCAAGAAAACATACGCTGAGTCACATCCAGGTGGTGTGTGCTACAACCTCCAGTGAGGCTGTAGTACCTCAAAATTACAAAATTAATTATAGCCAAGACTTTCACAGTATTTCCTCCTCACAGAATGGTTTGGGTTGGAAAAGACCTTAAAGCTCCTCTTGTTTCAGCCCTCTGCCATGGGCAGGGACACCTTCCACTAGACCAAGCTGCTCCAAGCCCTGTCCAGCCTGGCCTTGAACGGACTTCTCTTATCCATCAAAATATTTTTGTCTCACATTCTGCAAATTCAATGTATTCTTTGCATACCAACCACAATAAAAAAATGCAAATAACTAATTTAAAACAAGGTTGCTTAGGAAAATAAAAGCACAGTTTTATGATCTTTTGAGTTTTATGACTTTATGAGTCAAGGAGCAAAGATTCTGTACAGATCTGCAAGACTGCAATTCTGAAGTGAAAATATACACAGAAATGCACACAGATATTTTCAATACAGATTAAAGAGAGTCAAGCATCCATCTGATTCTGGGTTTTGGTGCTCTTCAAAGTTTTGCTTCCACAACACATTTTGTTTTCCTTCATTTCCCTCAGAGATCCAGCAAAACCTACCACAGTAATCTGCATAAAAACACAGTATTCCTTCACACCATGCACATTCAAAAGCCAGAACAAAAATTTCTACTTGCATTAATGACTTGTTTATGGAGGTAGTTAATTACCCATCTCCTTCTGGACAGGTGCTTAGCACTGGCAAGACAGGTACAACTTTCTGCAGGGAATATTCTTGTCTCCTAAATATTATTACTAAATCAGAGTTCACCTGCAGGCTCCTTAAACATTATATTTAATTTATATATCTTTATATTTAAGCATTGTAGTTGAGTAGACTGACATCACACATTAAGGCTTTTCCCCTGACAAAAATATTGAAAGGCAAATAAAACTGTTTCAGAACTTAAACTAATTTGATCATGACACAGAACTTCCATATGTAAAATGTGCAACTCCCATCACGAGTCCATTCCATGCTGAACATATTTCATAAACTTCTCTTTCACATTTTACATGTCAAAAAGTCTACCAGACTTCAGGAGTTATTTAGCAAATGGGTTAAAATATAGATTTTCCTTGCAGATGCACCAAAAAAAAAAAAAAAAATCTATCATCATTTATTTCAGGGAAGGAGCAGGAAGCTAAAGGTGAAAGGGAACAGAGAACTAAACAGAAAGCACAGACACCCTTTCCTCTACCCTTGTTTTACCTATAATGTATCAATAATAAAATAGGTTAAAGAAAAATGCAAAATAACATGACAACTTGACAGTAGCCTATTGGAGAAAACAGAACCCCCAGAAAATTGAGCTAGCTAATCTATATTTCCAGACAGGCAGTGCACAGCATTGCCTTTTCATTCCTTTAGTCTTTACACACAACCAATCAAAAAAACCACAAAATTTAACTATTAAAAGGAGTTTCACACGCCAGGCAATGTAACTCCCCTGCTCTGCTGAACATGGACAATGGTTAAAATTAGTGATCTGATGTCTGAATACTCCCACTCCAAAATCTGGCACAGACATCTGGCAGGACAATGAAAGGGAAACAGTTAATGTGTTATTCAGTAACATGTAATTTATTAACAAAAGCAGCTTCAGATGGATTAAATCCATGAGCAGACCTG
This sequence comes from Haemorhous mexicanus, assembly GCF_027477595.1. Taxonomy (NCBI): domain Eukaryota; kingdom Metazoa; phylum Chordata; class Aves; order Passeriformes; family Fringillidae; genus Haemorhous; species Haemorhous mexicanus. The sequence continues at coordinate 88,669,209 of NC_082381.1, forward strand.
AAAAACAGTTTTTAAGAAAGAACAATAGAAAGCCAAAGAATTTGTTGTGCTTTATCAATGCTCTTCATCCTAACTTGCAATGCAGCTCAGTTTCTCCTAGCCATCCAATCTGTCCAGGGCACCTGTCAATTCTCAGACGTCAAATTTAAACCTTTCATAACATGGCATCAGTGCATCTGGAAACAAACAGATCATCCTTTTTCCTGACCTATCCAACCATTTCTATGACAAATAATGCAGCTAAACAACACAGCCTGAGCACTTTAGTGCAGGTATTTTCAAAATTATGAAGAATAAATCCTTGATGGAGCTGTAAGTTGTAGGTGTTATTTTAACATCCAATATTAGTGCAAAAAAACTAATCTTTTGAGTCATTAATGCTACAAAGTCTGCATCTGCCATCCAGAAGGAGGACCTTCAAAAAGTTCAAGATCAAAAAACCCTGGAATGGTTTGTGTTGGAAGGGAAAAGCTTAAAGCTCATCCAGTCCCATTCACTGCCATGGGCAGGGACATTTTCCACTGTCCCAGGCTGCTCCAAGCCCCATCCAGCCTGGCCTTGGGCACTGCCAGGGATCCAGGGACAGCCACAGCTGCTCTGGGCACCCTGGGCCAGGGCCTGCCCACCCTCCCAGCCAGCAATTCCTCACTCTCAATAGCCCATCTGTGCCTGCCCTCTGGCCCTGGGAAGCCATTCCCTGGCTGCTGTCCCTCCATGCCTTGTGCCCAGTGCCTGTGCAGCTCTCCTGGAGGCCCTGGCAGGGGCTCTGAGGTGTCCCTGGAGCCTTCTCTTGTGCAGGTGAGCAGCCCCAGCTGTGCCAGGCTGGCTCCAGAGCAGAGGGGCTCCAGCCCTGGCAGCATCTCCGTGCCCTCCTCTGCACTGGCTGCAGCAGCTCCAGGTCCTTGTGCTGTTGGAGCCAGGGCTGGGCCAGCTCTGCAGGTGGGGTCTCACCTCAGCACAGTATCTGTCAACACTGTACAAGAAGCACAGCAGCCCACAGGAAGAAGGTACTGAACCTTTAATTCAGTGATTTTGGACTGTTTCTTAGATAGCATGGATGGTCAAGCATCTTTGTCATTTGAAATGTGCTCAAAAATGAGCTTGAAAAATACTTTTTAAAGCCTTTTCACATTTATTGCTAAAATAAATATCAGGTAGGAAATGAACATTCCTGTTGACACTTGAAGATAAGGTAAAGAGTTATGGATTTCTTACCATCCACTAGATAAAATTTAAAAACTTTAAGAAAAAGTCAAACATAATTGCTTTTGCTGCTCAAGACCATTTTTTCACATAGCTGATTATTGACATTTTTTAATTATAAATATTGTCTATCTCAATTTCCGTTTCTATAATTCTCTAGAGGAAAGAAGAATTTGGAAAGCAAGAAATACCTCCTTCTCAGCCATATAAAATTCCTTTTTTCTAGCCCTAATCCTTGCAAAATATCAACTTTTAAAACTTTGTTACAATACATCAGCTTGCTTCTTGGTTTCCTTTAACAAGCAATTTCCCCTAAAGAATTAAAGAAAAATCATTTTTGAGCCAATAGGTTTTCTCTTCTCTTTTATAATGGGTTATTTGAAGCTGCTCAGGTTTTGGAATATCAGGATAAATGTCAGGGAGATAAATCACCAACACACCTCGTGAAACTTGCTGCAGCACTCTCAGTAAACAAGTTGAAGCATATGGTTACAATTAGGGTTTGTATGACCACAGAAATCAGAAGCTCTAGTCATGAACCACAGCTTCACTGTGCTGTGCACTGATGGTCCCTGCTCCAAACAGCTGACAGGCTAGAGAGAGCTACAGCACAGCTCTCTGCACAACACAAGCCTAGGCAGTGCCAGGAAGACACCACAGAAAAGAGGCTTTACCGACTTTAAGAACACATAAGCCTCCACAATGTTAAGTATGAAAAATTTTGTCACTGTCACAAGGGTGGAGTGGTGGCAGTCAAGGGTCCCCAGGAGCACCAGCCTCTCCAAAAATAAAATAAAAATGTACAGTTTCACAGAATCTCAGAATGGGCAAAGGTGGCAGGGACCAGAGTGGATCATCTGGTCCCAGCTCCCTCCTGCAGCAGGGTCATCCCAAAGTAATGGCACAGGATTAGGTCCAGATGGTCTGGAATATCCCCAGCAAGGAAGATCCACGCTCTCTCTGGTCTGTTTCAGTGCTCAGTCACTGCACAGCGAAGTTCTTCCTCATGTCCAGGTGGATCTTCCTGGGCATTAGTTCCTCTGGTGCCATTGTTGGGTCCCACAGAGCAGAGTCTGATCCATGCTCTGACACCTCCCTGCAGATATACTGATGAGTCCCTTCAGAGTCAATCGAAGATTTCTCAGAACTATCAAGCCCAGGAAATGACAGTATAAATTGTTCTTCTGAGAAAGAATGCTTTGCTGTCACTACCACCAATGTATGCGCAAAGAGCAGAGCTCACAGAGCAAAGTCCATGCTACCTGTACAGCTAGTTCTGTGACTAATGGTGGTTTACTATCAAAATAATGCTGGTGAAGCTAACAGGACTGATCGAGAATTTCACGGAATCTCAGGATGATTTGAGTTGAAATGGGACCTTAAAGACCATCTCATTCCAAATCCCTGCCATGGGCAGGGACACCTTCCACTGTCCCAGGCTGCTCCAAGCCCCATCCAGCCTGGCCTTGGGCACTCCCAGGGATCCAGGGACAGCCACAGCTGCTCTGGGCACCCTGGGCCAGGGCCTGCCCACCCTCCCAGCCAGCAATTCCTCATTCCCAATAGCCCATCTGTCCCTGCCCTCTGGCCCTGGGAAGCCATTCCCTGGCTGCTGTCCCTCCATGCCTTGTGCCCAGTGCCTGTGCAGCTCTCCTGGAGCCCCTGGAGGCCCTGGCAGGGGCTCTGAGGTGTCCCTGGAGCCTTTCTTGTGCAGGTGAACACCCCCAGCTGCAGAGGAGCTCCAGACCTTGGAGCATCATTATTTCTTAATTATACAATTGTTCTGGTTTCAGATCCATGTCATTCAAAGTCCCAAGAGCTTGGTGGAGCTGGGGACAAATGCCACCAGAAGTGCTATTGCTGTATAATAATGCTCTACTCTCACATCATTCAAGTACACAAAGATAAATTACATTACAAGAACAGAACATACATGGCACAGTGTACGTCAAAGGAAGTGCCTAAGAGCATGATAGCAAGTACATCTCTGGTCTGCAGAGATACCTAACAGACACAATGTATTTCTGTACCAACGTGATTAAGGCAGAAGGTGAGTTTTTGTCATAAAAACTTGAAAACTCTCAAAGGCAAAACGGAGGCACTGGTCAGGTAGCAGCAACCCAATTTCAAACCAGCTTCTACAGTCCTTGTAGCACCCAAGCAAAGATTTCGAGCAGGATGAAGCAGCTGTGGCACCAGTTTGCCATGCAGCTCTTGCAGACTGCCCCTGCCACAGCTACACAACCAGAACACTCAACTATTTATTCTCAAAGTACCTGTGCCTGAATTACAGCCTCACACTGCTCTATGTCAGGCACATTGTCACGGGAACTAAGTGAAAGATCTGAAAACTTCCTCAATCTTCCCATTCAGACAGAGGAAAAGATCATAGTTACATCATCAAGAGGATGACACTTACAGACTGTAAGGAAGAAGGAACGAACAGACAGAACTGGTAAAGAAAGCTCAAGTGTACATTTCCATTGTGGTGGGCATGAACAGGCAATTTACCATTGACTAAGCACCAGAGACAGACACCAAGTCTGTGACACATCACAAAAAGGATCTGGAAGGTAGAAGCAAGCAGAGTGAAGCATCTGCTAGCAGAAGTAAAGGTTGGTGAGATCATAAGAATAATAAATAACAGACACATTGTTAGTATCTTTCTGTGTCTCTCTACTTTGATATAATTTAATGTAGATATTACAACTCAGGCTGCACAAAATTGAAGAGGAAAAAGATATTAACATAAAACACTAAATATTAATAAACCGTTTTCTTGTAAAGTTATAAATTACCATTCAAATGCCTCTGTTAACCAGAAAGTAGCACCAAAAAAAAAAAAAATAGACTAAGCTACAGTGTATATAAATCACACATGTACAACAGAGGTCTGATACCTTCAGGTTTCCTAATGCTGAACAGTAAAATGCAGAGTAAAGCATATACTTCCCTGACATAACATCATTAATGGCCGGGAATATTTCTCTAGTTCCAACCAAAGTATACAGACATGAGAAAACAAGCCATCACTGAGCACTACACACTGAATTCTGCAATTTCTATTAATGCTACAACAGTGCATTTGTGTGGCAGATTAGTTATGATGATGACTTGAGTGATTAATGAAGCTGAATCCAGTTATTGACTCTGCTTGAGTTCCTTACAGATACAGCATTGTACCCCTCACATCTATAAACACCCTAACAGCACAAACCAAGTCAATTAGATCCCACTGTTGCAGTAACTCCTTACTTCTGCCAGATGCATTAGTGTCTGGAGTTGTTTTTAATAGCAAAGTATAAACTGGATCAACTATTTCAAAGGAAAACATCTAAATTTACTTATTTTTCAACAGTCTTGAGTAGCACTATCATTTCCCTGTCTTAGCACATCATCTGCTTGGCAGTTCCTCACTCTTACAAGAATTCTATTTTGCAAGCAATAAAATGACTAATTTAAAAAAAATTGCTTGTCCACAAAAAGTTGTCTCAGCTTAGTTCACTGTAGACTATGAATTGGCAAATATTAACAAATCTCAACAAAAAAGAAGAGGGAACTTAGAGCCAACAAAAAAACTTGGGTTTGAGGCTAAGTTGGTTCAATGTGCTTTGTGAACCAAAAATAATTAATTTCTGGTTTCCAATAAATGAGTTTCTAATATCTAAATTCTACTGCCATGCATATTAATGTCATTTATGCTTCACAACACTGCCCCAGATCTAGCAGCACTTTACAATTACTGTGCACACCTACTGAAAGACCACAAAGACAAAGCAAAGTTGACTCAGTAGAGAAAAATCTCCTTTATGAAGTCACAAAAATAAATACCATTATTTTTCCCCTCCGTCCAAAACCACCATTGTTTCTTTAATTATTGGAGCAGAACAGAATTGGCAGGACAATCCAATCCAGGTATTTTATACCCAGGACAGAAAAAGGTCCTTGCACAGAGGTAACCTGCATCCAGTCAGAGACCAAACCCAGAAGTAACTGGTGTGAGGATGTTGGTTGTGTGGTTTCAGAGTTAAGGAAGCTCATAAGAGGAAGAAAAACAGGCTATGAAGGATGAGAAGCAGGAGAAGGTTAACTGTGGGAAAGGGTAAAATTCTGCTCATATCGTGTATAATTATCACTCCTTCTGAATCACAAGGAAGGAAAAGGAGGGTGGATCTAAAATACGGTGTTTGTAAGAGTTTGTTGATCTCTTGTTGCAGTGCAAGTGACTACAAAATAGGAATAACATTATGCATGATCATTTAGATGACTGTGATATCAAGTAAAATAATTAACAAGTACAATAATTATTTTAGGCCTCAAAATGTCATATTAAAAATACCTTTTTTTTTTAAACCAGGCTCCTATCTCCTTTCATCCTAAGTAGATTGTATTTAGACTATTTCAGTAAACTTACTTTAAGCAGTATGTGGTATTTAAAAGGCACTGAGCAACACAGAAGTGAGTTTTCAATTCTTCCATTCTTTCAATTTCTATCATGTAAAGATTACAAAACACACAAAAGTAACACAATATAGAAATCACATCAAAGTTTTTCACAACTGTTCATTGCTCAAAATTCCCTTTTGTTCCCTAACAGACTATCACCTCGTGTTGCTGTATCTTCATTTGTGCTGTGCTCTACCCATGTACCTGAGGCTAAAGGAACCAAAGTATTGATTTGATAAGAGTTAATTCAGAGAAAAGACAGGCAAATATGCCATTTGGTCTACAATCCTACTGTGCCCACGTTTCACCTATAGTCCAACATCATATATAGGCAAATAATTTTTAAAAAATTCCAAGCAACTGTCTGGGCATGGATAGAAAAAACATTTCTGTTTTTTAACAGGATGTGGTACTCCTTTTTTCCCTTTTCCCAGGCAGGAAATTAGAAAGCTCTTTAAAAGGGCTCCTCTTCTTAAAGCTTTAAATGAAGACACTTAATTTGCCAGGCTAAGAGATGGCACTTCAGGTACTCATGAAAGAAGCAAGAAAACAAGCGTAGGCGTATGCCAAGGTAGTTGCTAAGGGAATGGTTCAAGAGGAGTGAAGGAGGTGGGAGTGTAGGAAGAGACAAGAACAGATGTAGGCTGAAATCTTATGAGTTTGCATTAAGAAATGGAAACTTAATATACAACGGGTAAAAAGTCACACGGAATATCATGTAAGAAGTGTTACAGAGGGAGGCTCAAGTGGTGGCAATATGGATGGATCTACAAATCAGTCAAGTAACCAGAAGAGGGGAAGAAGTGTTTTGCCTGTGGCAGCACTGAGACAGAAAGACACTAGAGAGATCAGAACTAATACTAACATAAGTAATGGCAATTACTCAGGTAATACTATGTACCAAAATATGCAGCAAAAAACTGAAAAACTACAATCCAGATACTGAAAACTGCTTCAGAAAAACATGTTAAGAGCAATTTCTCCTTGCAATTGAAACGAGGGAAAAGAATATACCTGATGGGACTCTCGAATAAAACACTGCAAGGAACAATTTAATTAATCTGGCATGCGAGTAAGTGAATCGCAAACCAAGCCACTACTTTGTGCCGGGTTTAGGCTAGGGACACAAGCCAGGCGCGGCCCCGGAGGGTGTAGCCGGGAGCGCAGACGGAGCTGAGTGCAGCAGCCGTGCGCTTTTACTGCCGCCCTGAGGAGGGACGCGGGCACTGCCTCCGACTGCAAGTCCTGGCAGACCCCTTGCGGCCTGAACTTTAATATTCCCTCAGGAGGCTGCCAGTGAATTGATTTCACAAAAGAGCTAAATAAATAGTATCGGTTTTAACAGCAACTGACTTGCAAAGTGTTCTCTAGTTTATCGGGGAGAAAGAAAATAATATCTACCTTTGCTGTTAGCACTGTATTATGTTTTATTCTCATTCAGTGGAAACAAAAAAACCTCTAGGACAGATTTTTATATACCAGTAAAACACATCTGGTGTGGGGAAGGGAGCAGCCACCGACCAAAACAGAGTGTATAGTATAACAAAAATGAGAAGCCTTCTTCTGAACAACAAATGGCATCAAGTCTTTGCTATTCTTCAGGCAGTATTTCTCTACAGCAAATAGTCTGGGAAAGGTCAGAATCTAGTCATACTTATCAGGAAAAAACATTAGTCAACTTACTGAGAAAGGCACAATATGATACAAAAATTCCTATCTAGGTTACTCCCTTACATCAAAGAGCCCTCCTAGGAGGGACCCCTTGGGACCACCTAGCCCAACCTTTTGCTCAAGCAGAGCCTTAGAGCAGGTCACCAGATGCACAGAGTAATTGTAAAGAATAAAATGTGCACATAAAACTATTTCTTGCAACACTTTAAGTAACTTGAAGTATGTGATTCATCAAATAGGGCCCTCCTTGGTTGGTTGAGGGTTTTTTAATGTGTCAGTAAAAAAAAAGAGGGGCTAGGTGATACTTTTACCATCTGCTGTCCTGCAGGTATAATTGCTTCAGATTCTAACACATCTCAATATGGGCCATGCAGGCCTGTGGACAGCTTTTCTACACTGGTAGTACTTACTGAAAAAGAAATGGGCTACAGGTGTGTCTGCAAGAGAGGGCACACAGAAGGCAATACTTCATATGGTCTGAAGTACAATTTATAGAAAATCAGACTCACTTGCCACCCCAGATGCAATTCCATAGAGCAGTCCTCCTCCATCTGTTTGCTGCTGAAAGACGTGGGTCCCTGGAGGAGGGCTTCTCTCTTGTCTAATGAAATTATACAGCAAAGTTTTCACAAGTCTGCTGGTGTATGGGAGACTGGAAAGAAAAAAAAAATTAGTTGGCTCACAAGTCACAAAATTCGGCACAACAAAGTCTAGGTAGGGTGCAAATGCTAGTGTTTGGCATTAAAGAGGGCCAGTAACTCTCCCAGTGCTAACCAGACTAGAAAGGAAAAGAACACCAAGGTCTTGCCTGTGCAAAGCTGCCCAGACTTCAGCAAGGGTCTGAAGGAGCATTTTCCACACAAGGATCATGAAAACTGCATTTTGCTTTTTGTTTTTTTAAATACTACTTTCAAATAAACCATTTAGTTTGTAGAATCATTGTATTCACTTTCCTCAAAACACAACTAGAAAAGCATTTACACTGTATTTTTTCAGTTTTTACTCCATGGTCTAGTAACACAGAACAGGTACCAACAGCATCTCTGCACACTCACAATATTTTTGTCTGTGTGTGCAGTTCAGAACCAATCTTAAACACCTTTTCATACCTCAAGGATTCTATAACTAAGAATTTGCAAAGACCAATGAAACAACCAACCTCGCATGAATGAATCTGAAAAATGCCTCAAATAGAGGCAATTCAAAGTAGAATTTGTTGGGTTTAACAAGAAGGTTACAGTATTTCCAAAATGGAGTAGCATTTCCACAAAAGCAAGCAGCTGCCACCGATTCCTATCTCATTTAGAGCTGAAAAGAAGGAGTTCTATTAGGACGGACCCTCTGCCCATCTGTAGAATCCCAGAAGGTGAGAGGCTGATGTGCATGTCCCAAACACCAACAGCTGCATGGTGTGGAGCCAACCAAGGGTTTTTGGGAATAACAAACAAGGACTTGGTAGAAACACACCAGAGGAAGTCCAGGATGAGGCCGGAGAAGGGGCCACATGGAGGCAGGGCAGCGTTTTAGGGACAAACCTCCTGGCTGTGGCTCCTGCAGGAAAGCACAGCCCGGCCTGGGTGCAGGGATGGGCCCAGAAGGGCCGGGCACTGCAGGGGAGAACGAGCCCATCCGAGACCCCAAAGCCTCCAACCCATTTCCAGAAAGGTCAGAAAGAACCGCTGTGAATGAGAACTGACTTGCACAAAAAGTGGAAAACTTCTCCCCAGGGAGTGGAAGATTAAATGCGCCCCACAAAGCCCAGGGCCCCAGGACATCCCAGCAGCTGGATCAACACTGGAATCAGGACTGGTGACCTCTCTCTTTTTTTCTTCCTTTCTCTCTCCCCTTCTTTTATCCAATTTCTCTCTGTGTCCCTCTCTTTCTCCCTTTACAGTCCCCCCCCAACCTTTATCCAAACCCCACTGTACTTACACTGGGATATCAGGGACAAAACTGTTTTCCATGCCAAGTGTGTAATTTACTAATAAAATTTGGCAGATCCTCTGACTTTTGTCATTCCTTTTGATCATGAACATCTACAAATCCTGGGTGCTTCCCTCTCCTTAGGGGTGGGATGTCACACCAGTACCACTCCACCTGTTCATATTGCTCTCGATTCCCAGCCACCAAATTCCTACTTCTCTCTCCAGAGGTCAGGCTCCTCCTACTCCCAAATCAGACCTCTTAGACCACATACTAAGTCTTCCCCCAAACATTACCCATTTTCCCCCAAACCCTTGATTCCTTCAGTCCAGAGACTGAAGTACCAGGATACCCCACACATCCTGAGGCTCTGGCTTTATCCTGCTGATGTTTTGGGTTGAAGTCTGCCCTGCGCTCCAAGCTGAGCCTCGCTCCTTCCTCTGCATGTCACAGTAGCATCTGTCTCTTACACCCAGTAGAAACTTCAGGAAAACAGAGAATAAATGTATTTATGAAAAATCTGCCCACATGGAACTTGAAGTTGAAAGAGGATGAATAGGAGCCTGACTAAAATGCATGTAAGCCACCGTGAAAGCACTTGAACACAACCACCAACTTGCCAGAACAACTGGTATTACTCACACAACCAAGTCTACCCCCAGCTAAGTGTTCCCTTCAGCTCAGCACAGCATGTGCCTTCATCTTTCCAAGGACTGCTGCTTATCTGGATGGCAAGAAAGCACTAGCATTTCTGAGTTCTCTAGGCTGCAGTGCTATAAGACTCATTGTTGAATCAAAAAACTAAATACTGTCTTAAGTTAATGAAACTACCCTCAAAATATAAAAACTATTTCCAAATTAGTTTTACTGAAGTCTAGGCTGTGAGATTTCCAAGAGCCTTTACAGATGTTTGCTTTTCTGATCTCTTTTCTTTCGATCAGAACAAATTTTCTATCAGGATAACATTTTGCTGCCTTCTGTTTTCAAGTACAAATAATATAAAGAAGCCACCAGCAGCATTGGTTTTGCCCTTAGGCAGCACCCCAGAGCAGGACATACCATCGACCATGCATCAGGTATCTGTGAATGATGCTCTCTCGCAGAATCTCTTTGTGGAATAATTGGCAGGAGAGGAACACAATGAGAGTTGTCACGGCTTCCAAAGAAATGCTGTATGTAATATCTCTGCAGAAAAAAGGGAAAATTACAGAGATTAATCTACTGGGTTGTTTACAGACTGATTTCCAAGAATACTTGGTAGTTTCACCTGAAGTTATACACTGCATAGTACAGAGAGTTTCAACTGGGAACATGTAAACAACTATACAAGAAACTCAGAATCATTCCATACCAAAAATGGGTGTTTTTCTTAGAAATAAGCATGTTTTTCATGCACCAAAGGACAAAACAATGTAAAAAGAGGTATTGCTCATGGCACTCAAGTTGCAATTGATAGACTATACTTCTTCCTCAAAATACTAAGTATATCTCAGAAGTGTGTCCTTTGTACTACTAAACAAAATTGTCACAAAGACATCATGCTAAGTAAGGGAATGAATGTCCAGCTAGCCTAACACAGCTCCATCTGCCAAGAAAACTGGATCCCTATGAGAAGAATGTAATATACAAATGCCAGCTCAAGTGTACAAAATGCTCAGAGTATCAGGATACCACATACATTGCTTAGTTTTAAACTGTATTTTTGAGGTAACAGGGAAGTAGAAAGTTTCAAGGTATTACAAGATATTCAAGATAATCACAAAAAATGAGCTGTAATGCTTAAATACAGACACCAGACAGTTCAGCACAGTTCATTTAGCTCAGGCTGATTAGGAAAGGCTGCGCAGCTGAACAGATGACAGGCACACTATTAAAAGTATCTTGTGCTTTCTGTTCCCACCTCTGCCTATAATGACTTTGTTACAAATCTGGTTTTTAAAAGGGAGAGAACAACGGCATTTCATTTGCCTCCTAAATCAGTAACAAACTGCAGACTGCAAGAAACCTTTTAAAACACGATGAACTAACTTGGACATGAACCAGTATCATTCTTACTTTCAACCAAACACCATTTTTACATCCTCCAAAATTAGGAACTTAATTTGGTGCAACAGCACCACACTGGAGTTCATCAGAAATATTGTAATCAAGTATTGTTACTGTTACCACAAGTCCTTTGAATGCTTCTCCCACTGTCACCATTTTAATTTCCACTGGATGCTTCACAATCCAGTATTGCTAAGTTACAATGGTTTCCCTACAACAGTTATCAAGATTTTCTGACCAGCGACCTTCTGGAAATTCAAATCTGTTTACTACTGACAAATGCAAATATTTAATAGTACCTCTATTTAAGATTTTTTAAAAATCAAAACACCAAAGTACAAATCAGCATCTATGTTGTTTAATCAGTGGTGCTAAATTTTTCTTTGTTACAATGTCACCTTCCAAAACTTTTATTCTCAACAGTTGGAACAGATATAAGCATAAAACTAAGTGCACTTTCAAACAATGATGACTTGAAAACAACAGTGCAATTTCCCGAAACAAAACGAATTAACCCCAGAAAGGACTAGATTTTCACTAGTCTCAGGATCAGAGCTGGTATGGTCCTCACTAAAATGCACAGAATTTTATTTAGAAGAAATCAGTCTAATTTTTAACACAATCAAATAGCTTAATATTCTCAAGTGTTGCCAGATATGCTGTAAACAACATGCATTACTGTCAAGTGTGAAAACAAGAATTTCACACATCACAATGCACAGACAGCTTAAGTTAAGCCCTTCAGCAGCAGCTCCAGGCCAGAGTTTCTCCAGAGTGAAGTTATTTACTCAAAGCCAACAGCAAACTGGAATCACAATTTCCTGGATCACAATCCACCGAACTGCACCACCTCTCATACAAAAATGTTTTTAAAAATGACGGTTGTGCATATTCACTGTTTTTTATTTTCTCTCACTTCATTTGAGTATTTGAACCCCAAATATTTGAAGTTATGGGTTGGAAAAGGACATACTGCCTAAGTAACATTTTCCTGAAAATCATGATGTCCTTTTGAATTACTTTTACTCTCTGCAAGTTACCTGACTTTTTGCCCACTCCTGAGGAAGTTCGCCAGTGTAAATGCTGATAATTAGATCAGGCCAGAGGTTACACTCTGATCTGGTTCCACTGCAAATTCATCTGAGCCAGAAGCAAGGCTGCACTAGGAACAGTGCCTGCTCCCTCTCCAAACCAGACGAGCTGTGCAATCCGCCACCCACACGCATCCCAAGCAAAGCAAAGAAGACTTAAATACATACATAACATCAATTATCAAAGGTTCAGCCACCAGCAAAAAAAAAATAAAAAAAAATAAAAAAAGAGAAATGTTTTTCTATGAAAATAAAAGAAACAGTTTAGGAAAATACTTTTTTGATATTATAAGAAAAACATTCAGAAACTTATCATTATGACATCGGCTGAGAATACAAGAACAATGTCTCCTACCCCAAGGGGATGAATAAAAAGGGTAACAACTTCATGACATACTACAGCATGTACTGGGTCACTATTCAGAAAGGAAACAAATTTTGGGGTCTAGTATACTTTTTCTCCATTTCAATCATTCATTCATTTATTTTTATTATAACCCACACAAGTGGAATAGCAAATTTGAGGAAACATTAAAAAAATAATTTTCTGTTTTGACGAGAATCAGCATAAAAAAAATAAATGAATAGATTACTGTAGTGTATTTAGGGAAAAAAAAAATCTGCTTTCAATATCCTTATATAACTCAGAGAGGTAAAAAACAGAAAGGTAAATTCAAGCAGTCCCACTTAGTGAGTTATTCTCACTTTCTCTAAGTTCAAAACCCAGACAGGCACATTTAACTGTAGAAACACTCAACTCAAACCTGTCGAATCCGTTCAAATTAAATCTGCTCTGACATAAACATAAGCAGGGTCCTGATATCTGGGGTAACCTCTCAGGTCCAGTCGCCCTTAATTTATCAGCACAATGATAAAGCTTCAGAGCAAAATTATTTTCTCCACCAAGGGTCAAATGCATGGTTTTCTGAAACTCAGGCATTTCTAAGGGATCACAAGAACTACCAGGAACCTCTTTCAACTTCAAAGAACACATTGTTTATTTATATTGAGAGACTATATAATAGGGGGTCTTGGTTTTGAATTTTTTTTTAAATTTTATTCAAAGCTATCAGTCATATAGAATGACTTTACATGGAATTTTTGCTGATCTTCAACTTCCCCTGAAAACTGTTTGCTTGCAGATAAGGAGGAAACTAGAAATAATGAACTCATGTATCAATTACTTGTCAAAATTATTTAGCTAGCTCTTTCAGAAAGCTAGAATAACTGCATGTTGTTTTGAACTTCTGTGGCATTTTTTTTCATTCTCAAGTGTCTTGCAAAACAAATAAAAATCTACGGATAGAGCTCACGCTCTGTGTAAATAGATATCATAATGCAATGTACCAAAACATGCAAAGTTCTTTTCTTTCTCTTCTTTTGGATTTTCTCTTTTGGGGATTCACTAGTTATTCTCATTTTTTTCATCTTATTCTCTTCCTCCCCTTTCCAAAGGGAGATATATTTCCTTATCAGGTAGGTAAGTTAGTAGATACTACAGGTCTGTCTCTCAAAAGACATCTCGAGAAATACACATCTTTCACGTGGAAAGAATCTGAGACAGACTGAAGTCCATGTTCATGGCAATTGTTTCTCTCCTGCATTTGGGTTCTCCTCTTATCCCAGGCAGCTATCCTGGTACCAATCCTTGTATGCAGTGACATCATGGGACCGGATGGAGCAGGCCCAGGTTCTCTCATGTGACACCCAAGCTAAAACTTATTTCCGGCAACAAACCTTATACATAAACATGAACTCTCTCAAGAAAATACAGATCATGTCATATCTATCAGAGATTATGTTAAATTATTAATTCTTCATAGAATGAAGAGCTCCAAAATGCAAGATTCCCCGATACTAGCATAAAAAATGTGTATATTTAACATGTGTTTGGTGTCTACATTTCAATGAAAAACTGATACATCAATGGATTCCTTCCAAAAGCAAATGCTGACAGATCATTTCAATAAAAATTTTTAAATTAAACAACAAAGGAGTTGTATGATTTATAATCATAAATAAATTAGTAATAATTAGATAACAACTTATTAACTCAAAAGACAAAAATTAGAATAACAGAATGGTTTGGGTTGGGAGGCACCTTGAAGCTCATCCAGTCCCATTCCCTGCCATGGGCAGGGACACCTTCCACTGTCACATGGTGCTCCAAGCCCCATCCAACCTGGCCTTGGACACTTCCAGGGATGGAAAGTCCACAACCTCCAGGAAATAAATTCTACTGAGTCAGCCCACATTCCATTTTAATTTGTGTTGTCAGGTAGGTAACAGAGATCCTGGGCTCCTCTGGGACCTCTACAGTTGGTTTAAAGCAGCACTGCATTTAGACATACAGTAGTACTGCTTTAGAAGAAATTGGTGCAATACCTAATTCTTCCAAGATATATCCTGGAGAGAGTATAACTGCTCTTCTGGTCTTCCACCAAGAACGTACATTTTAGTTTATTTTATTTATTAACTTTGGTGGCAAACTTGTAAATTAGAATCATCAAATCCTAGGCTGGTTTATTTCAGAAAGGACCTTAAAGCTCATCCAGTTCCACCCCCTGACACAGACAGGAACACCTTCTGCTAGACCAGGTCACTCCAAGTCCGTACAACCTTAGCCCAAATACCGTTCCCAAATGATGCAATCACTCCACACGGAACAAGAACTATGGTCCCGGTAAAACCACAACTCCCCAGTATCCTGGCATCTGCTTTATCCATTCAAAACCATGTGGATGACCTCCTATCAGCATCACCTACCAAGAACTTCAACAATCTACCTATGTGTCACCATCCTGCTGCTGCTGGCTTCTCTCCAAGGCCAAGCACAGCTTACAAGTGCTTTCTGTGCTCCCAATCATTCAGCTTTGTTCCCTGCCTGTGAGAGAGAGGTCTGTGACAGAGGAACCAAGGTGAAGCACAGAGGCACCATAGAGGAAAATCTCAGCTACGAACTCCAATTAACACTCTGAAGGCACATGCTGTCGCAAACACTTTAATTACTCCGTGAAATGCAGCTACTTCTATATCAGCACAGAGAGGCTGGGAGCTCATAAATTATTTCACACCTACAGAGCAAACAGCCTGAACAGTCAGAAACCAAACTCCAAATTTCAACTCCCTTCAACGAGCCCCCTCCCTGTTCAAATATTTTCCTGAACTTTGACCCAGCCAGAGCTGTCTACTCCGAATATTAAAAGGTTAAAAGGTAACCCATTTTCTAATTTAGGAGAGTTGCCAAAAGGGCTGATTCATACAAAAAGTCTCAAATCATACAGGAACCAGGTTTCATTTCCCTGCTTCCTGAGGGCCTACCAGAAAGGTGAAAGAGGAGTCACCACAGAGAATAGAATCAGTTTTGAAAACTGAAAAGCAAGTACAATATCTGGCTATCAGTCTCAGGATACAAGTACAACAGCTCAAAGAGAACATAATCTTTCCTCTTGGAAACACTCCTAATTTTACACTCACTGATGGCACATATGCACTGTGGCAGCTGATAATGCTCTACACTCATTACAGCTGACTCCAAACATTTGGGAGATGCCCCAAGGGGGCACTAAGAAAACACTTACTGGAAGCAGAAAGCATCCCTGACATTTCGTACTGCATCTCCTCCACACTGGGCATTCTCAACTGAGAGAAGAATAGGGTGAGAGAACAAAAAATCCTGGAACGGTTTGGGTTGGAAGGACCTTAAAAATCATCTCATTCCATTCCCTGCCATGGGCAGGGACACCTTCCACTATCCCAGACTGCTCTAAGCCCCATCCAGCCTGGCCTTGGGCACTGCCAGGGATCCAGGGACAGCCACAGCTGCTCTGGGCACCCTGGGCCAGGGCCTGCCCACCCTCCCAGCCAGCCATTCCTCATTCCCAATAGCCCATCTGTGCCTGCCCTCTGGCCCTAGGAAGCCATTCCCTGGCTGCTGTCCCTCCATGCCTTGTGCCCAGTGCCTGTGCAGCTCTCCTGGAGCCCCTGGAGGCCCTGGCAGGGGCTCTGAGGTGTCCCTGGAGCCTTCTCTTGTGCAGGTGAGCAGCCCCAGGCTGGCTCCAGAGCAGAGGGGCTCCAGCCCTGGAGCATCAACAATATGGAAATACTCTAAAGATAATACCTAAAGGACTAACATGACTCAAGAGTCTTTTTTCACAGACCTGTTCCTAAACCATCTGAGACTATGTGACTGTGTATATTGTCACCTCACTGATATTTATTTCTTCCCTCTACAGATTAAAAATCCTAGAAGAAATTCTGGACTTCTAAATGTTGCACAGAAGATGTATTATTCTCCATTTACTTTTCATATCACCATGTCCTGTTACCAATATCCACTAAAATTAATTAAAAGACATTACTTTTCAAACAACAGAACACAAAAGAGCAGCCAAAATTCCTATAGAAATGGACAGCTGCAGATACTCCCAGGTGCAGCTTCCATCTTCCCTTCCAGGGAAGAGGAGATGACCCAGGTGATCAAACAACTACATTCCACCATCAGAGAGTTCTACACAGAGCCAGACCACAGGAATCACATTCTGCATTTCAGTGATGCAGCCTAAGAGAAAGGCAGACCTGCTCCACACTCTCTCTCTGTCTTTGCTGTTGAGATGCAAATACCTGCAAGCTGAGGTTTTTCAACACCCATCATCTTTTGTAAAAAGAGGGCTGAAAACCATATATGAAAGCAGATTTTTAGCAATATGATACACAGCATAA
Source organism: Haemorhous mexicanus (assembly GCF_027477595.1). Lineage (NCBI taxonomy): Eukaryota > Metazoa > Chordata > Aves > Passeriformes > Fringillidae > Haemorhous > Haemorhous mexicanus. The sequence continues at coordinate 88,686,311 of NC_082381.1, forward strand.
TGTATGAAAAAACTGCTCAGACCTCTGATACTGTGCTTTGAGATGAGGAAGTTTGTTACAAATTAAAGCACACTTAGTGAAGAGATAGGTCATAGAAAAACACTGATCTAAGTCTAAAATAAAAATTAAACTAGAACAGAGTAAGAATATGTGGTACAGATAAAGGTTCTCCTACCACCCCAAGGTGCAGCAGCAAATAAAACTCCCTTTATATGAATCAGCTCCTTCCTAAACCGAGCACAATAGCCTTAAACTTCTAGGCTCTTCAAAGTGAAGCAACACAAATCTCTCTCAGTTTGGATATTTTCACTACCTCAGTTTCAACAGATGGAAGTTTGCCTTTGAGGATTAGACAAAGTTGCCAAAAATGCAAAAGTCACATGTTTTCCAAATAATGGAGCTACTACAATCTTGATAAAAATTCCTATTCTTTTGAAAGTAACAAAAATAATTAAGATATGACACTCCTGAGCTAGAACAGAAAACTTATCTTAATCTCTTTGCTGCTCACAACTGGCAAAAAAGAAAACCTAAACATTTCTCATCATCTTTACATGGCACCTTTCCTACACTGCAGTTATTTTGTAGAGCTTTATAACCAATTACATCACCTTTCCTCCTCCTCCATTTGACTTCTAAGCTCCCATAAAATGCAGCAAGCATCCCTAAATGAGTTGAAACTTTGTCAACATTTAAATTTTGTCAACAATTGTCAACATTTAAATTTTGTCAACAATTGTCAACATTTAAATTTTGTCAACAATTGTCAACATTTCCAAACAACTAAGACTGCACCCTAAAACAACCATAACTAGAGAAAATAAAGGAATGTAATAGAAATATCAGCTAAATTGTACTGGCACCACAGGGTGCTACTTAGGAGTGATGTAACTAGATCACAGTATTTCATTTTTCCTGCACATGCATTTATAGTTTTTAATGAAGTGAAAATGCACTGATAACAACCAGATGTTCAGTTATGGATACCAGCTCTTAACAAGCTGCTGAAAGAAGCCTTTATAATTTAAAGCATTGGGAGCTCCATCCTGCAACAAAATGTTAGCAATAGTTTCTACATAGCAGTCATACAATTAAATACTAACATTGTATCTTTTAGCCGACTATGCAGTTCAAATCATTAGCGTACACTCTTGAGTGCTAATATTAGTAAAAGCAAAGAAAAAGCAGAGTACCCATGGCACACCCAAGGGAACCATAAATCAAACATCAACATATGGTAACACAAGGGTTATAAGGGACTGCACAAATCTAATTGATGAAAACTGTATTTCCTATAAAATTAAACCTGAAACCTTTATCCCTGCCATTTTGTACAATGCAGCACAGCCTGTTTTTTCAGAAAGGTAATTCAAGATATTTTTAATAACTCTCAGACACAGGACCACAATGTTGCAGAGTCCCAGAGTCCCTACTGGAACCTATTTCGGCCTTAAAGCACATTTGCCTTTTCCAATACAAACTGACTTTGAGAAAGATTTTCTTAAATTCCCTGTAAAAAACTGAGACACTTCCAGAAGTGCTCTGCCTCCCAGAAAGGCTCTGAAGCCTTTCCTAACAAAAAAAAAAAAAAAAAAAAAAAAAAAAATTAAGCTTCATAATAAGTGACAGAGATCTGACATTTATCTTCTTCCATATCCCACACCTTACTTATTAATATTGAGAAATACAGTCCATCTGCAATTTCAAAGTATGGTGTAGGTTGTTTTGTACACATAAATGAGCTTATTCTGCCAAGGCTGATAACCAGAGCAAGCTCAGAGGTGAGTGACATCTGCCCATACACAAGAAAAGACTGGAGCCTTCATGAATTCAGTGTCCCTGCCAAGCCCAAACTTCTTACATTTAGAATCCCAGAATGGTTTGGGTTGAAAGGAACCTTAAAGCTCATCCAGTCCCATCCAATGCCATGGGCAGGGATATTTTCCACCAGACCAGCCTGCTCCAAGCCCCATCCAGCCTGGCCTTGGGCACTGCCAGGGATCCAGGGACAGCCACAGCTGCTCTGGGCACCCTGGGCCAGGGCCTGCCCACCCTCCCAGCCAGCAATTCCTCATTCCCAATAGCCCATCTGTGCCTGCCCTCTGGCCCTGGGAAGCCATTCCCTGGCTGCTGTCCCTCCATGCCTTGTGCCCAGTGCCTGTGCAGCTCTCCTGGAGCCCCTGGAGGCCCTGGCAGGGGCTCTGAGGTGTCCCTGGAGCCTTCTCTTGTGCAGGTGAGCAGCCCCAGCTGTGCCAGGCTGGCTCCAGAGCAGAGGGGCTCCAGCCCTGGCAGCATCTCCCTGCCCTCCTCTGCACTGGCTCCAGCAGCTCCAGGTCCTTGTGCTGTTGGAGCCAGAGCTGGGGCAGCTCTGCAGGTGGGGTCTCACCTGAGCCCAGAGGGGCAGAATCCCCCCTGCCCTGCTGCCCACACTGGGGGATCAGCCCAGGGCACAGGAGGTTTCTGGGTCCTAGTGCACATGGCTGGGGCATGTCCAGCCTCTCACAACTTCTGGAGTATAACCAGGATATACCAAAATCCTTCTCCTCAGGGCTGCTCTCCAACCAGTCTTGAACAACTATGTACCTGCCAGCAAAATACCACACACAGGTATCCCAAGCACCTGAAGCGACATTCAGAACAAGTTCAAAAGGAAGGAGGGCATAACAGCTGCACAGGTACCTCTGTTCCTGCATTCTGAGCATGGAGATGGTTTTCCATGCTTTAAAAATAAAGTTACCATTTCAGTGAAGGAGAAAAATGCAAGCATTGACTGGGGTGCATGCAAGCAATATATTCAACAGCAGCTGCCAGCTGTATCCACTCCTTCACCAAACGGCATCTACGGAACCCAAGGGACACACTAATTGTCAAAATCCCCTGTTTAAGGCTATTGAATACTCATAACAAAATCTTTGCTGTTCTAAAAGATACTTCGAAGACCAGCTCAGCGTGGAGATTTTAATGATCTGTCACAAAAAAATATTCAGCTTAGATAGTATCTCTACAGAGAGACACTCTGTTACAGCACCATTGCAAGCTGCCATAACTGACTGCTCTCTCACAGGTGATCCTAACAGTTCTGACACAGAGATCATTACAAATTTGAATATTTCATGTATTCTACTCAATCAATTCCTTCCCCAAATTCACATACTAGGCTTGCAGTTCTCTCGATTCATTCCAGCTAAGGACAAAAATGGAAAGGCCCATGAAATAAAACAGAGAAAGAATCTCTAGTGACAACTGACCATGGAGAGAGAGAGGGAAGCAAGAAGTACACTAACTATGAAAACAATCCTGATCACTCTCTTGAACAAAATTAATAATAAAGTAATACCTTATAACACCTTTTTGAAGAACTTAGTTGGACTTAGTGAATTAGAGAACCCAAGTTCTCCACTACACTCTTTCCCGTACCTATTTCCCTTTCGATGGTATGGGAACAAAATTCTTACTTAAGGTATTATCACATTGTTAAACATATTCTAGTGATAAACATAGATAGTAATACATATTTTTGAAAGTGTTAGTATTTATCAGCAATCAGCAACATGCTGTTTCAGGAGAAGTTTAGCTAAAAAAACTTATTTCACCAAAAAAAACCAACCAACCACAAAACAAAAATCTTCCACATCTATCTCTTATGAAATCTAAGTTTTTGATATAACTGAATATTAAATTATGGACCAGCTTTATTTTCCTTTTAAACAAGCCATTTTAGCATTAGATTTTATAGTAATCTAAGTGCTTCCAGCAGCTGCTTCCACTTGCAGCAACCAGATTCACACAGAAACAGAGCTGCTGCTGAGAGGTTCAGTAGAGGAAGTGGGTGAGGAACTATCATGCTAGCGTACTTTCTCCAGCTGGAAAGGCATTATGAAGGATACTGGACAACACACGAGTACTTCCAAGAAAGAAAAATAAAACCCTGCAGGATTTATGAACTTGCCCGTATATCACAGTCCTCTCAGCCCTTTGTGCTTCCTCTAATCTGCTCCAAACAAAGCGTGTATGTGTTCCAGGAAGTCCTGACAAGCTCTGTGGAATGACACTTTGAATCACACCACTAATTCATTACACTCTACCTACACAAATCCCTCGCGTTAACGTTGACAGAGCTGCATTTAATGACAGCAATGTTTAAAGAAACATTGCATCTTTGTCGGTTTTCCAGCCAAAAGAACAATCCCAGCCACAAGATAGCAGAGCTCTATACTACACTGTAACAGACAATCTGAAACTCCTCCAAAGCTGCCATGCTTCAGCTGGGGTGCTACATTTTAGACACAGACTACAATGCAATTTAACACTAAAGACACTGCTCACTCTACCTTTAGTAAAATTTATCATGGGGAAAATAGTCAAAATTCATCAGAACACTTCCACAAAAGTGAAAGAACACTTTTTTTTTCCAAAGCACAAAGCATGCTCTCCTACATAAAACACTGAAGTATGTTTTATGACACATTTCCCAACAAGACGTGGAATCAACATTTCTCAAATGCAACAGATGCATGAAAAAAAAGCCATGTAAACAAATCTGGAGATCTACAGAAACATTCCACTTATTAATTTCTCTTGTCCCTTCTTCAGACATCAATTCGCTGGAATTTTAGAAATCAGTATTAAATAGCACAGTATGATTTATTTTCAATTTAAACCCCCACAGAACTGCAGAAGAACTTTAGTTTTCACCTTACTGCATACCCCAGAGCTGAAGTGACACCTCCACTGTACCTTCCCCTGTACCATGAGCACAACCATTTCCACCAGTTACTGTCTGTGTGCTGACAGGGGTACCTGAAACAAACGGAATAACTTCTGTTGATGGTTTGAACTGGGTGTGAGACGTTCATCATGTACTTCTTCCAATAGAATATTCAGGGCTGGCACTGGCAGCAGCTTATCATTATCTGTACTGCTCCATCACATGGAACATTCAAATACAACTATTTAAACATTATAAACCCATTACTACAAGTTCCATAGTCTCTCAAATGCTCAGTTTATAAAAGAAGACTAATTAAAAAAAAGCCTACTTACAAGAGGGGAATTTCAACAATGAGCTGGATGAGACAACACAGCAACTCTTCTATGAGGTCTTCACACTCCGCTCCTAAGAAAGAAACATAGCAAAGGATTTCAAGGTTTTCAAATATCAAAACAAAGCAAAGATTCAAATACATAAATGAAGATGATCAATATCTTAATTAAGAAACGGTTGTTCCTTAGAAGTGACTTGAAGTTCTAGCTGTTAAAGGACATAGGATTTTTTTTCCTGAAATAGAAAGCACTTGAGATTATTAACAGAGAAAATGGTGATGCCTTGTCTTTTTTACATAAAAAAAGTAACAAATACCAACAGCATAAACTAAATGAGATAATGGTATTGTAGGAATGTGCTAATATTTAGCACAACAAGCCTTCCTTTACTAGTGTTATTACTAACAGCTGAACTAATCACTGGTGACCTCACTGGTCCACAGTTAAATGTCCTGTCAAAATCCCCTGCACTTCACGTATTTTCCCACTCTGCTTCTTTAAACCCAAGAGAAGAATAATCAGAGACACTGTCATTTGTCTACAATTCACTGAGCAACATTATAAAAGAATGTCAAAAGAATGCAGCTCCTGAGCAAGTCACAGCTGCTCTAGAGTAATATGGATACAATGTTTTCATGGATACATATTCATCCATTGAGGAAGTTTTACACATTTCAATGACAAGCTTGTGCATTTTAAGGGAACAGAAATCATTCTCTAGTCATATACAATGTGATAAAATGCATGCAGTGATGCAGAATTATTAAAAAACTTGCAACTATTCCAAGCAATAAAACTGTTCATATTTTACATCAGTAATTTTAAAAAGCAACTGTAACAAGAGACTTTCAAGACTCATTAAAGAAAAAACTTATTAAACCACTTGAAGTTATCATATACCCAGAAGATAAATCTCTTGGCTCATCAGGATTTCTCTGCTTTCAAAACTAAAATTATGATGAGAAACCTACAACATTGTAAAGAAGTGGAGGGTTTTATAGCGCTGAATGGCTTAAGAGTGGCATAGCTGATACCCTGCATTACGGCATTGCAGCACAATAATTACCCAAATGCCTGTTTATTTTGTATTTTCAAATAAATAAGTCCTGCCATAAACACAGCTTTATAGTCAGGTTACAGAGGTGTTACTCTGCTTAACTCAAGTTTGTTCTTGAATACAGAACTCAATTTTAAGAAGCACACCAGGGGGAATATTCACTATAAAGCAAAATTATTTCTTTCCACAATCAGTTTATTAAAAACACATTAAAAATTGTCACCTAGTGAACTGCACATTCTAAAGGAAATCAGTTTTTTATCACGGAAACGTGGTTTCCTTTATATAGAATCCCCCATGAGTAAAACAATGCAGCTCCTGTTAGTAAAACCAAGAACTGCTCAGGGTATTTAACCTTGGACAGAAACCACAGCCAATAATGGAGCACAGATAATATATTCTAAAGTAACTTGAATGTGACATTTTCCTAAGGCCTTCTGAACCTAGAAAATGCTTATAAAGCAAGACTGCTACTAGTTCCCAACAGGTACCTAATTTTTCTCCTAACAGAAGAAAGTGAGAAGAAAAAGGTTAAAAAAGTAAAGTGAAAGCATTTTTAAAACATAAATTTTTCTGCCACACTGTATGCACAACTCATATGAACAGAGAATTAGGTTATTTGAATATGAAAGAAGGCTTTTCTCTCAAGACAATATTCAAAATAAAGGAAGAAAACACTGGGTTAGCACAGTCACATAGAATGAAAGATGTTATTTTAAAAAAAAAGCTTAATTGCTGTAATCAATGTCATTCAGCTCAGTAATTAATGTATCCTTTTCCCAATTGGGGCACACGCATTCTTGTTTAATTTTCATCTTGCCAAGACAATGAGGAGGATGCAAGCCAAATCTATAACGTGAGAGAGAGCTATAAACACGGAACACTCTGTGTTTTCATAAACAATGCTTCTTTCAATAGCAGGATAATGACAATACACACAAGATTCATTCACATTAATAGATCGCATACTTGGATCAAAGACCTGTAAAGCCTTCGGTAAAGTAAGTACAGGGTGAACCTGTCCAGATAAAATTAGAGCAGGGAGAAGAAATCCTAGGTGTATCTTCCAGACTGCACTGCAGAAGTGACGGCAATTACACAGGTTTTAAAATGACCAGTTATGCTGAAGCACCATATTTTTCATCAGCTATATTTAAGTCCTCAAACATGGATTATTTCATTTTGCAAGTAATTTGATGGATTTTGACTTCTTGGTGGGGTTTGTTTGTTTTGGGTTTGGTTTATTTGTATATACATATATTTATATATTTTTATTTATTTATTATATAATTTTTATTTTTCATTTGTTTTTACTTTTTCAAAGTTACCCACATTACAAACACTGTATTAGCACACACTACACAGGTCAAATGGCATATGAAGATGAAAGCAGAGACACCAAGAGGCCCCAATTCTAAAACCAGTTCAGCCCCATCTTCTCAGGAACCTAACTACCATATTGGTAAGACCTGATCTGGTGGATGTGCTTAATACTGATATCCATAAGATATTCAGTCATAACAAGGTACATACTACTTGTTTTTCTGTCCTGTTGCTCATACAGAACTTGGACACAAGTAATGAAATCAACAATTCCTTGCCAAACAGACTTAGAGCTTCCACAGGTTTTGTAGTTTGGTCTTCAGCTCTAATTACTCTTAAAAACTTAAAAATTCTACTTGATGGAAAGATGAATGATTTGTGTTAGTGAGACTAACTCCAACTTCAGCTGAGCAGATGCTGACTCCAGTTTGGGATTTATTGATATCAGGACATTTTCAGCTGAATCCTAAAGTATAAGGATTTAGTCTCTCTGTGGATTTTCCTGCAATCAAAATTCTGAAATATTCTCCAAATTTATAAGCAAATTCCAGTTACAGATGAAGAGGCAAAGGCTGCACCATCTGAAACTCCTCAAAAAGAATACATTTCTGTTAATGGTAGGCCTTCTTTTGAAGGAAATCAATAACAGCACTATTAGCAGCAACTCAATCCAGGGCAATTTATTTGTTAGGCTAAAGTACACCCATGCACTCAGACTTCAAAAAAACCCCATTTTATGACACAAAGCAAGGTTGCACAGCTTTCTTCTGAGCCTCAAGCACAGTGCAGCAGGAAAAAGTATGAACTGGATATTCAGAAAAAGTGAAAGCATATGAACTGCAAAATCTGAGATAAGGCAAATATGAAACTTGCTACCTGAACAATCATGACTATGTCATATATAGTCTATATTTCTGAGCAGTCAGTGATAGGGATGTTTTCCATACACAGGACTCTCACAGATTATAATTATACACTTCTCCCTGACACACCAAATATCCCAGAGCAAGTGCTGATTGCATCCTGACATGCTGACACTGCAGTTATGTGCTATGAGCTCCCAGGTGCTGTACTTAAATCAGAGAGCATGGCACCAGAAGATATTGTCCAGTCAGAAGGATAAAAATATGATGTTCGTAGGGAAACAAACACCACCACAGAGTGATTTCCAAAGGAGTTATAAGATGATCCTGAAAGGAAAAATAACCTTTTCTCAGAAGGCTAAGAGACTGAACAAAGCATATGAAAATGGACCACAGGGTAGAGAGGTCGTTTGTGTTGCTGGGTGACTGCACTGTTCTTTCCAATGACTACTGACCAGGCAGTAAGGAAATACAGAAACTTCAAAATTCAGACATTGTATTAAACTTCTTTTAATTTGGATATTTTATTTACATCATACAGTTCCTATAACAATAATGTTTTGTAAGGCTTTGTTTTATCGTCACAATTGAAGAATTATAAATAATGCCAAGCTCTGGTAAATGAAAAAAGAGGATGACTAAGAACTTAATTTTTAAAAGCCTGTTCACCAAAGATAGTAAAATTTCCATAAAAGCACTAAAAAATCTATGTAAAATTAGGAGCAATATAGGAATAATAATATTAATAACTTTACAATAAAAATGTATAACAATAACAGGAATATTCTATTTTCCAAAAAGTAGACATCAAAAACTCCAGAAAGCTACACTTAATTATAATTATAAAAATACTAACAACAAACCACTTCATTTTCTTCTGCTTACTTTTAACTGGCCCTAGCACTACTACAGTTTATTACAATTCCTTCATGATACTTGACCTTCCTATAGCTGAGTGTAAGCCTTATTACCACCTTCTGTATATATTTAAAAGTAATATTTTTAGGACAAACACAATGGCTATGTAACATCAGCATGTTATGAACCTCAACACCCTCAGGAAGCTCACAGAAACCATCTCCAATTGGAAACCCAAAGAGGAGCCAAGTAGCAGCTCATTTCCTGCCTCACCAGCAGACCACACACAATTACTTTCCTAATCAACAACATCCCATGAACAATTCGCTCAGAGGTAATTGCTAAGTACATTTGCCATCAATATGCACAGAATTGTTGCTAATAAATGTCATTGTGAATTACAGTCAAGTGCTACTAGACATGGTATAAGCATGGGTCTACCCGGGTGACAAGAATCACTTTCCATACACCGCAAGGAACTCCCAGTGCAAGGAATAAAGATCACAAGGGTTCCAGCTGACAAAAGTCTCAGCTTTTCCACCCATCCCACTGTGGCATGCCGCACATTGAAGCCAGAGGTGAGCCATTTCTTTAATCCAGGAATAAACCCACAGGCAGTCTGCAGGGATAGCTTATACTCAAGCAGATACTCTTTTCCAGTGCATCAGCAAGCTGACTTCCCTCCTAGAGATCACTCATTAGAGTTTAAATACATTAAACCATTTCAACATGTAGCCCTTAATCCTTTGGCAACACAGTTATGATTTCCCTAGAGCACTGGCAGGAGCCAAGGAGTTAAACAGATTTTAATGAACAGTTTTCACTGTTGGATGAGCAAGCAGCGACTCGGGGTTCTCAACACGTGTCATCGTTGCAGGAAATCCACAGTCAGACACTCTTGGTTGCTCTCACACCATCCACTCACACTGCTCCAGCATTCTGAGACTTTTGAGCTTCATGCAACATGCAATTAAACACTGAACAGTACTTTGACTTAGACTTCGCAGGGCTGATGATCTTAGAAGGCTTTTCCAGCCGAAATGATTCCATGATTTAACCAAAGCAAAAGAAATCAAGGCTCCCATGGCAGCATTATCCATCATTTGTGAGAGCAAATTGATACAAGGCTACACCAAGATTTGTGGCAGACAGTGCAAATGATTTTGAATGCATTAGTATCATTCTTTTCAAAGACATCAGCCTCTTCCTTGAGCATCTCTCCTGCCATCTTCCATCTTGGATAATACATACTCAATTTCCTGGACATGAGCCCATTTTAGTAATTCTGCCTAAGTTCCTACTCTTGTATAAACTATTGCCCCCAAATTAAATTTTAGCAGCTGCTTTCTCAAGGGGTCAATTCCAACCATAGGACTGTACTTTCCTTCACTAGATCCCTAAAAATAGCATTCATTCCACTCTGTGGCTGCTGTTGGTTTATAAAAAATATGTGAAAATATGCATTAAATTGCAGTATCAATGTTCCAATGTTCGTACATGGCCATCTTCATCTCAATTCCTCTGAAGAGGACCATTATCACCTTTCAAACTGTATGAAAATCACTAAAGCTCAGGCTGATCTACAGCACCACCTCTCAACAACGGTTCAAAATAAGCCAGACTAAGCTAAATCGAACTATCTAGCACTTAATTTCTGGTTTTAAAGCAAAGTCTGGGACTCCTAGTCTAAAAAACATAGAATCATAGAAGTATTTAGACCTAAAGCACCTGAGGGAAAAGACCCTTAAGATCAAGTAAAACCATTAACATAACTCACTAGTCCAGCACTGAGGCATGTCCCTAAATGCCACATCTACAAACATCACAACATTTAAGTTTCTCATGGGATGTTTGTTTCACTTGCACTTGTGTGTACCCACCATATGAGCTTGGTCCTGCTTTCTCTTCATAAGTAAAATGAAGTTGCAGCTCCTCTTCTGACATTCGACTGATGAATACTTTCAGCAAACAGCAAATAATGAACAGTGCATTGTGAGCCTGCCAGATAAAGAGGTGGCTAGAAAAGAACAAACAAGAATCAGTAACACTCCACCAGCAAACATGCGTCAAAAGCCACAAGAAAATAAATGTCAGAGTAGACAGAGTTCTACAGTTGAAGCAAGGAAAAGCCTAAGTGTTTACGCAGGGAGTCTGCAGTTGATGTTACAGAAAATACAATGGGAATGTATTCAAAAGTAGTTTAGAAAATACAACCTTATCCCTAACTACATTTGTGCCATTAAAAACACCACAGTAGACAGAACTCTTTGAGCAACTCACCAAACAGTTCAGCAAACTTCTAGAGGTCTCTGGATACTACGGACTCAAGACACACAGACATTTGAAAACTTCCAGCAGGTTCAGACCCTGAAAGCTTCCTGGCTCCCTGAACCTTAGCCCTTTTCCCAGGTGAACATCTTTCAGGTGACAGTAGGCATTTATGGACTTGATGAATATCATACAGCAGAATTTTCTTATGCAATACACACAAATATTTTCCAAGCTTTCTGAATGAAAGGGAAATACAGCTACATAAAATTTTTTTGAGTCCCAGTAAGCCCTGCTGGGGAGCCCATGCAACAGTACAGTCAATTACTGCTGAAAGCTGTACTTTCAAGGAATTTTAGGATTAAAACAGCAACAGCTATCTGGGCACAAGTCTATCTTACTTTATATGCAAGCAAAAAACTTGATGGCAGTCATGGAAGCAAGGAGGAATTCCAGCCCCAGATCTGATGCAAGTGGGACATTTATCTGTGGGTGTGAGGGAACAACTACAGAAAGCCTCCTGCAAAAAAACCCCACAGTGATGCACAAGTAACCTACTGGGAGGTCCCTCTTACTGCTGAAAGAGGCAAACAAAAACAACAGCAGCTGCATGACATAACTTGGAAGCTTAAAAGTTCAGAAAATTTTTAAAGATCTCTAAGGCAGTAGTACCCATAGCTTACACCATTTATATAAAAATGTGCTCATCCAACACACAAACATGTATTTTTGCCTAGTAATCTACTTACCTATTACACGTAATTTCTGTCTTTAGAGAAGTACTAGACACTTGTTCTGTTTCAAACAGCAGTTTAAGAGAATTCTAAGGTTTGGTCTGTGAGCATGTTAATTAGCAGTGTAGAAAAATTCAAGAGCTAGCAACAAAAGGAACACCTGAAAAATTAAATGGCACACACAGCTTTTTTCTGAGAACTTACTTCTGACATTCTGCTGAAATTTTTAACTCTTTGGTTCGAGAAAGAAAGACCTTAATCAATGATCCAAGGTTTCCTGTTCGAGGATTCTTCTCAACTAGACGAGGAAAAAAAAGATACGATTACAAAGTATACATAAGCTGACACTATCTAGTTCAAATAACGTATAGAAAAAAAACAAATTTCAATGTCTCAAATATTTCTAAATAAAGCACAGTATGTCTTCTTTTTCTGTACAGGCATTCTTCTTTCAAGATTCTCTAGTACAAGGCTTACTAGTCCAAAATTGTTCTCTAAATACTATTAATCCTAGATTTAAAATATCCCAAACATGGGATACTCATATTGTTTCTTTCCCATACGTGCCCGCAGCACAACAGCCTCCCATCAGAAAACTGGGCAGGTCTTCACAACTACCTTTCACCTTCTCAAAACACCACTGATCACATTTATACCACCCCTTCCTCTCACCCTCTAATTCCTTCCCCTTACTGATCAGCTTAAAGGGCAAAGGGAAGAAGACATAGCAGAGATGGAAATATTTGTTTTAAACCTTGCTGTCCTATCAAGTTCTGTGAAAGAGTTAACAATGGAGGTAAAGGTCTGGGGTATACATAAACAGACTCTTTACACTGCTTTAATTTTAGTATGGTAATATATACAAATAGAATGCTAAAGGCATGAATGTGCACAGGGATGCTGTTTCCCAATTTTTCTGGTAAAGTACATGGAGAAAAGATGACACAATGTCTCACCTAAAGACTTGCAGACTGAGATTGTGGCTTCTTCCAAGAGCTTTAAATCAGCGCTAGGTAAGAGGAAAAGAAAACAAAACTGGTTACACAAGCAATTGGGTTCCTGGACTTGAAGTGAAAATTCATTACAAAACAGTAATAAAATCTTTCTATGAAGCATTTAATTTTAGCCATCCATTAGCTCGTTGAGGTCAGTTTGTCCAATCTCCCTGCTCAAGCAGGATCTCCTAGAGCCAGCAGCCCCTGACTGTGTCCAGGTGGCTTTTGAGTATTGCCACAAGCTCTCTGAGCAACTCATTCCAATGCTCTGTCATCCTAACATCAGGCAATGCAATATTCTTTTGAAGCACAGCAACTTTAAAAAAAAGAAACTAATACCCAAAAGTGAAATGTCTATCAGAGGGAAATTATGTCAGTGTCTTCTCCCAGGTAACAAGAGCCAGGATGAGAGAAAATGGCCTCAAGGTGTGCCAAGGGAGATTTAGGTTGGATATTGGGGAAAATCCCTCCATGGAAAGGGCTGTCCAGCCCTGGCACAGCTGCCCAGGGCAGTGATTGAATCCCTGTCTCTGGAGGGATTTAAAAGCTGTGCAGTTGTGGCACCTGGAGACAGGGTCAGTGGTGGCCTTGGCAGTGCTGGGGAATGGTTGGACTCCACGGTCTTCGTGGGCTTTTACAACCTAAATTATTCTGTGATTCCATGAGCATTTTATTACTGCTAGTTTTGCAGCTTCAGTGCTGCCATGCTCAGTCTGGTGTTACCGAAAATACAAATAGAACAGCAGCCTACAGAAAGAACTTGGATTTTTTCACAAGAAATTTCACATGAAATGACGCACTTTTAAAAACATGAATAAAAGAAACCTCAGTCTGACTTTTAACCTGAAGCTAACCAGCTCTTTCCTTTTAACCAATGTTATTATACTAGTGCAACAATCACATCAAATGCAGCAAATTGTTCCTAACTTCATTAATTGCCTCGTGATACACCTCAGAAAAACATTATCTGAAAAGAACAATAAAGCACTAAAGCAAAACCTGACAGCAAGCACTGAAACCACACCAGCTGCATCAAATACACACTTCTGACCTACCAGTGCAGGGCAACTGATCTTCAAAAACATCTTTAAAAGATGGGAAAACAAGACAAATCATCAGACACTGTGTTCAATGCCACACTGAGCAATATGAATATTAATAACTAAAGGGCACCCTCTTCCACCACTCTCATCATTACAATTTTTTCCTTCTATCTTGTCTGAATCCAGCCTCTTCTAGTTTAAAACGATCACCTCTTGTCATATCATGAACTGCTCATATCATGAACAAATGAACATAACCGTTTCTACTGCTCAGTCTTTTGGAAGAGATGGTAGAGCCTCAATACAAACTGAACATATAGCCTGACCTTCAGGGACTTCTGAAGTTCAAAAAACTGAAGGACAGTCAAAAAATTTAATTCAACACTTGCAATCATAACACAATCCTTTTAAATTTACAGTTTACAGCACACTGTTGCATCAACCTGAGATTATCAGTGGTGCTGTGTGGGAAGCTGCTGGTGAAAACCCTGTGGAGCCATGCTCTTGGAAGCTGTGGAGTTTGAGCTGTTCCCCAATCCATGAGGACTAAAAGATATTGTAGAAAGAGCAGTCAAAAAAATTATTTCAAAACCCTTCAACGGGAAAACATTCAAGATAGAGACATCAAATTAAGTTTTAAGGTGCCTGCAAATTTTCTTGTATATCAGAATAATTTACTGTGCAGTGAGCTGACAGCTGAGACAGCTCTTCACCTACAGCTGAATATCCTAAGACAACTTTAGATTACAAAGATTGGCTTGTCCTGATATAAATTACCAGCATTCATTCTTCTCTTACAAACTGCTTTGAAACACAAGATTCAGAAAGAACAAACTTACACTTTGATATATACTTTAAAAACATTAGGCTTGGTCTCAAAGGTGGTCTCTTGTTCCAGCACTACAAACATGCAGAGTAATTAAAAACAAATGGTATTGAGCAAGAACCACCAGCACGCCACCAGCAACTACGGACAACACAGTTTTCTAGGTCTATGTGACCTTACACTTTTTAAAAAAACAAAAACTTTTAAATTTGCCCAGCTGGCGGCTTGTCATCAGGATTTATTCCTTCCCAAGACCTGGCAGGCAGGGAGGGTGAATATTACAATGGACAACAACTCAGTAGAGAGTTTTAGGTACTGAAAAATCATAATGTAACACAACATGACCCCTCCCACTATCCAAAGATCCTGGGGATATAGTGAGAGTGGTTATTGTAATTGCTCCAGGATTTAAACCCTAAATGCAGACATTCAGCTTTGAATTATGGTTCATTTTCTCCATAATTTCTAAGGTTAGGTTTCAAAGTATAGCATTCTTACAGATTTTTTTTTTCTTCTCTTTTGAGTTATTAAAACCCACACAAAGTCCTCAAAAAATTCCACAGAGTTGTTTAGTTTCTACAAGTTGCCAGGATCAAAACCAGTGGCAAAGCAAGCAAAGCTTTCGTATCTTCAGCAAAGCTTTTAACACTCCAGCAATTCTTTGTCATACTAAAATGAAGTTTAGCGCTTAAAAATTAACTACAGCCCACTGCCTCTTATTCATACAGCAAGAACACAAAAGTGAATTTTGCCACACTCAAGATGAGGCAACAGCTACTGTAAAATTTCAGTTTACTCAAACAAAACACCTAGTGAGGGGGAATTACAGCAGAAATACCACCCCAATAGACACACACCACTGAAATACAGCCCCAGGGATGGACTCACAGAGACAATATCTGTGAGGGGTACAAAAAAATAGCAGCTCATTCCTAAGTACCATAGGCCAAACTTAGCAGTGACTTTCTTTCATTTGATTGGGCAAGAAGGAGAAGTGAAAGACATGAAAAAAAGCTGTCTGGGTATTTTCTTGTGCAGTGAAGAGACAGAAGGTAAATTACATTAAGATTTGGGTAGAAGATGCCAGAGCCAAGATTCACAAGGTGGCACAAAAGAAATAGTACAACCAATTGTGGTACCAACTTTTCTCCACAGTCCCTGTGGAAATAACATCTGGTTCATGAATGAATGTAAAAATGGAAACTCAACACTGAAACATCTGTCCTTTCATTAACCCATAGAGAACACTACTAATAAGTACTTGAATTGTATTTCAGCCCTAACAAGAGCAAAGACTGATAAAGTAAAGGTCCTTCACTGCACTGATCACATAAAAGTTACAATTCTCTCTGAACTGGAACTCTCACCTGAATTAGAACTCTCACCTGAGGAATATGGACTGCCCTGTTGGCAAATATCTGTCAAATACATGTCTGGAGCACAAGTCTGATGAGAAGGGGCTCAGCCTGGAGAAAAGGAGGCTCAGGGGGAACCTTGTGGCTCTGCACAGCTTCTGACAGGAGGGGACAGCCGGGGGGTCGGGCTGTGCTCCAGGGAACAGGGACAGGAGGAGAGGGAATGGCCTCAGGCTGGGCATGGGGAGGCTCAGGTTGGATACTAGGGAAAATTTCTTCATGGAAAGGGCTGTGCAGCTCTGGCACAGCTGCCCTGGGCAGTGGTGGAGTTGCCATCATGGGAGGAATTTAAAAGCCATGTGGATATAGCACTAGGTGACATGGATTAGAACACATAAAAGTAAAGGACAGATTTGTTAAGGAAGGAGTGTAAAATATTCCCTGCTCTATGAGAAACATTTGGTATATATGCAATGTGAAACAGATTATCTATTGCTAGTAACAAAGGCAGTGAGTATGAAAAGTCAACTTTGCCTGCTGCTAGATGGCTCTGCTCAGCATCAGCAGGAGAAATCCAGGCACTACAGTAACATCCAGGAAGCTCTGCCCTGGACAAGACACTTCTATGGAAACCAGTCACATGCATAGGAAACAAACTCTGAGGCTGTTAGGGCCCTTGCACAAGTTGCCCAGAGCAGCTATGGCTGCCCCTGGATCCCTGGAAGAGTCCAAGGCCAGGTTGGACAGGGCTTGGAGCAACCTGGGATAGTGGAAGGTGATCCTACCCATGGCAGGGGTGTGGAATGGGATGATTTTTAAGATCCCTTCCAACTCAAATTGTTCTGGGCTTCTGTGACACCAGCTTCAAGCCATGGGCCTTTAACAGGAGGATCACAGTGACCTTGGTGAGTTTGCACACGTACTTCAACTGGCACAACCTGCACTGAACCACCTCTCTTCAACAGAGCAGTAATATTTACATATTCACCAGTTCTATGGTTTTCCAAGAAATGAACAAAAGGTGCCACCTGATGTGGGGATTCAAACAGGCTGTGAACATAGGGGACAAACAGAATAGATCCAAAGCAGAATATTCTTAACTATACAGATTTTACTGGCTCACTTGGATACAAGCAAATTTGTGAGGTGCATGGTTGCTGCCCACACACTTTAGGAAAAAATTCCACGCTTCACAGGAATTCCTCCCTCATGCTGTGATCTGATGGCCAGTATTTTCAAAGTACTTAATAAAAGAAAAAATATTTTATTTTATTTTCTTCTCTTTTATGTAGAGGTTAAGCCCACAGACTTCAGCAAAACTAAAATTAATATAGTGAAATTTGCTTCCTTGACAGCACGTTTAAAGAAAATTGGTTTGTCTTGGTTTATTTTAAAGGTATCCAAACAGGAGAGGTTTTACAGTGGCAGTGATTATTTTCTGTAACACCTTAACACCATGTAATAAGAATATCCTGCATACCAATTGTCACTAAAAGCTGCTCTAGACACAGGCAGCATCTGTGTGACTGCAGCTATCACACATCAGTGGTGAAAGTTAAGAGTAATCAAGGATAATCATTATTTCTTTGGGATTTAATCACTTTATGTTTGGAATCACCCATCATAGTTCAGAGTTTCTTCATCAGGAAGTTAGTTTTCTGTAAGAAAACCTCTTTCCAGTAGAGATGGGAAAGAATGGCAAATTAGGCAGTCTATTAATCAATAAAATTTCATCGTTTTCAAAGACTGGATTTTTACTTCTGGCTTCTTACAACCAAAAAGCAGGATCCTGCAGTCAGCAGGATGTTTTTGTAAAAAATATTACTTCCAAAAAGAAAAGGAAGGGGAAAAAAGAAAAAGGAAAAAACCCATAACAGTGCCATTACAAAAAGGATTATTTTAAAATGGTTGAATTCAGCTCCCTTACTTTAAATTTACTAACAATCAGTCTTCAGCAAAACCATAATTATTAAGACAGTGAAAGTTGTTTCTGGCAGCAGTCAACTTTGAAGAATGTGGTTTTATCCACTTTTCTTTTAACAGCATCACAACAGAAGATGTTTCAATGTTGCAGCGACTTCTCTTAAAGTATCTCCACATAACAAGAGAAAGCATTCTGCCTAAAAGCTGCAATCATAAACACATTCACAACACAACACCTTCCCTTAGTATGGTAAGAAAAAGACCCAAACCAAAGCAGACAAGTACACCTCTAAAAAGGAGGGGGGAAAAAACAAAACAAGCAGCTTTCCTGACAGTTTTTTCCTCATAGTAAGGCCTTTTTTCTTTGCCATTGAACACAAAACAGAAAAAACAGCCCATTGACTAAATTCATACTGTGGGAATGCTGATTTTAATGGAGTAGCTGGAGGACAGACATCAAAGAGTATAAGGCAGCATATGATTTATTGTACCATTTAAAAAATGTACCATGTTAAGGAAACATAAAAGCTTCCCATCTCTATGTCTTTCCATTAAAAGCCCATGCACATTATTCTTGAACCACCAACTCATTAATAACTCTGGGGAAGGAACAAAGCAGAACAGTAAATATTAAGCACATGATTTTCAGCAAGTTCTGCTTTAGTTAACTTTAAGTTTTCCATCAGAAAATAATTGTAACTAATACCACCACTAAGGAGGAGGCTGCATTCTTGGTAGCAAATCACAGAAAAGCCAGACAAACACAAAGTCTGCCTAGACTGAGAGCTTACACTCCAAAGCAAACCTCATAGCTCTTAATCCTGACAGTAACTAAAAAAATCATCCAGAGAAGCTGTATTTAATTTTTCCAATAACCAAACACTATTGGATTGATAGGGTAGTTACTTAAAGTACAGAAGTGGCAGATTTATACAGATTTTAATTCAGGTCCCACAAATCCATTCTGTGCAACAAATAAGGACCCGTGAAGGAAAAAAACCCATGAATATGCAGGAGTATGAAACTGGAGTACCAAGTACTTGCTAATGGCTGAAACCAGAAATGCCTCAGCAGACACTTCAGCAGTACCTGCTTAGCATGCATGATTTGCTTTATGGAAGGTGATATTGCAATAAACCTTTTACAGTGAAAAGCATGAGGCAACCTAAAACTAAACTACTGGAAGCTGTTCCTTGGACTGTCATTTATGTCTGTACCACTTATCTGCTCCCACTCCTAGGCTGTGAGAGGACTCAGTTTGCACGCCAGACAGCCAGGCTGGCTCTCGCTGTTGGTATTCACTCATGCCAGGGGAGTTGCAGGCAGTGAGCAGGGATTCACCATCAGCTCATTTCTGATTACTGACAGCTGATAGTCCCTCTTATTATTTGCCTAATTATTAAGAAAACCAACAGTATGAGAGGAAGAACAAGCAGCCCACGAAGGCAGAATATTAGACTCCTCACAGCAACTCTCCTGTTCATTTTTGGAGGGCAGAGCAGGTTTAAGCAATCCCACCTTTTAGCTCAATAGGCTGCTGTGCCCCAAAATATCAATCCCTCATCATGCCAGAACTGTTTTGTGGTGGCAAGCTATGAATCACTGAAGGGAATTATCTTGGCTGAAAAAATAAACACTTCCGCTGTGTTTTCCAGATAGATTAGCTCCTAATTAAACCTACAGAAGAACAATATAAACAGTGGAAGAGACAGTGAAAGGGAAGAGCATCTTGCATCAATGTTGTTGACAGAGATACAGCAACTTTGCAGTCGGCAGCACTGGTATTTGGCAAACTTTCCCATACAGAAATTAATTATTCCATACAGAAAACTACCTTGTGTTCTTCACAGAAACAGATCAAAAAGTCCACAGGACTGAAAAAATAAAACCTAGTAAAGAAGGCATGGCTGAGGAAATGAGCAATGCTAAACAATTTCACATGGAATCAGAAAAAGAGATTAACCCATTCAGTCAGGTAGAAGTCTGGGAAAAAAACCAAAAAAGAGAACCACGAAGATGAAACATGGATAAAAGGAGGAAGAGATCAACCAAACTGAAGGAGGAAAGAGAGAAAAGCAAAACAAGGACAAATAAAGAAATACAAAGTGCCAAGACACACAAAGCATAAGAAAATGAAGACAGCAGAGCGCAGAAAGTGGTGCTGTTTAAAGATCTGGTATCACATATTCATGTTTCTCAAAGTAACAAGACAGTAATTCCCCATCTCTCAAGCCAAGGCACAAAGACTACTGTTCCACAGAAGATCCAGCTCTATCCAGCATCTGGAATCTACCACACCTGGACTAACTTGGAACAGCTTCTGTAAAGCAAAGCACTAGTCTCAAGTTCCTAACCAGAAAAAGCATACATGGAAAAGTGTTAAAAACCCCACAAACTTTCTTACACATACTGATTCAGATTTCCCTTGGAATCCGTCCTTGCAGATACTGTTTCCTTGCTATGGCCAATACTTCTGGACAACAAGGGAAATTTGTTGGGCCTCTGTTGCTGAAAGGAGTAAATCCACCCCAGCCCCACCACTTTCCCACCTTGCTGGTTTTTTGCTTGGATAACTTGGGTTTGGTTGACTGCTTTTCCTACCAACATGAACTTTTCTACCACATTCTCTTCTAATGTCTTTCTCTGCCTACTCCCCTATGGTACTGACATATGTAGAACAGAATTATGTCCAAAGCAGCACACAGAGAAGACAGCCCTCTTCTCCCTGGGGATCACATCAGTCCCATCTTTGCAAAAACTTCCGGAAACAGATCTTTTACTCTGAAACATCACCAACTGCCTCCAGAAGAAAACCAACACAAAACACTTAAACAGTTCCCAATAATACTTGCAAATAGTCACTAGTTTTGCAACAGACAACCAGAAGAAGTGAATTAAATGGAGAAAAAAACTGCAAAACTCTGTCTTGTACAACAGGTGAAAACTGGCTCCTTTCCACAAATCACAAACAAGCATCTTGCTCCTGACACTTATGCCTCATTAAAAAGAGAGTTAACTTGGTAATTTGGAAGATTTCAATCTCAGAAATTGACATTGACCTCTATTGTTCCATTCCTGCAGGCAAGGTTATCTGATATAGACAAATGCTGAGGGTGCTGTGCAGCAACATAGTCTGATTTCACTTGCCAATGGTTGTCTCAGGTAGATGCAACTAAATGGGAAATTTCTGTTTCCTTCCAATACTAAGCTGCAGAAAAGATGTCTCTAAAAATATTTCTTCTCTAGCTCCCAGGCAAGAGCACCATCTGGTGTTCAGCTAATTAAAGCTTTCAACCTGCATTTGGATCAATTTATTGGACTTCTTGTCTTTTTAATTATTTTTCTTGCTTGATGTTTTTTTGTTTGGTTAGTTTTTTGCTTTGTTGACTTGGGGTTTTTTTTAAGCCAATTTACTCTGCACTGGATGTGAATTTCATGAAACAGGCACAAAAAAGCTGCAAAACAAGCTAAGAAAAACTCCTTAACTTTCATGGTGGAACAAAGGAAAACAGAACAACCAAAAGAAACTGGTGGGGTTTTATATGTAATTATTATTAACCCAAACAACAGAGTAATATGTAAGTTCTTAGAATACTGTCAATCTTATTAGTCATGGGTAGGCTGTAAATAAATCTTGTCTTCAGGGAACTTAGAGGAAACACAACTGCTTGTTTGCACACTCCCAGTTCCGTACTGCCCTTTACCAGCTTTACAGCCCTCCACAACACCGTCCCTTCTTCCTAACCTCTGGCTATTCTCTCCAGGCAGAAGCCAAAATACTTCCTTCTCCTCCTCACTCTTTACAAAAATAGCACCTAGTAAATGCTTCCCAGTTATTTACCTTAAACATTTTCCATTCCAGTTGCCTGAAGTTTCACCTACAGAGAAGCATCAGCTTTATGCTGAAAACTGTAAAAGTAGTTTAAGTAACACCTGAAGATATTAATATCAGATTGTTCTTTTAAGACTGATAATCTACACACAGACCAAGGAATTTAGCAATGGAGTTGGGCTAATAGAAGCCCAACACAAGAACCTAAATTCTTACAAGAACTTGAATTCTCTACTTCTTGTGATGTGCTATGGATCCTCTAAAAAATACTGATTTTATTTATACCTACATCACTTTCTGGAATGAAAAGGCACTCAAAGCTTGAATTTTAGGTGTTTAGAAAATATTTTTATGGAGAATACACACCAAATTTCTTTTTAAGATGCAAAGAAGGTGAAAAAAAAAGCCATACAGACTAAGCAACTCAAAAGCTAACCTACAATTAAATCATGCAAGAAGTACAATTCACTCTAAATTGAGAGGAAACATCAAATGTTGGAATCTTCAGCAAATTCAGTCAACCCAAAGGCTATACCAAAGGAAAAGAAAGCTTCCTAAAACAACATGGAAAAAAGGCTCCCCTAACACTACAGACCCTATTTCTGATCTTTACCAGGAGAATGAATAGCAATTACAGCTATTATGAAGAAGACAGAAACCCACAGGAATGGAAGAGGTAGTGGAAAACACTTCCAAACTTAGAAACAACAGCCTATTTTACACAGGCATTTATTCCTCTGCTACCTAAAACAGGAATAATTAACATAACCACTCATTTGCTTTCAGACTGGTCACTTCTATAAACATATTATCAAAGCCAGCTCTTCAACACCCTCTTACCTGTTTGTTGGAGTGGTGAAGCTAAAGGACAGAAGCTGATTCCAGAACGGGTCATTCTCAGAGATGGGCTCTGATCCTGACAGTTTCTGTAAGTACTCATTTTCTGGAAGCTCACTGATGCTGCTGCTATTTGCTCCCATCTTCTTTATTTGGCAAAGGTTTTTCTAAATTTTCATTTCTTTGAGGAAAAAAAAGAAAGAAATATTTTAAGTCTTTTGCACAAATAAGGAATATGCAGACCCTGAGTTAGCCACCAGTAAAGCTTTAGATCGCCTCCTTAAAAAATTATTGAGATGTAGGAATCAGGCACACAGGAATATATTAGAAAGATTTCCTTTCAACAAACTTTGGGCTATAATATCTTTGGTCAAGAAAGATCAAAGTTTTTGTGCTACTCCTTCAGTCATCATCTCATTTGTATTTTCATAAATTATACTCAGCAAGAACACTGCTTCACAGTTATATCAGTGACAAGGCTGCTAGCAGTGGGGACAATTACAAGAATAGAATTCACAATTTTAGTGGGGGTGCCAAGCTGACATACTATCCAGAAATATGTTTTCAAATTGAATACTTCTGTATTCAATGATGCAGCCAATTCCTGCTTGCCACCAATGATCTACACTTTTAAAGTTCCTGCCTTTCCAGAGGAAGCATAGCTCTTATCACGCTGCTGTCAAGTAAGCAAAGATACTACTGACCACACATGAATCTCCTGACCTCTGTAAAATAACATGGTTCCTTCCAGGCAACTACTTCAATGGGAAAGAGCCATAAAATGAAAACATCAGAAACACAACTGCTTTTTGATGGAACACTGAATTAGCTGGCACTCCAAACCCTCTTGTTATATGTGTTGTACTTGATCTGTGTGAGGAATGAGAAGTTTTAAATCTTCATGCTGCTTCTCATTTTTATAGAGAATTTAATTAACTAAGAGAACCAACACAATGCTATCAACTACATGCCAGGTACGATCCCAAGCACTTCACATCTTTCCAGGGCATCAACTTCAATAAACTTTTACTTTTTGGGACAAATAACCGTGACTGATTAGTTTAAAAGTTTGTATGAAAAAAGGAATCGCCATCAAGATAAAAGTGTTGTGCAACATTAACTGTAACCTAACTGCTCACTCCTGAGGGGGCATAAGACATAAGAATAGATCTGTATCAGAAGATGTAAGCTACTACCCAGCAGCAACTTTTACCTTGGTTTCTACAAAGATACAGATGCAAAGTATCAGATACAAAATATCAGATACAAGGATCACGACCATACTGGTACTCTTAAACTCATCAACTTCACAAAAGCAATTACTTCCAGAAAAGACATTTCTAAGAGCAATTAATAATGATAAAGAACTCTGTAAATATGAAGAAAGCTTACTAGAAACAAACAAAAAGCTGTAACATTAGCAGCCATCATGGAATTCATATTTGAGATTTAGAGCAACTGCAAAGTACAGAAACAACAAAGGGCCAGCACAGTCATAGAGTAGAATATAAAATATTAGAGAGATCTTTAAAATGTGAGACCCCAACAAAACAAAAAAAAATAAAATGAAAATTGTAATTATTTACTAAATTTTATTGGTAGGAGACTCTACAGGCAGGGACACCTTGTACTGGACCAGGTTGCTCCAAGCCCCATCCAACCTGACGTGTTTGCAACTTGTTCAACTACTGCAAAAGCCAACAATGATGCTGTTGGCCCTGGACCTATATTTTGACACAAGCCCCATCCCTTTAAATGGCTTAAAGGCCCTACATTTAAACCTTTATTTCTTGGAGAAAAAACAAGTCTAGTCTCTGTCTGCTTCAAGTTCCCATCCTCTGCTCATTACTTGCTCCAAGACAAACAAGGAATGGTGAAGAGAATCAAGCGGCAGCTGGAGCCCTGCCTTTAAATGCCTCCACCTTCACCTGGAACTCTTGAGGTCTCTATGCCAGAGCACTGACAGTGCCCAAAACCCTTATCCTGTCCTCCTAAAATGAGTCACCATATTTTCTATTTACAAGCTACTCTTACAGTTCACTACAGCTCTCAAAGCCCCCCACATTTAAACCACCTTCCCAGAAATATGACAGCAACTGGAAGAGTTTTCAAGCTAATTCCTGAAAAGGAGTCATGCTTGCTTTCCAGATTTCCATGGCATGCCAGCAGGTTCAATATCATTAAGACAAAATCCAAAACAAAGAGGGCTTTAACAGCAAGTCTCAGCAAAATTTTATTGTCTGTTTCCAAGTCAGTGACAAATCACAGTGCCCAAGAACATGCCCTGTTCCACAGCCACACTCCCAAGCAACATGACAAACTGCGGAGCCCCTTGCTAGCCCTCCTACCCTAATGTCCAGCTGGCTCACTCCAAACTGCAGAGAGCATTTTTCATTCCACAAATCTTCCCCAAAGCGACAGTAAAATAAGGCACTGGCTGATTATTTTCTCCTCTAAATGAAATAAATATCAAGACATTCAAATATCAAAATAATCCTGCTTGCTTGAGCTTTAAATACCTGACAGTAGTTTGTAGATAAGGGGACACAGTGAGCTTTGACTTCCACTCATTCAAGAGCCAACAAATCTTGGAGCAATCAAACAAACATACAGATTTTTTTCTCTCTCTTATAGCCCAGGTGGTTTCTTTCCTCTCCTAAGCACTTACACTCACTACACCCCCCTGAAACAGAAACCTCAGCAAGTTTTACTGATCCTTCCTGTAGATGACTACACTTACAGACACACAAAGCTAACTCCTTCCATCAGGAACTTGTGTTATCCCAAAGCTTGATGAAGTGCAATGACTCTGAAATAACTTCATGACGCAGCCTGAGCACCTTCAGTTCCTACAACCTGAACCACAGGCCCTGCTTTACATAAGCAAGACATTTCTGAGGAACTCCAGCCATCAAATGACCCAGGAAGCAAGTCTCCCCTTCAGAGTTCATGAATATCCTACAGGAAAAATGTCTACAAATAATTTAAAATAGAAAAAAAAAAAATCAACACGTAATTTTCAGGCATTTTAACAACAGTAACATATTGACCTCAATGCTTTAACTTAGCTGATTACATGCTAGTCATGACCTCAAACACATATCCAATTCAGCTGCTACTAAATATTATTAAATTAAATGGCAGTCAAATCAAATATTTCTTTTAGAAACAGCTGCCTTGAACTGAAAAGATCACTCAAATAAAACATGCAACCACTCAAATGTCCACACTCCTTTTGATTAAGAGGCAGTGCCTCTGTCCCTGCACGCTGGTTAAGACAGTAGAGGTTCAAGTTATTGGATAATATAAAAGGTTCATCAGTATTTGGAACAGATTTACAATAGTATGCTTTATGCAGTATTTAAAACAGTTATTTATCCACAATTTTTCCTTTCATAACAACCCCCACTGCACAAAAAGGCTACTCCAGGGGATCCCAAAGAAACTGCAAAAAACAAGGTTAAACAACTTCTGCTTCCTCACATGCTAAAGTGGGACAACCCCAATAAACACCAAATCACAGGAAATTCATTCCAGGAAAGTCAGTCCTCACTCTAGCAGTATGAATCTGATTAAATGAAATCTGATTTCCTTTTCCTTGAAATACATTAAATAAATACATGCACAGTTCATTAAAATAAGATTTTACAAAAAGTCTATCTACTTATCTGCCACCCCACCCCCTCCCCCCTCCAAAAAAACTAGACACAACTTGCTAGCAACTCATTTAGTTTAACTCAGTATTATTACACCACCAAAGAATCATGGCCTGGTCTGCAAGTGTCATTCTCTATTAAATCCAGCATCTGTTTAGCCCCAGAACTTGGCTCCATAATGCAGCAGTAGAGGCTTTAGAGCAACACAAGTGAGTTTGTTTTGCATATCGGGACTTATTCCAATCTCACATTGCTAGGGGTAGGTATAAACCCCAAGTTTACTGTTTCTTCTAGATTTTGGTATTGATTATTAACAAGGTTTACAAGAATGTAATTTTTCATCTGAAAGAAAGTTAAAAACAATTCAGCAATATATAGATGCCATGTGTGAGCTCCTAAGTGTAACTCAAGGTACAGATGTGTACTGTTGAACTTGGAAAAAAATTTGTCATCCTCTATATATCTTCCATTTAAACAAGTTTAGACAAGTAATTGGAGTTCCTTTCAGGATTATATCTCCTACTGGTCTCACAACTAAACAGCTAATGTTGGAATTTTATCTGTCCAATACAGCCAGCTGCCCCTTCCAAAATTACGCTTGCCATGATCATCTGGCTTAGTCTGCAGACATCTTGAATAATATAGATTACATATATCTGTGGGATTTTCTTTTAATTACTGCTTTAAAGTGTAAGAATTTGAGGTGGTCATGCACATGATTTTACAATGTCATCTGAGATGTGGCCACTAGATTGAGTCCTTAACACAATAACATGAAAATACTGAAAACATCTTTAAACCTAACAAAAATTAAATTTCTATACATAGCAGGACTCTGGTTACCTTTATAGTTTGCAGCTTTATGAACTATGGACATTGTTTTCTTTCAAGCAAAGGAGGCACAATCACTGTAAAGATGAGAACATGAGATGTAATGCTGCTCATTCAGTATTACCAAAGCACTGCACTGAGGTTTTTGGGTGATTCCTATTTGTATCCAAGAACTGCAAGTTTCAGACCATCTATCACCCATGAGACATTAAAGCATCCCACAAAATCCTAAGATAAATCTTGCCACAGAGGTATGAGACTACTGCAATATATTTACACATAATTCTCCATACAACAGAAAACAGAGAAGTTAAATTCACAGTATGTATTGTCCAGCTCCAATATTTGAATTTTACTGTCCACACAATATATTTGAATTCTGACTACTCACTCATGTTACAGTAATATTTCATGGATTCATAGAATGGTTTGTTTTGGAAGGGACCTTTAAAGGCCATCCTATTCCACCCCTCCCATGGGCAGTGACACCTTCCACTGTCCCAGGTTCCTCCAAGCATCATCCAGCTTGGCCTGGAAGACTTCCATAGATGGGGCAGCCTCAGTTGCTCTGAGCAACTTTGCAGCTTTCCAGACATGTTAAGTGTTTATTTACCTGCACTGCTTGGGGAACTGTTTTGGGGAAGTTTTGGTTATAAAGGCTGACAAAATAGATGAGATTCTGCCTTTCTACAAAGACAAAAAGCAGTTATGCAAATACTTCATTCCTACTCAGAGATCATTCCCTAATTTTTACACAAAGAGGTCCAAAAATGTAAGAATTTAATTTACCAATTAAATTGGTAATATTTTGCTAAGCAAAACTAATGATGCAAAAATACCTGGCAATAACAATTCATGCCAATAAAAGAGATCTTCACAAAAAAAATCTTTACAATTCTCAGACTTTAGGAATTCTTGCGATTTTAGATCAGAAAAGAGCATTGAAATAGTCTTTGTTTTTAAAGCACGTTAATGAGTCAGAATATTCCAGCTATAACTTAATTCTTAGCAATCTTCGAACAGTATCAAACCACTATTAAAAATTCACCTTCTCTGATACACCAATTAGCCACAACCAAGCAGCCTGGGAGATTTCAGAATGGAATAAACACATCCTTCAAGACCAATTAGAAAAGCTTCCTACTGTTTTTAAGTTAATGAGTTATGCAGGAAAGCCCGTTTCTACTCACTTTACACTGATTTGTAATTTTCCTCCCCTTTCCTACTGCCTTTTTGGCCACCACTCCTTTCTTCAGCTCCCTTTACCCACCCCTTTTACTTCTGCATGCTGAAACTGCTCAGATATATACCAAATCCCCTCCCCCCAGAAAAAAACCCACCAAAACCACAAAAAACCCCACAGTTTTATGAGAAGTAGCAGACAGGCAAGCTGCTTTTGTGACAAACACAAAATAAGTGCTCTTTCAGAGAACCTGGCTGACCATGACAGGGTCTGTCTTTGTAGCTTGGGGACCAATACCATTTCTCATAGCTTTCTAGATAATTCTCTGTTTCTCCTCTACCCTCTATTTTTCAGACTCTCCCAAGTTTGATGGCTACTGTCAGGAATACAACCCTCTAACCTGTTTTTGCAGTAGCCCAGCACACTAACTATTCACCAGGTACCAAAACGTCTTCCTGTAAAGCTCAGCACAACAAGACAGAAACACTTCTGGATGGCAGTAAGAAATGCAACAGAATTATAAAGTGGTCCCCACAATGCCTAAGAACAAGAACAATACCAAAAAAAAAAAAAAAAAAAATCTTAAGGTCTTTAGGCAGCTCTCAACATAAATCATCTGACCTGCTCACTGTTTACACAGCTGGATGAACAAACACAGCATCTCTTTCGGTTCTCTTGCTCTGTTCTAGTGCCTTCTCTTTTCATAGTAAGGACCCAAATCGAGCAGCAGTGCAGTGGCATCAGAATGGTCCTCCTGGGTTCCACTGAAGCCTGAAGAGACTTGCACACAGCAGAAAAGATCAATCTCAATAGATTTACTGCAGGCAAAGAAGGCCCCTCACAGAGAAGGCAAGCAGCTGAAAAAATGAGTGACGATGCTGTGTTTTCTGCTCCAGTTCCTTTTCCACAACATTTTTGTGGGAGTCAGTCACCAATAAAAGCCTAATTCTGAAGAGCACAATCTGCTTCCTTCATGTTCCACCTACGGTACAGTTGTTCTGCTCACAACTGAAGAAGGGATTTTTCAAAACCTTTATGGTGAGGCAGAGGATTTCAAGCAGAAGAACTCCAATGTGAGTGAGCCCGGATGTTGTGGTGCTTCCCCAAACTGCTCAACAAGGGATGCTATTGTCTTTGACAGCTCACCCTACACAGTTTGTCACATTTTAATAAAGTGTTCTGAAAGGAGATGACAGAAAAATGAAAACCTACATTCTATAAATGAGACTGAGATGTACTGATTGTGTTTCTCAGTGCCATCTCAGAAAACCAACACACTTTCACACACTCTATAATCTCTACATCCACATAACTGGTGATCCTCTCTGCTAATTTCTGATCCCCAAATCTAGTAATTTTGTTAAGCAGATGCCCACTTACTAATCTCAAAATACCTTACTTCAAGTGAACAACTAGTCACCTTCACAGGTTGCCTTCAAAGCCATGTCCTGAACTGGAACTACTGACTCACAGGAGGACAAAAACAAGAGTACAACCTTACTCAAGATGCTTTTCTCTACAGTTGTAAGAGATCAAAAATAATTTACACAAAAATGCCTCTCCAACCTTTCACCTCACAACAGAAACTTCTTATACAGAGTGCTCTAAAAAATATTAAAAAGTTACGTGATAGCCTCAAACACCGATAAGCAAATACAGGCTTGTGGCAAACTAGACCCCAAAATTATCCTATTTCCACCCAGCATGTATTGGCCTTTCCATTAGCACATACCCATTAGTGACACAGCTAATCTCTATCAAGCTTTTTGTCCTCTATTCCCTCAGTCACCATGCTCTGGCAGGGCAGGGCAGCAGGCACATGTCAAACCTCTCTGAGGAAGATTCTGCTGAATCCTGTGCAGTAATCCAACAATCCTGTATGTGAAATGCCTTTCTGTTAAGAAGTTCAGAGAGCTCCTGTTTAACTTTTACAGGTAAATAAGCATGTAGAGCATTTATGGTCTTCTTTGTCCAATTTACAAAAAAAAAAAAATTTATGCAACAAAACATACCTCTAGTCCATTAATACAAAATCCCACAAGATCAATTAGGGAGACCTCAATTTTGTTCATTTTTAGTGCAGGCAATTACAAACCCATACTAAAACATGATACTTGTGGCCAAATCTCCCTAAAGGTTCAAAAGCTCCTTTACACATAAAATTTATCAAGAGTTAACAAAATTTAAAGCTACAAAAACTATAAAGATCACTTTTCTGTTGAAATTCCTACGTAACAATTTATGAAATAAATACTGCACCAAGCTTACCAATCTGAGAGCAGAATGACAACATCAGTTTTACAAAAACTTCTTGTCACAGAAGGGAGGAGAGGTGGTGTGCAGGCAATTATGAAAAAATTTAATTATGAAGAAAGGTACTTCTATCCTTACTCTTGCAATCCAGCACCCTAAGAAAAGGTCAGCACTCAAACACAGCTAGTGTTTTTTGGAGTACATGCAGAAATAAATTCTTTAATCCAATTAGTAAACACTGTTAGAAGGGAAGAAGGCTGGGTCAGGCACACCTTGTAATTTCTGTGTAAAACACCTGTTACAAAACTATTACAGGTAAGTGACACATTTTTCAAAAGTTTCAAGAAGTGAAAATCCAACTATCTCCACTCTCTGCAGTGGGCAGGTATTTCTATAAAGGTTTTGTTTGCTCTCACCAGTGAGATTCCTGCTGCCAGCCAGGACAGGTGTGCTGGAACTATAAAATGAGAACAACAAACTGAACTTTAAACAAGAATATCAAAGGGATATGGAGCTTAAAAATAAAGACAAATCAAGAATGAGCACAACTCATACTAAGACCTCCTTCACAGATTAGGAACAGACAGCACATCAGAACCAACATTGCTGGTTTGACATTATCTTCTTCCAGTGGCCAAAAAGCCAAAAAGAGCTTTTATTACCACAAATACAGCAATGGTTTTCAATAACGGTTTTACACCAACTCCCTGATAATCTATGATGGATAATAGTGTTGGAAATTTTGTTCAATATAAGAATGCTTTGATGACTTTATCCCTTCCCTCTATTTATTAAAAAACCTCTCAGTATACCTATGTAAAAAATCAATTTATAGTAATTCATTGTTTCTACCATAATTGAAATGGACAGCTGGATTGGATATGACACAGGTAAGACTAAATATAGCCTGATTAATAAATCAAGTGGCTTCAATATGGAAGAGATGCTAAGATTACGGTTACACACAAGTATTTCCTCCCTATTTCACTATCAGATGTAAGTAACACCTGCCTAAAGGCCAAAGTAATGTTTCAAAAAGATAATTCAAGCACAATTTAAGCTTAAAAGAGATGCACAGATGTCTGTTAAAAGGCCTCCATTTGTTTCAATATTGGTATATTTTGCTATATGTAAAAGCTTATACAACTATTTTGGTATCTGTGCTCTTCCACAGTTTTGGCATTAACCCTATTGTTGCAACAGGATTATTTGTCTCTGCTTTTGAAGTTTCTCACAGCTGAAGACCTAATTACAACATAAAAAAGCATGTTATGCAGAAAGACAAATCTGCTCTGTATGTGTAATAATTTTACACTATATTACACATCATAATTTATATTAAAAATATTATATTAATATATTATATCTAATATATCACCTATCTTCAGGATTCACTGCAAATTCAGTTATACTTGCCTGGGTGTGCGATTACTTCAAGGTGCAACAGACTTTTCATTCTAGAGAACACACTATGAAAAATACAGCTAAAATCATTAATCATTTACTGTGGCATCAGTTCAGCAGCCACCAAACAGGATTTCTCGCTTTTAGTGACTTTTGTTAGTCATCAGCATGTTAAAAACACCTTAAGATCTTAAAAACACAGCACGTCAGAAAATGCCAGAAGGCAAGTTTGGATTAGATATTGGGAAGGAATTGCTGGCTGTGAGGGTGCTGAGGCACCCACAGAGGGTGCCCAGAGCAGCTGTGGCTGCCCCTGGATCCCTGGGAGTGTCCAAGGCCAGGCTGGATGGGGCTTGGAGCAGCCTGGGACAGTGGAAGGCGTCCCTGCTCATGGCAGGGGCTGGAATAGGATGATCCTTAATGTCCTTTCCCACCCAAACAAGTCTGGGATTCTATGATTCTATTCTTCCTCTTAATCTGATAAAATCACTGGAAGGAACCACCTGATCCATCTGAGTTTAGCAGTAATTTGCCACAAGTACTTTTTTTACTGATTTAGCAGGAAATATGAGGGATTAGAAGCTCTGCTAGCAAAACATCAGCACGGGACTGTAAGAGGAGGAGCTGAGGGATGCTCCAGCCAGGTGACAGTGCTGAGCTGGGTCCATCATTCCCTGGGCTGGCCTCTGCTGATGCAGCAGCAGTGGAAAGAGAAAACAGTCCATGGAAATGACAGCAGGAGGCCCTCCCAAGCTCCTGGCAATCTAAGGAGAAACAGCAATTTTCTAGTCGACCCAGCTAGTGCACCCAGAATGTTTTTCAGTTGGGAATTGACACAATGTGGGATTACACAACCCTGCATTGGGACACGGGACCCAACCACCCGGGAGCCTCCTTCCACTCCCCTGCACTCCAAAAGTGATCCACAATGGAAATATCAACAGCTTCCTTATTTCTGCAAATACCTACAATGATTAAAACTGCAGCCCAGCACATTATCCCTCAGCACAGGAGAGGGAAAAAATTAGATTATGGTCCCATGAACTCCCTACACCCAGCACAGATTAAAAAGATTAAAGAAATAAACAAACAGTGCTTGGCATGAACGCATATGAGGTAATGCAAAGCCCGCCAACTCAGGTGAGATACCAATTCAATTTTAAACTAAAATATGCCTCACTTTTGATAAATATTATAATTCAGAAGTATAAAAACAGTGTGGTAGGAGTGAGGAGGCAGGACTGAGCCCCAGGAGATCTGAGATGCTGCAGAGCAATAGAAAAGCCTTCGTCAAGAAAGGACGGAAAATAAATCAATTTATCATCTAGCCATGAACAATAAATATCATTAAGAGCACATAAGAAAAAAACGGGTATAAATCTTTGGATTTCCAGTCCTGGGCGCATTTTTAAAGGGACACAGGGATATCTAAGGGACCTGGAGGGATCACAGGATCCCTGTAAGGCAACGCTCATGGTATGGGTAAAGGGACACAGGCACATTCTGGGAACCCTGGCAGGGATCCCTGGATCCCTAAGGGACACAAGGACATCGAGGGGACCCAGTGCAGAAGCGATTCCTGGATCCCGAAGGGACACAGGTACAACCCAGAACTCTGTGAGGGATCCCGGGAGATGCCCCAGCCCGAGCGGGGACACGGCAGGGGCCGGTGCCCCGGCTACTCTCCGCAGCGCCGGTGTCGAATTACGCAAGGCATCCCTCCATCTATCGCGACACAGGCCCGCGCCACGAGGGGACGGTGACGTCGGTGCAACCGGGGGATTTCGGGGGCCCCTTTCGGAGCAGGCGGCCGCCGGGTCCACCCGTCGCCCATGCCCCTCGAATGCACCGCCGAGGCCGCGCTTACCGTCCATGCGCTGGCCCGAGGTCGGTGGCGGGGTCAGTAGCAGGGTGCCTCGGCCCGTGCCGCTCCCGGGTCCCCTCACGGCCCCTCACGGTCCCCGCCCGCCTCCACGTCGCCGGCGCGGCACAGCTGCGCATGCGCGAGGTCCGCGCTGGGCTATGCGCGGGTCACCACGGGAGTTGTAGTTCCTGATGGGCGGGGCGGCCATGACACCTCACGCACCCTGGGCTGGTGCCCAGCGTGGGCAGCAGGGCAGGGGGATTCTGCCCCTGTGCCCCTGGGCTCAGGTGAGACCCCACCTGCAGAGCTGCCCCAGCCCTGGCTCCAACAGCACAAGGACCTGGAGCTGCTGCAGCCAGTGCAGAGGAGGGCATGGAGATGCTGCCAGGGCTGGAGCCCCTCTGCTCTGGAGCCAGCCTGGCACAGCTGGGGCTGCTCACCTGCACAAGAGAAGGCTCCAGGGACACCTCAGAGCCCCTGCCAGGGCCTCCAGGGGCTCCAGGAGAGCTGCACAGGCACTGGGCACAGGGCATGGAGGGACAGCAGCCAGGGAATGGCTTCCCAGGGCCAGAGGGCAGGCACAGATGGGATATTGGGAATGAGGAATTGCTGGCTGGGAGGGTGGGCAGGCCCTGGCCCAGGGTGCCCAGAGCAGCTGGGGCTGTCCCTGGATCCCTGGAAGTTTCCAAGGCCAGGCTAGATGGCTTGGAGCAGCCTGGAACAGTGGAAGATGTCCCTGCCCATGGCAGTGGATCGGACTGGATGAGCTTTAAGCTCTTCCCTTCCGACCCAAACCATTCTGGGATTCATTCTGATTCTCTGCTCTGCATCTGTCCCACATTTTCAGTGGGACATGAGGTAAGCACAGCTAATGGGACCAACAGTGAATGTTTGAGAGTGGGAGGATTTACCAGGCCCCGTCCAGCCCTCGTGCTGCTTTAAATCATTGTTTCTCCAAGGGTAACCTCCATCAGCAGCAGGTTCCAAGGTACCCGTTGGCTCATTAAAGGGGAAACTCTTCCCAGTGTAGTCCTGGGTTTATTCCCACATTCCATGTGGTGTGTGACAGCAAATCCCCAGCCGGGCTCTTACCCATCCCTGTCCCGGGGCTGTGCACGCCAACAGCAGGTCTGCAAACAGCACCACTGGGGTGTAACCCTGAGCAAACAGTGCCACGTTACAGCTCTGGGGCTTGGCCCATGCTCACACAGCGCGAGGTGGGAATGGCTGCGCCCACAGAGCTGCTGCCTGCTCAACAGCACAGCTGGGAAACACTGCCTGACAAAATGTAAAGGTTTTCTTGAGCAATCCCCGTGCCAAAAACAAGCCATGCTACGCCTCTGGGTTATAAGCACATCTATTCACAACGTGTCAATTTATGTTTCACTGTCATCCCAAGGACAGGCTGGACAGGGCTTGGAGCAGCCAGGGATAGTGGAAGGTGTCCCTGCCCATGGCAGAAGGTGTGCCAGGATGAGATTTAAGGCCCCATCCAACCCAAACCATTCAGTGATTCTAAAACATCAGTGAAATAAAGATACAGCCCTATTACCTAAAAGCATTTCTAATGCAAAATAATCACCATGGCAAACATGACCTTCTAGAGTTTTTCAATTAAATTACTGCAGCCAGGTTCACTGAAAACAAGAATAATGGCAGTCTTTTACAACCAAAATATGATTTGGTTCAGCAAGCATTGCTTTAACAATCAGAAAACTGCACAAAGATAATCCAAACTGCACAAA
This sequence comes from Haemorhous mexicanus, assembly GCF_027477595.1. Classification (NCBI taxonomy): domain Eukaryota; kingdom Metazoa; phylum Chordata; class Aves; order Passeriformes; family Fringillidae; genus Haemorhous; species Haemorhous mexicanus. The sequence goes on from NC_082381.1 coordinate 88,722,204, forward strand.
AATAATCCCTTCTTTCAAGTCTTAGGCAGTTTAATGAAACAGTCATTTCTCACTGAAGGAGATTTTAGTTAACCTAAGCGTAAATTAAATCTCAAATTTTAATTTCCTTCACCTGCAACCTCTGCAGCCACTCTTCTTTCAGCAATAATGTTCTCCATTGTACAGAAATCATGAAGGAATGACCCAGAGGACTGAACCTCTGCAGCATGTCCAACAGCTCCCAGAATTCAGCTGGGACATGATTGCTCCATCTGGGTAATAACAGAATAACGGGCTACTGTCATTAGATCAGAATTTATTTGCAGTTTAGACATTCTCAGCAGCTGATCATGTGCAGTTTAACATGCCAGAATTTCCTTTCCTGTCAGGATCAGGCCATCAAAATAATCAGCAACATAAAATTAATTCATTTTATTTAAGAATTTTGGCCATATAATTGCATTTTTTAAAATGTCTTTTCAACTAATTTCTTGGAACCCAGCAATTCATGCAAACCAACACACAGAAGGTACTACATCCCATTAAGACCTTCTCATTAAGAAAAAATACTTAAAATTAGTTGATCTGAATGATATATTTTTCAAATATTGAGTTATTGATCTTTCCTCAATAGTATTTAAATAAAGCCACACAGGTTTAATGCTGAAGAACTTAGGACTAGATTTGCAGTACTTTGGTCCCCTAAAGATGCCAACTCTGAAATTTTCTAAAAGTCTTCAATATAAATGGAGCTGCTTCTTGGTCTAGAAAATTCTGGTAGATGTCCACGTGCCACCATCAGGTGCCTAAACCTTTTGTAAATCTTGTTTTTAGCAAGTAACAAGCACGTGGGAATTTTCTCAGTGAAATTCAACTCACTTGATCAATATTATTCTGTCACATGAGGATTTCCTTAATTTCTGCCTGCTTGTTTTTCTTAAAGAAGGCTTTGTGCACTCCTTTGCGTCCCAGCAGATGATCTCATGAACTCCAGCACAGACTTGGGCCTTTGTTTTCACTTGATTTTCATTTAACTATTCACAACACAACAGGATTATTGACCTATTCTTGAAAAAGAATAGGGGCAGAAGAGTTATAACACAAATCTCCCGACAGGACTTCCAGTGAAGTGCCTCACACAGAAAGTTTTGTGATGTAGATTGCTCCTTTTAGGGTTTAACTGCAGCTAATAAAAGCAGTGGAACACCATTCCAGAGACCATAAACATGTAATCTTACTTGCATTATCTGCTTGTTTTCTTTTTTGTACTTTTTTCAGAAGGCCTGGTGCTGCAGCCTAATTTACTATACACTTTTATTTCCTCTGTTATTGTTTGATGCATTTTCTTCTGTAATAATATCTAAACAAAAAAATAAAAATTGTGCAGACTTCATAAATTGACTGAGTACATTTAAAAATTAAAGGAGCCCCAGGAAAGCTCTTACTCTACTTTTTGTTGTGTTCCCAGCTGTTTAGAGGTGGATATAATCTAAAACTATGGCCCGTTTATGAGATGCCCAGCATATTAAAACAGCTTGGAAGGGACAATCTCTTCAGCAATGCTCAGGATGTCAGAACATGTATTCTTTAGCTGAAGAACTGCAGATTGGACTGGGCATAACTGAGGCACCTCCAGTGCTGGGGACAGCTCTGGGCCCTCAGGACAGCAGAGGCACCGAAGGACTGGAGCGTGTCCAGGGCAGGGAACGGAGCTGGGAAGGGGCTGGAGCCCCAGGAGAGGCTGAGGGAACTGGGAAGGGGCTGAGCCTGGAGAAAAGGAGGCTCAGGGGGGACCTTGTGGCTCTGCACAGCTCCTGACAGGAGAGGACAGCCGGCTCTGCTCCCAGGGAACAGGGACAGGAGGAGAGGGAACAGCCTCAGGATGGGCATGGGGAGGGTCAGGTTGGACATCAGGAGGAATTTTCCCATGGAAAGGGTGGTCAGGAATTAGAAGGGGCTGCCCAGAGAGGTGTTAGAGTTCCCATTACTGAAGGGTTCCATGGAATGCCTGGATGTAGCACTTAGTGCTCTGGGCTGGTGACAAGGTGGGGATTGGTCACAGGTTGGACTCAGTGGTCTTTTCCAACCTAAATGATCCTGGGATTCAGTGATCTAGGAGGAAGCTGTGATACGCTGATCCAATGGGGGTTATGTTCCAAAGATGAGGTAAGAGCTGATTAAACAGCAATTCCAAACTCAGGTTCGAACAGAGTCGCTCCTTAAGGAAGAGCAAACAGCATTAATCAGGGTCTGACACGGGGGCGTCTGTGCCTGAGCTCATTGCAAAGTCATGGCTGTGGCTGCAGAGCCATTCACACCACGTCTGACCAAACCAGGCACTGGCAGGAAAAGAGGCACCTCACCAAGGGCACCAGGCAAAATTAGATACCAGAGTAATTAATTAACTACTTAGAGAAATCACAGTCACAAGAATAACACTGGACCACAGTGACAGTTCAGGAACTGTCTGTATAAAAAGGTGCCCTTTTAGGCCTGCCCGAGGGAGGGTTTTAGGGAAATTAAATCATAAAGAACAATCCAAAACTGCTGGAATGAATCTTTTAAAGAGCTCTCTGGTTTGGCAGACAGAAAAAAAGCAGGAATTACCATTTTTATTCCTTACTAAGCACAGGGACACTTGAAACACTTCACAGTTGGGATGCAAGTCAGCAGCAGAATCCATCTTGCCAGGAAGAGGCAAAGTCTGCCCAGTTCACTTTATCAGGAACTCAGTTATTTTAGGGTCTCCTTCTGCCTGGGGCCTGTCTCCAGGTTTTCCAAGATTTTTTCACCACCTGAAGTGTTTATAGCTCTGAGCACTAAGAATTCTGTGATTTTGTGCAATAATTGCATGAAGCGACTTATTTTTAAGTAAAATCCCAGTTTATTATCATGAAAATTCCACAAGCATGTTAAAGAGGTTTCAGTTGGAGGTTGGGTTTGTTTTTTTAAAGCCAGAACTGCACCATTATAAATCACTACAACAGAACATAAAGCAACATTCTCTTGCATCATGCCTCAGGAAAAAAAAAAGGCATAATATTTCAAGGAAAATAATTAAGGAAAGTATCACATCAAGACTTTCTGCTTTCAGTAAGCTAAGTAAATTTTGTATGCAGCATAACTCCTCTAGCTCATCCATAGATTTGACACGAAAAATCTAAACTGTTCATAGATAAATTATGAGCTTTTGTTGTCTCAATGCAGTCCACAGTTCTTCACCAGGAACAGATAAAGCCTTTAAGGTGAAAGCCTCAAGTACTGCACTAGCACTTAGTGACATCAAGATGCTAAGCTACATTTGCCTTCCATAGACAGATTTATTCTTACGTTATTTAACCTAAACACTAATCACACCAAACAGATGGCAGATGAAAAGTAGTTCCAGCGAGAAAAATACAAGAACATCAGCTTTCAAATATTTTAAATAAACAAATGCACCATCTGCCATTTTAGTGGCAAGAGAGACTCTCTCCTGCAAGCAATTAAGTTTTTTATTCAGCTAAAATGTGCAAAGAAAAAAGTCTCAAATTGAGAGGAATATCAGCAGTTCATACTGGACATGAGGAAATAAAATCCTTAGGAATTAACTCCTTTAAGCCGTTTTCTTGTCATATACTGCAGTGGATCTCTTTGCAGCACTTCCATTTGCAATGCCATTGCTTTCCAACTGCAAACAAAAAACAGTGTCATTAATGAGATGTCAAATTAGAACCTCACATCTAAAACGGGAACAGCTGATGACAAAAATGGCTCTTAAAATCAAGGCCAGTAAGATCTATGGACAAATATGAAGCAAGAAACACAAGTGGTGGTGTCTGTGTAGATTTACAAAAAATTATTGCTTCAGGGAGAAGGGAGGAATGAGGGCAGCGACAACATTTACAAGTCTGCATTGTGACAGAAGATAAATAATAAAAGCATAATTTAAATGCACTAAGCATCCTCCCCCATTACAAGTGGTAGAGCTGGCTGAAGAGAGGGGCTGTTTTTAATTTCTGCTTGTGATTTGCCAAATATTTGACTTTTTTCTTTGAAAGAACAGCCAGCTGTTAAAAAAAAAAAAAGATTAATTAGGCTGTTTCAGAATACAGGTACAATTCCTCTTCCTCCAAGACCAGAAGAAGCAACTATTATACTAACTATGTCTTGAAGCACCAATTCCTAGCTGGCACAGTAGTGGTAATTGCTGTTTCCAAGAAAGCAGCCACCAAAATATCTGTAAACACACCCAACTGTTCACCCTCCTGAGCTGCCACTGGGCGGCACATCCCAGAGCTTCCCTGCTTAACTGGGTGAATTAATCTTACTTTATGGCTTCCAGATCCATCCTCCTGGTCTCTTTTGGTGGCTGCAGGTGCCCTGGGGTCCCCAGTGCTGCCTCCTGGGCCCTGCTTGGTGCCTGGTGGCTCCTGCACAGCCTTCTTGGGCCAGACACGCTTGATGAAGGGGGCGATCATGGGGTAGATGTAGGGCTCCACAAACTTCTTGTAGACCCAGAGCAGAACAGGGATCACGATGCAGGGAATGCACACCATGGCTGCCTCCTGTGCTGAGACAGAGATGGTGAGGGGCGGGGGGAAAACAGCTTAGGGTGGCAGCGTTTGTGTGCCACAATCTGAGAAAACAGTATTTACAAAGTAAATAAAATCCATATTTCATGTTCAAACATAGATTATTCTGTAATTATTAAGTAGCTGCTAAAGTTTCAAAGATGTTGTGTGTTCCACTGTTATAAAGCCTCCAACAAAGGGAACATTCTTGCCATTTTAACAAAAAAACCCAAACTAATTTGCTATTAATTCATCAGTCCTACAGATGCAACCAAGGAAAACAAATTCAGGAAATAAGAGTTTTTGCTTAAGCCACACAAAAACAGTTTAAGCAGCAAGCCACCAGTATTAGCCCAGTTCCTACTATGTTATGAGTCCAAAGGGTTTGTTTTGCTCAATCCATTTTTATTTAAGGAGAAATTAAACAGCAGAAAGCAAATCCACCCAATGGGTTGCTACCACTGAAGGGCAGGATAGTGGGAAAGGGGAAAAAATTCCAATCAGGATTTGAGAGAATTAGCATATGGGCTACTTTCTTCCTGCTGCCCTCATCTGACCCCACACCAACCATAAAATGAATTGTTAGAAAATGAACATGACCTCTCTCTGAAACCCCACAAGTCATCAAAATTTGCACCTTAGGGGTCTATGCCAAAAAAAAAAAAAAAAAAAGGTGGAAAAGCAAAGCAAGGAGGCAGAGAGGTCCAGCTGGGAGAGGAAGCAGTTAATTAGGGCTGGACCTGTCCCTGCCAGTGCTGACAAGCAATGTATTAGACACACTCTGCTGCCACACAACTTTGCCCTTCACAGTCCCCCTCTCTAGGCTGCTGACATCTCAATTCTCACACCAAGAAGCAAAACAAAAGCTTTCCAAGATGGAGAATGAGATGTGCACACCTCACTTAGGGACCAGTTTGCTTTTTGTTTTATGTTATCCTGATGATTTGTAGCCCTATGGAAAAACAGAGTATCAATTTCCAGTTGACTACTCCAGGTTCTACTCTTCAAATACACTTTAAATACACTTTAAATCTACTCTCTGAGGTCTGAGAGGAATCTTATATTGAGACAACACAAATGAGGTAACCCTTTAAACTTAATCAAAATATGTATTTCAGACACTGTCTTCACCAGAACTTCCTAAATATTAAATTTCCAGCAAAACGTGGATTTATCCAGCAGCAGAAAAACATGGCTGGAGGGAACACCTCAGGCTGTAGAATCATTACAGAATTATTTGGGTCACAAGAGAGCTTCAAAATAATTTCCTTCTATTCCCTGCTACGGGTAGGGACACTTTCCACTGTCCCAGGTTGCTCCAAGCCCCGTCCAACCTGGCCTTGGACACTCCCAGGGATCCAGGGACAGCCACAGCTGCTCTGGGCACCCTGGGCCAGGGCCTGCCCACCCTCCCAGCCAGCAATTCCTCATTCCCAATATCCCATCTGTGCCTGCCCTCTGGCCCTGGGAAGCCATTCCCTGGCTGCTGTCCCAGGGAAACAGCACGTGTTGTGCTGCCTCTGCAGCCGCTTCGTGTCCAAAAAATTCCTGCCCAAAAAATCATCCCTACCTCCGCCTGATGCACCACCGATCCCTGGGATATGCGTGGAACACCGTCCTGACGAATTCCTCCGGTGACCTGGTGACGCTCCACCAGCTGGTTAGCAAGGAAAATAAACACAAAAAGTAGAAAAGAGGAGTGAGGAGGTGGCCGGGCAGGGGATCTCCTGCGGCCGGAGGTGCCGCTGCTCTCGGTGAGCCCCTGCACGGAAGGCGCTCACTGACGGGCAAACCTCGGCACGGCACGGCACGGCACGGCTTTGTTCACAGCGCCCGGAAAACGCCACAAGGGCAAATCCGCCGGGTTTTCCCCGTTTCCATAAAGGATGAGCGAGTCTGGGAGGCTGCCTGATGTCAGGCGTTGCCCGTCTGCTCTCCGGGGGCGGTTGGGGCCGGTGCAGCCCGTGAGCCCCCGGCTACCGGCGTGGCCAGGCAGGCGTGGGCCGTGCGGAGCGGGGCGGAGGGCAGGGTGAGGCGGGATGTGGGGAAGGGATCATTCCCGGTGTTCACGGCGCTCCGCACTCACCTGCGCTCGCACCGGAACGGCCCCGCGCTTCCGGGGCGGCGCTTCCGGCCAATGGCCGGCGGCAGCGAGCATCACGTGACGCGTCAGGCCCCGCCCCATCCGCGCGGACGGGGACAGGAGCCCGATTACCGATTGTCCCGGGATGGGGAACCGTGGGAGGGCCCGGCAGCCGCGGGAACACGCGACCCGGCTTGGAGGTCCGATATTGGAAAGGAATTGCTGGCTGGGAGGGTGGGCAGGCCCTGGCCCAGGGTGCCCAGAGCAGCTGGGGCTGTTCCTGGATCCCTGGGAGTGTCCAAGGCCAGGCTGGATGGGGCTTGGAGCAGCCTGGGACAGTGGAACATGTCCCTGCCATGGCAGAGGTGGCAGTGGATGGGCTTTAAGGTCCCTTCCCAGCCACACCACTCCATGATTCTGTAATATTCACTACCCTGTCCCACAGGAATGCCCAGCACCAGGCCAGAACTTGCAGCAAAGCAACACAATCAATCCAAATTTTAAGATTTTATTTATATACATCTGTCCATGCAGATTTATTCCCGAGCCATTAGCTTTTGCTTCTTCAGCTTCTTCTGGGAGATCTGGGAAGCAAACACAAGAAAGAACAGTGAAATGAGACTTCCTGAAACATCATAAAGATATCTTTTAGAAGTGCTGTTAGGAACTGTTAGGAACTGTTAATTAGGAATCAACTGTTAATTAGGAATTCCCTCACAAATGATACATTATCACACCTGCACATGAACAGGAATCCCTGCAAGCACTACATTGTTTGCAGGTTCTAAATTTAACTTATTATTTTATTGTACACACCCAGGGATCACACACACAATGCTGTAGCTGAGGGAGGAACCCTCTGTGCAATTAAAAAATGGTTCTCAGGGCTTTTAAGTGCTTAATACTTATGTTTGAAAACTAAAAAAATGGGGTTGCTCAGAATGAATTAATTTTTTTCATGGGCATTCCAAAGGTGTCCTAAGATTGTCATCACAGCAACCCCTCTCTGCCAGGCCCTCGGCTGTCCTGACAGCATTACAGGAACAGAGCACAGGACATCTGGTACCTTTTTCTTCTGGGCAACTTCCTCCTCTGGCTTGGGCACGATCTGCTCCTTCTCCGTGAGGATCATCTCGATGTGGCACGGGGAGCTCATGTAGGGGTTGATCCTGCCGTGTGCCCGGTACGTGCGCCGGCGCATCTTGGGAGCCTTGTTCACCTGGATGTGCTCGATCACCAGGGAGTCCACATCGAGACCCTGGCAGGGAAGAAAACCTGTGAGCCACTTCCATCTTTAAATAATTCATTTCTGAAGCTAAAATGTGAGTTATTGCCCCAGACACTGCTGCTGGTGAATGAAACAGCCAAGCTTGGTGGTGCCATGGAGCTGAGGGTTTTCTAAGGATTCACCACTGACACAGCCAAGCTTGGTGGTGCCATGGAGCTGAGGGTTTCCCAAGGATTCACCACTGACACAGCCAAGCTTGGTGGTGCCATGGAGCTGAGGGTTTTCCAAGGATTCACCAATGACACAGCCAAGCTTGGGGGTGCCATCGAGCTCAGGGTTTTCCAAGGACTGACCACTGACACAACCAGGCTTGGGGGTGCCACGGAGCTCAGGGTTTTCCAAGGATGTGCCAAAGGAACTGCTGAGCTTGACAGTGTCTTGGAGATGAGGACTTACCAAGAAAGCGTCATTTAAAATGACAAAGTCCAGCCCTCACACATCACAAATAATTTAAAATTGTGCTGATGGCTCATTGTCTATGGTTATTTCATAATTACTAAAAGGTGCCACCTATTACTCCAACACTGCCAACAAAGCTAACAAATTAAGCACTATAACAAAGACAGCAACTGACCAAGTCAGCTATTGATTTCACAGATTACAATTTCACAGATTTTGAGATATCTGAACAGCCCTTTTGTGTGAAATTTCTTAAATTTAGATTTTCCCTGTGAAAAACTGCTGCTGCCATTTAATTTGAGGAACACAGAAAGCCTGCTTTAACAGGGAGCGACACCAAACCCTCCCTACAATTTAGTATTGTGGATGAAGCAGGTGGCAAGTGGCCCTCCAGGTCAGTGATACTCAGGCAGGGATGCTGACAGAGAGCCCGAAACCACTGCTTTGTGCTCAGTAACACCCACCTTGAGCTCAGCGTTGCTCTCTGCATTCTTCAGCATGTGCAGCAAGAACTCTGCGCTCTTCTTGGGCCAGCGGCCCTGTGTCCAGCCCCACTGCTTGGCCTGGAAGGAGAGCAAACAATGGGTTTGTTGCTTTTGGCCTGGTCCATTCCAGTCACTTTCTACCTTAACCTTGCCATTATAACAGAATGGTTTGGGCTCAAGGAGACGCTAAAAATCATTCAGTGTCACACCCTGCCACGGCAGGGACACCTTCCAGTGATCCAGGAGCAGCCACAGCTGCTCTGGGCACCCTGGGCCAGGGCCTGCCCACCCTCCCAGCCAGCAATTCCTCATTCCCAATAGCCCATCTGTCCCTGCCCTCTGGCCCTGGGAAGCCATTCCCTGGCTGCTGTCCCTCCATGCCTTGTGCCCAGTGCCTGTGCAGCTCTCCTGGAGCCCCTGGAGGCCCTGGCAGGGGCTCTGAGGTGTCCCTGGAGCCTTCTCTTGTGCAGGTGAGCAGCCCCAGCTGTGCCAGGCTGGCTCCAGAGCAGAGGGGCTCCAGCCCTGGCAGCATCTCTGTGCCCTCCTCTGCACTGGCTCCCACAGGTTGATGTCCTTCCTGTGCTGAGCACCCTGTATCTTATGGATAGATATCTTATGGATATAGATTAGAATGGATTATCATCTGCTCCATTTTGCTGTACACCAAACCCCACAAAATTTAATCCCTTGACTTAATGCTGCCAAACAGATACAGACAGTCCATGGAAATGCAGCTCTGGAATTAACCTTTCCTCCCTCTTGGACAACCTGGTCTGGTAGAAGATGTCCCTGATGAGCTCTGTGGTCCCTTCCAACCCAAACCACCCTGTGATTCTGTGTTTTAATCCAAGTTTACCACCGGTAATGACAGACTCTTATCACCTTTTTGTGTCAAGCACCCAGAGCCAAAGGCTCCCTCCCTGCTGGGATTCCCAGGAGCTCACCTGGGCACACCTCCCGACGCCGCCGTTGTAGCGCCGGAAGGGGACACACTGCTTCTTCAGGGTGACATCCTTCAGGTACTTGGTGGCCTTGCGGATGTGCATGCCCTTGATGGCCTGCGCCGTCTCTCGGGTGTTCTACCAACACAGGACACAGAAAAGATCCTCTGAACAAATCCTTGCAGGAGACAGCCCGAGCTCAACCACCCCTGTGTCCTCCCTGGATACAATTCTTTCCACTTACTAAAGAATACCCAAGTCTAAGAATGAAAAAGAATTTGTCAAATAGAGCAGCTCACAGGAACTGATGAAGAAACACTGGGAGAATTGTTAACAACGTTGTTTTCTCTAAAACAATTGTAAGAGAAGAAAAGGCTCAGAAATAAAAATTAAGGATAAAAGATCAGTCTTTTAGACGGCATTTTCTAATTGTGTAAGCCAGCTGTAACTATAATCCTACCTGTTCATAATCAAAGAAAGGGAAACCGAAGTGAAAATTTCATATTACACTAAGCAGAAAATGATCTGCTAAGTCCTGGTTTCACGATTAAATAACACTTCTGAATTTTCTCTGCACCTAAGCCTTTTCCAGAGGAACTGAGGTCCTTGTGCAAAACACCACACAACCAAAAAGAGTAGGAGAAATTAGACAAATTTCACACATAACAGAAGCCCAGTGTCTGATTAATTGACTCCAACTGTTTTGCTGCTGTATTTTGTTATCTGAACTAGACAAGGACAATTTTAGGATCCAGACTCTGGATGGGAGTTTAGTCCCTAACCACAGCAGAGGGTGGAAAGAGATTATCCTTACTATCCCTTTCAATCCAAGCCAGTCTGGGCTTCTTTTAAAAAATAACAAGAAAAACTAACAAAAACTACGTCGAACAAAAAATGAATTTACGACTCCTGCTAATCATACACTCCTTACCTTGAAATGCACACGCAGGTTAGATCCCCGGGACTTGCATGCTGCAAGAGACAAAAAAAGACCAAGTTTTAGAATCAAAACCTCATTGGCTTCCGGGAAATCCCACACGAACTCTCCTAAAACAGCAACTCACATTTCGTGGGGTTCTCCGGATCCAGGGAGTAGCGCACCATCTTGAGAGCTCAGCTGAAAAACACCAATTAAAGCATATTAAACTTCTAACACTGGCACGCAGGACCCGGACTACTCCCCTTACCGCCGCAGCTGCTCAGGGATTACGCGTTCTTTTCACAGTTACATCCAAAGGTGTCCTAAGAAAGTCATCATCGCAGCCATGGATTTTCTCAGGCCTGCCCCTTCCCCGCCCGCCCTCCCGCGCGCCATCCCGGGGAATACCGCGGGCGCGGGGCATGTCGTAGCGAGCCCGGTGTCCGGGGCGCCGGTGCCGGCGGGGATGGGGCGGGATGGGGGCGGATGGCGGCGGCTGGCCCGGGACAGGGCCGACCATGGCTCCTCACCTCGGGGCGGCGGCGGCAGAGGAAGAGGAAAGGAGGAGCGCGCCGTCAGCGCGCGTACATCTCGCGAGATTTCGGGCGCGGACGGCGCCCGAGATCGCTCCGCCCCCAAGATGGCGGCAAGTCTCGCGGTGAGTGTGGTGAGCGCTCGGAGCGGCTCCCTCGCCGAGTCTGTGAATATAACCTGCTGTGGGGAAAGACATCGCGGTGTTTATGCTGCGTGGGAAAATATACCGCGGTGTTCACCTTCAGCTCGTGGTGCAGGTGCTTTCAGTGAGGAGATCAGCGTGCATCTGGCACAGCGCTACCACCTGCCCAAGGGAGGGGATCGATCCGCCCCGAGCACCTTGAAAGCTGTAAGCAGTGGTGGTCACTGCAATATAAGAAAGATATTAAACTGTTAGCGCCAAAAGGATGGCTACGGAAGCGGTGAAGGGCCTTGAGCGGCAGCCGTATGTGCGGCGGCTGAGGGCACCTGGTCTGTTCAGCTGGAGGGAGGGGAGGCTCACCGCAGCTAAAACTTCCTCGTGAAGGAGGAGGAAGGTCAGGCATTGATCTCTTCCCTCTGGTGACCACTGACAGGACCCAGGACACAGCTGGAGCTGTGCCGGGGAGGGTTAGGTGGGATATCAGGGAAAGGCTGTTCCCCAGAGGGTGCTGGCACAGCCGTGAGGCTGCCAGAGCTCCAGGAGCCTTTGGACAGCGCTGCCAGGGATGCCCAGGGTGGGATTGTTGAGGAACTGGACTCGATGGTCCTTGTGGGTACTTTCCAGCTCAGGATATTCTGTCGTTCATTCAGTCGGGATCATTCAGGTTTGAAAAGACTTCTGAGATCATCAAGTCCCAGCTGTGCCCGATCCCCACCATGTCACGAGCCCAGAGCTCTCAGTGTCACCAGTCCAGGCATTCCTTGGCCACCTCCAGGGATGGGGACTTCAGCATCTCCCTGGGCAGCCCCTTCCAAGTCCTTTCCATGAAGAAATTCCTCCTGAGGTTCAACCTGAACCTCCCCTGGCATAACCTGAGGCTGTTTTCTCTTGTGCTGTCCCTTGTTCTGCTCAGGGAGCAGAACGCGACCCCCGCCTGAGAGCACAGAATTGTTACGTTTGGAAAAGGCCTTTAGGTTAACCGGGTCAAACTCTCATGCCAGCAGCCACCACTGTGTTCACCATTAGATGGCAGCTCAGGATGGGAATACAGCAGCACATTGCTCACAGAGGTCTCCCGGAGACCAGAACGAAGAGATTCATTGAAATTCATATTTATAAACCTCAACTAGTATTTACTGCACCATTATAAAGTAATCACAGACTGACTCATTAAATAAAAGATTTTTCCTTCCCATTTGAGGCAGCATTTGTGACTAGAACTGCTTGGGAAGCAGCTCAATAAAAGCAAAATGTTTCCTGAAAGTGGTGCAGCTCAAGTCTCATTGAGAAAAAAATGACAGAATGGGGGAAAAAAAAAGAAGAGACATGTCCCTGAGATGGCAGTAATCTGGTGTGCAGGCACCTCCCCAGCATGAGAGCTGGGTTTAACTCTGAGTTTAGAAATAAGCAGAGGAAGAACTTGCTGCCCATCTAAATCCTGTGAACAGGAGGCTGGTTTTGGATCTCTTGTTTAGGGCTAAAAAGCCCTAAAGCTCTGCAGCTAGGATTTTACCCAAATGGGAAGAGGAAAATATTTGAGCTATCACAAATATTTACCTGGCTAAAAACTGGAAGAGCTGTAGTTGTTGCTGCAGCTCTCCATTTACCTGCCTTAAAATGTGCCTTTTTCTTTGGTTTTCGGGAAGTTCTCTGCAAAGTCTCCAAGCAACTTTAAAGCACTGATCTCAAAACCTGAAACATGGTGGGGTGTGGGCAGATATTATTTCTTCTCTTTATTGTAGACTCACAGAATGGTTTGGGAGGAACCTTAAAGGTCATCTCATCCCACCCCCTGCCATGGACAGGGACACCTTCCACTGTCCCAAGTTGCTCCAAGCCCCATCCAGCCTGGCTTTGGACACTTCCAGTGATCCAGGGGCAGCCACAGCTTCTGTGGAGAACGGTATATAGCACTAAGTTTTCAGGTACAATAAATTAAAACTGGCTTAAGCTGGGATCCTCAAACACTCCCACAACCTTACCCACCATACTGTGGGAATCCCCTCTCTGAACACACCTGAATGCAACTCTTCTTCATCCCTTCTGCCCTTCCCTCTGCACCTCTGTTTTCTACTGGGGCAGGAACCCGGTCTTTACATGGGAAGCACCTTTACACACAGCGTGGCAGCAGTGCACAAAGCAAGGAGACGTTCAAGGAAAGCTGGAGGAGAGGTGTGAAACACAAGTACTTGACACACGGTGGGGATTGTCACCTGCGTTCATCAATCAAACCCAAAATAAATACATTTTCTGTTTTGCTCAGCTTCTAAGGGTTTGCTGTGGTGGAAGGTTAGCACAGAATCATGGAATATCCTTAGCCAGAAAAGGCTCACCGGGGTCATGGAGTCCAGCTGCTGGCCCTACACAGACACACCAAAAATCCCAGCCTGTGCATCCCTGAGAGCATTGTCCAAATGCTCCTGGAGCTCTGGCAGCCTTGGAGCTGTGACCCCTTCCCTGAGATGTTTTCAGCTTTGTTGGGAGCTTGACAAGAGCTCTCATGGGCAGCCTAGCAGATTCCTGGTGCTGGGATCAGGGCTGAGGCAGCTGAGCTTGTGCCTTAGTTGGGATTTCACCACATTTTCCCCCCACTGCACCACCTGCCTGGGATATTTGGGTTATATGAGCTGACTCCAAAAGAGCTTTCAGATACTAAGCAGAAAACTCAGGCAGGTGAGTCCAAAACCTCCTGCATTGGAAGCAGCTGCCTGCTAATTGTACTGAACCTCAAATCCACAAATGCACAGGACTTTCCCTCAGGCTCTGCTGCTGCCATCCCTCTTGCTCCCGTGTCCGTACTGCCCAGCCCCAGTGCCTGTGCTGTGCACGCCCAGGGGGACCTGGCTGTCCCAGCAGGTATGGACAGCAAACACTCAGCTGTGCTTGGACCTGAGCAAAGCCTCTGCTTTGTGCTCTGGGAGCTCCTGCTGGGAACATCCACCTGTGAAGGGTGGATCACAATGGCAGCAGAGGCTTCTGCCATCTCCTCTGCTCTGGAGCCAGGCTGGGAGAGCAGGGGGTGTTCACCTGCACAAGAGAAGGTTCCAAGCAAAGCCATCTAAAGAGGCTCCAGGAGAGCTGCAGCCGGACCTTGGGCAAGGGCTGGAGCGACAGGACAAGGGTGAATGGCTTCCCCCACCCAAAGGGCAGGGATAGATGGGAAGGAATTCTTGGCTGTGAGGGTGGGGAGACCCTTGCACAAGTTTCCCAGAGAAGCTGTGGCTGCCCGAACCCTGGAAGTGTCCAAGGCCGGGTTGGATGGGCTTGGACCAGCCTGCAATAGTGGAAGGTGTCCCTGTCCATGGCAGGGGTGAAACTGGATGAGTTTTAAGGTCCCTTCCAACCCAAACCATTAATTGATCCCATGATTCTTTCCTCTGGCTCTGCTCCTGGGCTGGAACAGGGCTGTATCCCTTATCCCGCGGTGGAAAGGCTCAGCAGGCAGTGGGGAGTGTTCAGGTACTGGAGTGTTGCATCATGTATGTCCTTTTGTGTCTTTAGCTGTGAGTGAGCAAGCGGCCTTATCAGTGCTACTGGGAGCCAAATGTGACAATTAGCCAATGTCCCTGACAGTCATCATCTCTCCTGACCAGAGGGACAGGTGAGCTCCAAGACTGGCTGGAGTTACGTTTTCTGTCTGGGGTTATGTCTTTGTGGCAGCTCTAAAACCACATGGAGTTCATTTCCAGCCAGGAGACCTTCCTGCTCGCCTTCCAGCCTGACACTCAGCTCAAGCACACACCTGGCTTGGGGCAGTCCCTTCTAACAGGGGGGCTAATAGCCACAAGAGGGGCTGTTCTAAACCCCTGTAGAACACAGAAACACTGGGGCTGACTGACCAAGCTTAGCTCTGGCTCCCTAAAACACGCTCTGTATCTGCTCTTCTACAGGAGAGGGCCTGACCTGTTCTTTGCACTGGAATGAAAGCCAATTCCTCAAATCTTTTTGTAAGATATCTTGGCATTTCTCTTAGAGACCCAGCTTTTGGAGTCCAAGGGTTATGTGGGGATATTAAACTGTCATTCATGAAATTGCACACAAATAGTTCCTTGTCCTAATGTTTAAGCAGAAAATCTAGAAGACAAAGACATTTTAAATTGAAACCAGCTTGAATGCTGCAAACACTGAGGATTTCCAGCCATCAGACAGCCGGCTGCTCTTCCTTCTGTGAAATCCTCTCTGCTGACCAGCCTACAGTCTCCTGCCCTCCTCGTCCCAGATGCATGGCTCCTCCAGAGGCACAGCTCACCCCCACTGTTTGCCTTTTCCTCCCACAGTCAGCAACACAGCAGCATTTGGACTCACGGTAGGCAAGTTCTCCAACTAAAGGGTTCTTCACAAACATCTTAAAATCTACTGACCCGGGCAGTGAGTCTCAGGAGCAAGATCATAGAATCACAGAATCACAGAATCATGGAATGGTTTCAGTTGCAAGAGACTTGAAAAATCATCCATTCCCACCCCCTGTCATGGGCAGGTACACCTTCCTCTGTCCCAGGTGGCTCCAAGGCCTGTCCAGCCTGACCTTGGACACTGCCAAGGATCCAGGGACATCCATAGGTGCTCTGGGCAACCCGTGCCAGGGCCTCCCCACCCTCACAGCCAGCAATTCCTTCCCAATATCCTGTCTATCCCTGCTCTCTGGCAGCGGGAAGGCACTCCCTGTGTCCTGTCACTCCATGGAAAAGGGGTAAAAGAACCTCCACAAGATGGACTGACCTTCATCAGAGATTTGTTTGGCATCAGTAATTCTGTCTTGGTCACTTGGAGAGCTCAATTATGTTACTATTCCACCCTGTGACTTTCAAGAAGAGATGCTTCCATAGGGAGCATCTTACTTGAGGAGGTAAGTTATTTATATGCATATATTTATGAGCATATATCTGTATGTACATATATAACTCATCCTAAGTGTATCATCTAAAACCTGTGAACAGCCGAAACAGTTTTGATTCCCTATGGGTCTTCCCTAAAACACAGGCAATTCTTTACAATGAGAGAGTAGCTGTACATCCTGTTTAAATAATTTTTGTCATGTGTATGCTGTACCTAGAGCAGGGGTGAGGAAAGAGCTGGGGAGCTGAGCGTCAGGACAGCTGAATATCTGTCCTCGCCATCGCTGCTGCTGAAGTGTGACGCAGTAGCCACAGCACCTTCCCCACACTGCTGGTGACCTGCCTGCCAGGATCATAGTCAAAACAAGAAAGAAAACAAACCACAGCAATCAGTGATGTAGTCTTAATGCTTAACTTTTTTGGCATATTGTCCAGAGCTATGGGTTCATTCACCCCCTACACACCCAGCTAGGATGGAATCACTGGTAAAACAAACCTCGTGTGTGATTAAATAACCTTGTAGCTAAAGTTTGTGTTTATTCGGTGCAGTTTTTGACAGCAAACTCATTTACGCAGGTTGTGGAGGTCTATGACTGCTTGTTCCTCGCTTTAATGGCCAGGAATGGACAATCTCTGTGATGAGTGAATAAAGGCATCATGTAAGTGCCTGATCACAAACACTTTCTGGGATAAATTGAATCCTGGGTTTATATTTGCCTTAACTTGTCTAGCTTATAACCAAGAAGTACTGTTTTAAATGTGCTTTTGATTAATGAAACCTAAATTATCCCTGGAATCAGGGATACTGACCACAATTTAGTCACAAATTAAACTATGGGGAATTCTGTTTAAACAAAAGAGAATGGTTGAACCCTGAAGCAGGTGGGCTAGAGACAATATCCTGGGCAACCATCTCTGGCTGACTCTGCCTTGAGCTGCAGGGGGGTTGCTCTCAGAAGCCTCCTCTGGCCCTTTCCAGTCTCAGCTTCTCTTGATCTGTGAATCCTGTCAACATTTCTAAAGCTGAGTGTGCCCTGTACTGTGAAACAGAGCCTCAGACTCCCTTTGTTGCTCTGCATCTCCTAAACAAAATGGATCAAAGAACCCTTCTTCTCCTCCTCTCCTCTGTTACAGTTGTGATTATTAATGTGGCAGTGCTGGAGTGACAGTTGGACTCAATCACCTTAGAGGTATTTTCGACCCTTAAATGATGCCATGATTTTGTAAGTCTGTTGGCTGTTTTTGCAGCTGCCCTGCTCAGGAGCTCCTCTGGGTCAGCTGATAAACCCCAGCCAAACTTTTCTCTTCCAGGGGCTTCTCCACCTCCCTGCTGGTAGACAAAGCATGCAGGGATCTGGGACAGCAGCATCCTTACAGACAGGACCTGGCTTTGCAGAGTTCTGCTCAGAGCTGGGAGATGAGCTTACATGATGCCTATTAACACAACCTGTGCCAAAGTTTCCACCAGCAGACAGTTTTCTGTTCATGGCACAGCAAGAAACAGCAGCCCTGAACATCTAAACTTCATGTCCTTAGGAATCTTTGCAGCATCTTCATTTTTCATCTCGGTGCGTGGCTTTTGTGGTCATTCCTTGCAATTCTTATGTCAGAGATTCTTCCCAAGTTTCTGATTCCTCCATCTCTGACGATTGCTGTGTCTTCCTGTCCACAAGACGCAAACAGCTTGGATCCCAAATGTCACCTCTGAGGTCATCCCTCCCTCCCATCTTGCTCCATGGCTGTTTTACAGTCATGCTTCCCTCTTTGCCATTGCAACAACTCTGACACAAGCCCCCTCTTTCAAAGCTTTCCCTATCTGTCCAGCTTATTAATCCTCTGTAGCTGCGCTGCCCTCCCCCTCTCCAGCCTCTCTCCTCCGCTCTGCCTGGTCTTTTGCAGCATGGCCAGTCACATGCGGCGCTTGGGAAGGTCATATGATGGATAGGGACTGCCGGGCTAGGCAGTGGCAGGGGCCCCTAGAGGCAGCACACCTCCAGCTCCCCTCCACCCTCGGCCATCAGCTGCCCCGTGACTCACCCAGGTGCTGGACCTGCATCCTGTACAGAAGGACAGGCACAAGGAGGTGCACAAGGAGAGTTCACTACAGGGAGCTGATTGGTGGGATGGGTCCTGCACCCATATCCCAGACTGGGGATGGGTGCTGCTACTGCTCCCCTGTTCTACCTGCCCAGCAGGCCTCTGCTTAGAGGATGCCACCCTCGCTCTGTAAAGTATATAATAAAATGGAATCCCAGAATGGTTTGGGTAGGAAGGGATCTTAAAAATCCTCTCATGTCATCCCTCTGCCATGGGCAGGGACACCTCTCACTAACTCAGCCTGCTCCAACCTGGCCTTGGGCACTGCCAGGGATCCAGGGACAGCCACAGCTGCTCTGGGCACCCTGGGCCAGGGCCTGCCCACCCTCCCAGCCAGCAATTCCTCATTCCCAATATCCCATCTGTCCCTGCCCTCTGGCCCTGGGAAGCCATTCCCTGGCTGCTGTCCCTCCATGCCCTGTGCCCAGTGCCTGTGCAGCTCTCCTGGAGCCCCTGGAGGCCCTGGCAGGGGCTCTGAGGTGTCCCTGGAGCCTTCTCTTGTGCAGGTGAGCAGCCCCAGCTGTGCCAGGCTGGCTCCAGAGCAGAGGGGCTCCAGCCCTGGCAGCATCTCCGTGCCCTCCTCTGCACTGGCTGCAGCAGCTCCAGGTCCTTGTGCTGTTGGAGCCAGGGCTGGGGCAGCTCTGCAGGTGGGGTCTCACCTGAGCCCAGGGGCACAAGGGCAACATGCCCACCTTGACCTGCCTGTCACACTGCTGGTGATGCAGCCCAGGGTATACCTGACCTGTACAGGGAAGCCCTTTTGCTTTTCCCCTGCCCTTGCTGCAGTCTTTCAGCCTGTCTGGACTGGGAAGTTCTGGGATGAATGTCTGCAGCATCTATACGTTACAGACAGGAACATAAGTTCAAGGCACTGAGAAATGCCCCAAACTCTTCCTGATTAATTACAGAGCCTTTGATTCTTCCTAATAAGCTCCACACATTCAATAAACACAATAAATGAGAGAAGTTAGGCAATTAGGAATAAATGGCCAGAAGGTGAAACAGAGCCTGATGAGGACCGGCCTCCCATCATCGCCCTGCAGACTCTGCAAAGAGATGTGGTAGGTGTCCTTTTCATGGAGACATTGAGTAATAAGACTGGATTCAGGGATGGGATAACCAATGAGTTGTCAAAGTAAAATGTGCAACCTGGTGAAAACCGAAATGAGTAATACTGTTGGTGTAAGCAAAGTCAACTTCTGAGAAAAGCAGGAGACTTCTGTATTTCCAATGGTGACTTGAGGCTTTCCCCTACCTCTGGCAGATCCCATCTCTACACTCTGCATAGGCTGGAGAAGACAAATGATTCAAAGAGGAGGATAAAGGAAGAACAGGGTGCTGGAGAGCAAATGACACTGACCCTGATGATACACAGCCCCATCCTGTGCAGCTTATTCCTGTCCTCAAGCTGTTTGTCACCCTTTTTCTTCACACAAAGGCTAGTGCGTAAAGTCTATGCTTGTGGTTTAAAATACGATTCCTCTTCAGTGTGTAAATCACAGTGAAATACTGCCACAGGGTCTCCTAAACACCAGCTGAATCAGCAATCAGGACCAGAAATAGATGAAGAATTTCTGTGAGCTGACACAACAACCGCCCAGGAAGAAACAATTATCCAAGATTTGCAGCCATAAAGCCTACAAATTAACAATAATGGTGAGAACTAACACATGTTTTTAAGGGGCTTTGCTAAAGTGAGTAAAGAATTATTTGGTTTTAATAAAAAACTTGTTTACTTCCCAGTAGCCACTGGAAGTGGAGTAGCATGCTCAGAGTTTCATGGGTTTGGTGTCCATCCAGATTTACAGGATCAGTTTTGAAAGCCTGAGATAGATTTAAAGTGGATTTAGGAGTGATGAAAATTAATAATAGAATAATAGAAGGGGTTTGAGTGTAAGTTAAAAATCCATCTGTTTTCAAAGCCCCTGTCATGTGCAGGGACACCTTCTACTAGATGAGGTTGCTCTAAGCCCTTTCCAACCTGCCTCCAGACAACTGGTTTGGGTGTTAGTCTGGAGAGTTTTCAGAAGAGAATGAGATGTCAGCTTACTCATTTTTCTGCCAAAATGCCAAACTATGAGGTTTTTTACCCGCTAATTACAGAACTAATCCCAAAGCCATAGCTCTGCCCAGTCCAACAGACCCATCTCAGTGGGCAGGAGGGCCACTGCCTGCTCTGCCAGTTCTCAGAGTCTCCGCTGGTGCTGCAGCCCAGCTGAGTGTTGGGCACACCTCACTGGTGGTGCTACCACATCTACTCCACACTTGGGCCAAACATTCCTGCAGATTTGAAGAAAAGGCTTTTGGATAAGGAGATGCACTCTAAAGCAATCCCTAAATCAATCAGCTGCCCTACCAACTCCTCTCTGGACTCTCTAGCAGTTCCAGTTTGTATTTTTTCTTTGCTGGATGCAGGAGACTTAAAGCAGAAGCTCTGTTGAGGCCTCGCTATCTGCCAGCTGAAGGATCAAGTAATCACAAACTTCTGAGATGTTTCTCCAGTCTCATCAAAACAGGAGCTCAGAAAGGAGCTGAGGAATATCCCTCTGGCCAACCACAACACCTCTGCACTGCCAGTGGACTTGGCTGCAAGTCCATGTTCAGGCCCAGACATGCTCAGCATTCATCCAGCTTGGATGGAAAACTGTGAATTTTGCTTAAAAGCGTAAGAAGAGAGAAATACACATCATTCCTCAGCACAGACCTAAAGGCATCCTTGTGTGCAGAGGGGATGGAGCAGGCCCACCACACACCACCGGGCCTTCTGTCTGACACAAAGCAGCCTAGCAGCCTGGATCCGTCTCACGGACCATGAGACATGCTGGGAATGACAAACTGAATTCCACTTGTCTGCTTGGGCACAGCAAACAGGCGTCAGGACACACAGAGCTCTCTCTGGCTTCCAGCCTGAGCTCCTGCACAGCCCTGCTGGGGATAAAGGAGGGCAAGATCACTCGCAGCAATCCAGGGACTCATGCAAGACATGGGCAGGCACACAAAGAGATAAAAACCATCATAAAATCATTCCTGTTGCTCATATATACATCCGGGAAAACAGCAGAAGCTTGAAGAATGAAGAAGAATTTAGTCTGTGGTGAAGGGTGGTCCATGGTCCCCCATGGGGAGGGGGCAGCCAGCAGGGATCAAAGCCTCCTGGAAACCTCCCAGTGGATGGCGATGCCTGGAGACAGGTACAAACTGTAACCCTGTGTGACAACGTTCACAAGAATTAGCATTTCTCAGGAATGCGGAGATTTATTCTTCAAGGCCCTCCATATCCGCGAGCACTACAGCCCAAACACTGCACCAACAGAGCATGTGTTTGATAAGAACCCAGGAACAGATGCCAGCGGATTTAATGTGGGACAGGAGGCCCATTGCAGGTTTGCAGACTGCTGGCAGGGTCAGCTGTAAATATTCCCTCACAATCAAAGGCATTCATCTAAGGATTACATGCTGGGGGCTTTGTGGTAAAGTAAATTTGCAACTAACAGGACCATTAATAGTCAGACAGTTTAGTAGGCTCACTGGCTGCCATTTATTTTCCCCCCAGTCATTTTTACTACATCTAAATACCATGGGGATGTGGGACTTGAATGAGGTGGCTTAAGAAATCAGCTTAGAAGGAGTAGAAGAAGGGGTTACCTCCAACAAAGAGAGCTCAACAGGGATCGAACCAGGATATCAATAGTGGGTAAGGCCACTGAAGCATGTGAGCTGATTTCATAACCTGGTGGAGATTAGCCTCTTCTGTAAGCAAACAAACCTACACAGGGGTATGAAGTATTGGTCCTATAAAGTGTGTTCAGAGAGGGGATGTATTTGAAAGGCTGAGGAGGGAAGGCGAAACTTTGTGGGGTAAGGAGTGGCTGTGAAACAAAGATACCATGGCCTGTTTTCAACCCAGTTTGATGCTCTCAGAACAAAAACAACCAGAGCAGAAACTGTGCTGCAGAAATAATATGTCCCCCCCTCTGCAGCAAGGACTAAGCATAAAATAATTGTGGTGTTACGGGATGATGACAAACCAAGAGTTCCAGGGCTGAGCAGGCACAGGGTGATACAAGGATTAACCTGGGATGGTATTTCACAGGAAAGCTGCCTCTCCAGAATATCAGACATCTTGGGGTGCAGTCAGCTCTGCACCCCCCTCCTTCCCAGGCCTTTGCCCCAGCTCAGCACACCTCGAGGCTGCTGCCATCCAAGCAGCCCTTCCCTCTCTCAGTTTGTTCGCTCCCTCTCTTCTTCTGTTATCTCAGAAACAAACCAGGCAGAAGGAGCCATGTGGGAAACTAGCATCAATTCCACTGGATTATACTGCCTGTGTTTTGTAATTGAAAATAATAACTGTTTTATAACTAAAAAAAACGAAAAACCAGAGAGAGGGAGAGATCTCTCTCGTCCTCCTATCCTGGAAATCCTGCTTGTTCTTTCATTGGAGAAAGGAAGAACCAGGCAGGAAGAAAGGAGAATGGGTAAAAGACTCTCAGGTTTCTAAATGCATTCTCTGACACTGAATATCTGACTTAAAGCCATGACACCTCTCTTTATCTTGTTCAAATGAACAATTTTTATTAGGAACATCTTTAACTCTGGTTGGTATGCCAGTGTTTTCACTAACCACTTCACAAGCCCAGGAATCACAATTTTTCCCTGACAGGAGTGGCCAAGTGTCCCACTTGTGCCTTCCCAGCAATGTGAACACAATAGGATGCAACCTTAGCCACAGAAATACTGTACAAATCCCTCCTGCAGCCACTCATATCAGCAGTGGTACTCTGTCCTGGGCTGCAAAACTCTCTCTTTGCTGTATTTCCACTGCAGGTGATCCATGGGCAGATAAGGGATGCAATGTTGGCAGCGCTGTTCATGCAAAAGGCTGCTGTGAGTTTTCCTTGCTAGTTCCAGGACCACTCACACCAGAATTACTCTACCTCTGCAGGTTTTTAAAGAGGTGTGATGATGAAGGGTTTTTCCTTTTCCTTTAATGCTCACCTCTTTAATGGTGTTGTCATTTCTGCAAGGAAAGCAGGTGTCTACGTGCTAATTTTAAAGACAGGGGAAAAGAGGCATTAATGACAATTATTTTGCAGAAGTCTTCTGATTTCAGTCTCCTTTCTGTTAGGGATGCTGAGCTCCTGCAGAAGACACTGACTATAACCCAAGTTTGAGATGCTGCTCTTGTGTAGAAACAACATGGAAAATGTCTCTTTGATGGATGCAGGGGTGTGGAAACGTCTCAAATTAAATGCTGGTGTAAAACCTGTCTAGTCGTTTTCTGAGAGCACCAGCAGACATCAGACCTTTAAATATTTGGGCATCCTAATTTACATCCCATCCTGGTTTTAGCTTTTTGCTACTAAAAGAAGCTTGATTCCTCTCATGTACCTTCTACCTTCACATTTCATGACTGTGCTCTGACTCACCATGTCTGGTGCTGAAGAAGAAACCAGACTCAGCCACCCAGCACCCATCTGCAAAGAGCTTGTGACTACAACTGACTGGTAACATTTTTCTATTTCCTATGAAAACACTCATGATTTCAAAAACATTCCTCTTCTGCTTTTGGACTGAACTGAGACCTTTAGGAAATCACGTAGGAATGGAGCCAGGGAGAGAGGAAGAGAGCCAGAAAGACACCTCCAAGAACAGCCACTGTCTCTGTGGGCATTGTCCCCTCACACCAGCTGCTGAGGTAAAGCCTCCAACATCCCTACAAACGCTGTACCTCTGGAGCTTCCGTGTCTTTTAAAGTGGATTTCTATCATTTCATCCTGGTTTCGTTATTTATTACTTACTACAATATCCAGAAATTCCATCTGGGAGCCATGAGATCTTTTTCAGTGAAAAACTAATCAAAACTAGGAATTTGTCCTTAGAATTATTTGGCTTAATGAACTGCTATTTTCCAAGCAGCTCTGGGTGGGAGCCTCCTTCCCCCCAGGCCACGAGGGTTACAGAGAGGTCAGTGCCGAGCCACACTCTGTGAGTTGATACAATGCCCATCACAACAGACCCTGAGCATCTCCCCAGACAATCATCACCCTTCAGCCGAAGAAGCCAGGAATTATTTTGATGCACTTTTTCCTTGCTGTTGCCAAGCTATTCTCACTGCTACTGTCATTCTTGGAAGCCAGAGGCAAAGTCCAGGACTCCCTTCCCAGAGCCTGGAGTTGAACAGACAAAAGCAGGAGCTTTACAATAGAAGGAGAATGAGAAGATGTAGTGGTTAAACCACGATAATGTCGGGGTGGTCAGCAGTCTGGAACGGTGCTGACCGATTTTGTTGGCACCAGAAATTTTTTAAATGATGAGGCGTTTGGTGATGAGTCTTGGCTGATTCATTTCCTGCAGGAGTAAGTCCAGTAGTGGACAGCAGCTGAGAAATTTAGGTCCTTTCTGTTTTAGGTCAGTGCTGCCAGGATGCTGCTCCTCGAGAGGGACCACACAACTGCAGAGGAGTGGCTACATCCTCAGGACATTTTGCTCAATACCACGCTCCCTGAGGAACATGAGCATCATCTCCAGCGTCTGGAAAGAGGGTATGCTTGAGAAGATCCCAGAACATGTATTCATCCTGCAGAGTGAGAAATGGAGAGGTTCTAGGAGTGATTCCCAAAGAGGAGAGCAGCAGCAGTCCCCATTCACAACCTGTCACATATAAGAGAGCTATGAGGAAATTAGAATAGAATAGAATAGAGTATTTCAATAGAATAGAATAGAATAGAATAGAATAGAATAGAATAGAATAGAATAGAATAGAATAGAATAGAATAGAATAGAATATTTCAGTTGGAAGTGACCTACAATGACCATCTGCCAATCCACACAGAGTCAGGGGGTGTCTGGGCTGAGGAAGGCTCACAGAGATGTGGATACAAACTCAGTGCCCTGAGAAAGCACTGCCAGAAAGTCAGATTAATTGTTTAATTCTCTCAATTTTTGTCTACTGGTGAGGGCTAAAGCAATTTCTGTGCATGATTTTGCATGATGTCCCATTTCCTTCCTTCCTTCCTTCCTTCCTTCCTTCCTTCCTTCCTTCCTTCCTTCCTTCCTTCCTTCCTTCCTTCCTTCCTTCCTTCCTTCCTTCCTTCCTTCCTTCCTTCCTTCCTTCCTTCCTTCCTTCCTTCCTTCCTTCCTTCCTTCCTTCCTTCCATCCTTCCTTCCTTCCTTCCTTCCTTCCTTCCTTCCTTCCTTCCTTCCTTCCTTCCTTCCGCCACTTCCTTCCTTCCGCCACTTCCTTCCTTCCTTCCTTCCTTCCTTCCTTCCTTCCTTCCTTCCTTCCTTCCTTCCTTCCTTCCTTCCTTCCTTCCTTCCTTCCTTCCTTCCTTCCTTCCTTCCTTCCTTCCTTCCTTCCTTCCTTCCTTCCTTCCTTCCGCCACTTCCTTCCTTCCTTCCGCCACTTCCTTCCGCCACTTCCTTCCGCCACTTCCTTCCGCCACTTCCTTCCGCCACTTCCTTCCGCCACTTCCTTCCGCCACTTCCTTCCTTCCTTCCTTCCTTCCTTCCTTCCTTCCTTCCTTCCTTCCTTCCTTCCTTCCTTCCTTCCTTCCGCCACTTCCTTCCTTCCTTCCGCCACTTCCTTCCTTCCGCCACTTCCTTCCTTCCGCCACTTCCTTCCGCCACTTCCTTCCGCCACTTCCTTCCGCCACTTCCTTCCTTCCGCCACTTCCTTCCTCCCTCCCTCCCTTCCTTCCTTCTGCCCCTTCCCCCCCTTCCTTTCCTTCCTTTCCTTCCTTTCCTTCCTTCCTCCCTTCCTTCCTCCCTCCCTCCCTCCCTTCATCCATCCTGTTTATACCACAAAACCAGGGACAAACACACCAATTCCCATGCCAAGCATGCGATTTTCTAATGAAACCTTTAAAGTTTTTGCAGATCCTCTGACTTTTGTCTTTCCTTTTGGCCATGAGCATCTACAAACCCTGGGTGCTCCCTTCACCTTAGGGGTGGGACATCACATTCCTCATCTTTGCCCATCGTTGGCCTACACCTTTTTCCTTTACCCCGGTGCTCTGTCCTTGCTTTCTTCTGTGAGTTTGGAGAGAAAGAGGAGCCATGGGGCTGAGGAAGGGGATGAAGAAGAGAGCAGGAAAATCATGTGTCCCCGGAGCATGATCTGTTCTTACAGTGTGGTGCGACAGCAGCAGTATAAAGTGAAATAACTTATCACACATCAGCAATTGGTAAACAAGTAATAAAAAAGTAGAAATAAATGGTAAATTTTTTAGTTACTTATGATATCAATAACGTACCGCAGAAGGTTGTGGGCTGCAAGTCGGGCAATGTCCTTAGGGCAGCATCTTGTGCCTGTTAGGTCCTGAGGGCCCAAGTAGCGAAGTTCTGGGGGTTCCCACGGGTGGAGATGCAAAGCAGAGACCCCACTGGTCTTTGGGACCGCAGCATGAGGGTCAGCACAAGTGAGCCCCCCTTCCCAAACACTGCCAGTTCCCCAGGCGGGGCTGCATGTCCCCTGTGTCCTCGGGGTGTCAGCACTGGGGACCCCCTGTGGCTCCCACCACCCCCCACCATGTCCCCTGTGTCCTTCGGGGTGTCAGTGCTGGGGTGCCCCGTGGCTCCCACAACCCCCCCACATGTCCCCTGTGTCCCTCGGGGTGTCAGCGCTGGGGTGCCCCGTGGCTTCTACAACCCCCCCACATGTCCCCTGTGTCCCTCGGGGTGTCAGCACTGGGGTGTCCCTGTGGCTCCCACAACCCCCCCCATGTCCCCTGTGTCCCTCAGGGTGTCAGCGCTGGGGACCCCCTGTGGCTCCCACAACCCCCCCATATGTCCCCTGTGTCCCTCGGGGTGTCAGCCTTGGGGATCCCCTGTGGTTCCCACCACCCCCCCACATGTCCCCTGTGTCCCTCGGGGTGTCAGCGCTGGGGACCCCCGGGGACCCTCCCACGAGGGGCGTGGCCTACCATTCATACTATATGTTACGTCACGGAAGGCGTGACCAATAGGAGCGGCGGACTGGCCCCGCCCCCATGGTGCCACTGTTAAAGCGGCGCCGCCGCCGCCGCGCGTCCGTGCGAGCGTGTGTCCATCCATTCATCCCTTCCCCGCTCCAGCCCTCCGTCCGTCCGGCCGTCCGTCCGTCCTCCCGAGCCATGAGGAGGCTCTTCCTCCTGCTGTGCAGCGCCGTGTCCTGTTGCATCGCGGCGCGGGGCGCGGAGGCGGCGCTGCCCGCGGCAGGAGGTGGGTGAGCGCGGTCCCACGCGGGACCGGGGGAGCCGCGGGGCGGGCTCGTCTCCCGGCGGGGCAGGCGGGTTCCGAGGCGCTTTGCTGACCCTTCTCTCCCGCGGGCTCGCAGATGGCAGCGCGGAGCGTGTGCCGGCGCAGAAGGCGCGGGTGAAGTTCGGTCTCCGCTCCTCGCCGGACGCCGGGGAGGATGGTTGCACGCTCGCCATCGGCCAGCAGCAGTGCTTGGAGGACTGCAAGTTCAACGTGACAGCTAAAACCTTCTTCATCATTCACGGCTGGACGGTAAGTGTGAAGATCCTGGGCAATGCTTAGTCTGCCCACTCAGAGAGAGCAAACTGCCCTGCAAATGGGCTGTGCCTCCAGAATATTTATTTTCAGGAATTTCTGTGACTGACTCATCCCTGAAGGTGTTCAAGGCCGGGCTGGATGGCACTTTGAACCACCTGGTCTAGTGGAAGATGTCTCTGTCGATGGCAGGGGAGTTCAAACCAGATAATCTTTAAGGTCCTTTCCTACCCAAACCATTTTAGAATTCTGTGAACATAGGAATTTGGGAAAACTTTTCATGTTCTGAGCACAATGGTCTCTTAAAAGATGCACCTCTATTGAGATCTCTGGAGCAAAGCGTTCGGGGTCAGGCTTAGAAAGTCTGAAATCACCCAACTCATTCATAACTGCTCAAGATCACTTCCGAGCTGTGTAATGTGAACATGGCACTAAAATCCAACTGACTGACCACTATGAATGTGACACTTGACTTGACAGGCACGTGTATAGCCCTTCTGTAATCATAGCTGAGTGCCCAGTCCTGCCGTCTGCTACGTGTGCTCCTTGATAAAGAAACAAGAGGGCACACAGGCTTTATCAGGCTTTTTAATTCTGCTTTTGGTAAGGCTGAGTGTGTGGCACTCAGGGGGCTTATCAGCTCTGCCAGGGCTTATGCAAACTGCACTGCCAGGTCTGGTGAATAATTTTGCAATCCATCAGAATTTCTTGAGAAAAAGTGCGATAAGGTGGCACGTAACGAATGCCTCTCCCTCCTGCCCTAGAAGGCAAGTGGGTAATTACAGCCAGAGTCTCTCAAAACCTGTTTTTCTTACTCCGTTGCATGCATGCTCTTACTGCATCGCTGAGATGTAGTGGGGCATGCAGAGGAGCAGCATGCAGCTGGAGCAGCAAATGTAAATGACATGCAAATAACTTGACTGTGGATGTGTCATCTTGGTCCTGCGAGCTGGAAACTGACACCTGAATCTCTTTCTAGATGAGTGGCATGTTCGAAACCTGGCTTGACAGCTTGGTGTCCGCTCTGCAGGAGAGGGAGAAGGATGCCAACGTGGTTGTGGTGGACTGGCTCTCTCTTGCCCACCAGCTCTACACCGATGCCGTGAACAACACGCAGATTGTTGGAAAAACCATAGCGAGGTTGCTTGACTGGTTACAGGTAGTGCAAGCTAAGAGCAGCCTCTGTTGTAATGCTCGGTGAGGGACTGTTGCACAAGGCTGCTGAGCGTTCACCAGCACTGAGGCTCACCAGCAGGGCAGGCTGTGCTGTAACACCCAGCCCAGGGCTTGGCCAGGTGATGGCTCATAGCTGCGGTGCTGCTGCCCGGCCTCCCTGGAGATGCTGCCTGGGGTGAGGCATGCTCGGGTCAGTGGTGCTGAAGTGCAGTTCAGATTTGGGAGTGCTGCCCGAGCAATGTGGGCTCGGGCATTCAGAGCCAGCACTGGCCTGCCAGGAGGTGGGGAAAGAGGAGAGGTCCATGGTGCTGCACTTGGCACCTGAGGCCGTGGCCAGTGCTGAGTCTGCTGGCAGCTCCCAGGGGAAAGTTTTGTTCTTGGTGATAAAGAATATCATAACTGGGGCTGGAACACGGGTAAACCACGAGTGCCATCCAAACCATTCTGCTTGTCTTGATGAAATACAAGACAAAGCATGCTTATAGGCGCCCTCCCACCAATCCCTTCTTGGAACTGGACTTTATATTCCTGCAGACAGAAGTAGCACCAGATGCCATGAAAGAGAGGGGATCAAACTCTCATATTTTCTTTTCCTTGCAGGAGAACCCCCTCTTCAAGCTTGAGAATGTCCACCTGATTGGGTACAGCCTGGGAGCCCATGTGGCTGGCTTTGCTGGTAACCACGTCCATGGCACTATAGGCAGAATTACAGGCAAGTGGCTTTTTAAGCACTTTTTAAAGCAGTCTCTCCCTTGTTCTTCCGGGCAGTGAGTTTCCCCGAAGAGCTCGTTTCCTGTGTTGCTACAATGTTGTTTGGGTGTTATTCTTCCAGAAATGACAAGTTTTCTGCTTGCGGTAGCAGTGGAAAGAAAGCACAGGTCTCCTCACATCGATTATAGCAAGGCTTCAGTGTAAAAACCTTACCCAGGACAAGCTGGTCCTGGGTTTGTTTGAATTTAAATGTGGGTTCAAAACAGATCCAGCTCAAGCTCTTACAATCCAAATGCTATTCCTTTGAGTGATAGTGTTTTTGTAATTATAGCTCATAAACTAATGGAGATGAGAGCTATCGGGTGCT
This sequence comes from Haemorhous mexicanus, assembly GCF_027477595.1. NCBI lineage: Eukaryota > Metazoa > Chordata > Aves > Passeriformes > Fringillidae > Haemorhous > Haemorhous mexicanus. The sequence continues at coordinate 88,752,202 of NC_082381.1, forward strand.
GTTTGTCCTACAAGATGTCTGATTAAAAAAAAAAAATCAACTCTAAACTCTCATTCTAGAAATATCTGAAGAGTTTGCTTCCAGCTCCAAAGGAAAGCTGATTTCCACATGTGAGAACTTAGGGCATAGTACAAAGAGTTGCATTAAGGATTTACATGTGACCCTGGCAGTGAGAATTCCACATAGCCTAGCAGTAAATGTCTGTATTTAGTTAATCAGGAAAAAAAAAAAAATCACCTAACAGTCAAGTTGTAGAAATGCTCTGGAGTGCAGCTTCTGGTTGGGGGTGAGGCTCAGGGGTTAACAGAGCATCCCAAATCCATCATGGGATCTCAGAAGCAGGTATTTCTTGGCTGCTGCTTAAATTGTGTTAGTCCCTCCATATGTGCAGTCTGAAAACAGACTAAATGTCACTGAGGCTGCCAGCTGTCCCTGGGGTGTTAAGCCTCTCCTGGTGTTTGGAGATGCCTCTTGAATCATCTCTTCACTGTCACCTGGTGATGGCTCTTTGCTTCCAACAGGCAGTCTGATCATGGTGCTGCTATTGGGTTATGCTACCCCAAAAGTGGAGCAGGGTATCTTTATTTGTTCCCTCAGTGAGCCCATGGTGAAGACATCTTGAGGGACAGTACCAGCAATGAGGCTGGCACTGTTTGTGTGTCAGTTGGTGAGGAGACCTGCCAGCAGCAGGCTTCTGGCTATATTCTGTATGAAATAGCCCCATTTCTTACCTGGCCCCTTGTGTTCTGTCTCTGACTCCAGGCTTGGATCCTGCTGGCCCCATGTTTGAAGGAGTGGACCCCAGCAGGCGCCTCTCCCCCGATGATGCCAACTTTGTGGATGTCCTTCACACCTACACCAGGGAAACACTGGGTGTTAGCATTGGGATCCAGATGCCTGTGGGCCACCTTGACATCTACCCCAACGGGGGAGACTTCCAGCCTGGCTGTGGCCTAAGTGATGTCTTGGGAGCCATTGCCTATGGGAGTAAGTTCTCTTTAATCTTTTACCTTTGGTCAGTGTAGACTTCTCACAGATAGACTTGGGTTGATGGAAGGAAAATGGTTTTTCCTTCTAAACTCTCTGTACTTCTGGAGATAGTTGCTAGAAACTCTGGATGCTTTTAACAATGAAGCACATTCTCACTCCAACACCTGATCGTAATCTGTGATCTTATGCTGGGACTAGGATCCTCTTAAAGCTCTTCATGTGAGGGGCTAAGTGAGCATCTCCTGCTAACCTCCTGAATTGCTGCTGTTGGAAAACTGTTCAAGTTTGGCCCTGCTCAGCTCATGCTGGGCCACAGAAAGGCACAGCTCACTTTATCTTACGGGCTGCTGGGGTGACAGCTGCTTAAACCAAGTGTATCCCTTGCAACTCTGCCTCTCCAGCAATTGGTGAAGTTGTCAAATGTGAGCACGAGCGGTCTGTGCACCTCTTTGTGGACTCCCTGGTGAACCAGGACAAGCAGAGCTTCGCGTTCCAGTGCACCGATTCCAGTCGCTTCAAGAAGGGCATCTGCCTGAGCTGCCGCAAGAACCGCTGCAACGGCATCGGCTACAACGCCCGCAGGATCCGGCACAAGAGGAACAGCAAGATGTACCTGAAAACCAGGGCTGACATGCCCTTCAAAGGTACACTTCCCCTCCCAGCAGGAGCACGGCCTCCCTGTGGGAGCAGCCTCCCCGAGTCGGTGTGGGGAAGGAGGCAGAGGCAGAGGAGCAGCATCTCCCCAAAGCCGTGAAGCTCCAGCTGCTGTTCTGCTGGCACCTGGCTGCACTGCTGTGCTGTGCCATTGCTGTGCTCTTTCCTCCCACCCACAACAACACTCTGCCTTTTGAGCAGGGCTGCAGCTCACCTGCCGTGCCTGCAGAACTCAGCATCAGAGCAATATAAGGTCTGAGCTGTCCCCAGGGTGGGCCTGCTGCTGCTGTTGTGTAAAACTCAAATTTGTAATCAGTATGGGCAGGAAAAGTGATCAGAGTTGTCTCACTGAAGGAAGGGTCTCTTCTTTGCTAGCCAACACTATTTCACGCACAGCAGTGCTGAGCAACGTTTCTTTCAGCACAGCTGGTTCCATCTCTGCTCTCCCCTCTCTCTCCAGTCTACCACTACCAGATGAAAATGCACGTCTTCAGCTATAAGGACTTGGGAGAGGTTGATCCCACCTTCTCCGTCACCCTCCACGGCACCAATGGAGACTCTGAGCCCCTCTCTTTAGAAATGTAAGTAATCTGCCTTTCGTGTTTTTATCTAAGTACAAAGGCCACAGGGACTACACAGGATGGCAGAAATCTTTTTCCTCTGCTAACACCGGCATTGCATCCCAGCCTAGCAGCCTCACTTCATCACCTTTCCAAAAAGTTTTTCATTCAGCAGCTTAATTATAATTTATTACTGGACGAATTAAAAACACTTTAATTTGCCCAGTCCCATGTTAGCCTTCATGGCTCGTTGCTTTTTTGTGCGTGGTTTTTTTTGGTTGATTGGTTTGTTTTTGCCCTCCACCATTTGGATGTAGTCGGAAATGTCTCTGGAGGCACTGCTGACCTCATTTAGCCTCTCCCAAAAGAAAGAGCAGGCACAAACCCCACCTTTAAGCTATGGAAGGATGGCCAAGCTGCGTTGTGTGGAACCAGCTATCTGAGCTCCCGTCAGAGCAATCAGTAATTAACTGGTGACAGTTGAACGTGCAGCACTTGATAAGCTGCAGGGGCTCTGTTAAACTCCTGGCATGGAACAAAGGAGCACCTGGCATGCTTCCATAAGGAAAAAATGCCAAGTCTCTGCCTCTCTTCCAGGCTTGATCTAATTGGCCTAAATGCTACGAACACCTTCCTGGTCTATACTGAGGAGGACATGGGTGAACTTCTGAAAATCAAGCTCACCTGGGAGGGGACGTCTCAGTCGTGGTATGATCTGTGGAAAGAGCTGAGGAGCTACTGGTACAGGCCTGTGAATTCCTCCCAGGAGCTCCACATCAGAAGAATACGTGTGAAATCTGGGGAAACACAACAGAGGTAATAATTGTGCTAGGCTGCATGTGAACTGACCTGAAACTTCAACCCAGAGCTGAGGGAAAAAACCCAGTGTTTTGAATGTAGTTGGTATCCTGAGCTGCCTTCCTTTTTGGTGTCACCAGTTATTGCTCCCTCGTGGTGTAGGAGAGCAGGTTACTGTCCAGCATGAGGCTGCAAACAGTCTTTAAGCAAAACTGGTCACCACAGAGCAGATCTGGAGCTTTATTTTGATACTGTGGGATCCACTGGGGACTAAATTAATGTGCTTCAAGGAGGTTTAGATTGTAGCTGAAGTGTTAAAGTACTGAGTGCCAAAAGTACTGAAAGATGGATGGTCATGGGTATTATTTACAGGCTCAATGTGCTAATTTGGTACAGCCAGCAGGGCCTAAAACTGCAACCAGTAACATGGTGGCACCCACCCCTCATTGCTCCTTCTGGGATCTGGCAGGGGGGTTGGAACTAGGTGATTTTTAAAGGCATTTCCAATCCAACCCATACCCTGGATCATAGAATTGACCATAGAATTCTGGTGGAAGGTTCTCTACCATGGCAGGGATGATTTTTAAGGTCCCATCCCACCCAAACCATTCTCTCATTCTATGATTCTCTGCAAATGGAAAGTTGTCTGAGCATCCAAAAATTGTTAAAGCTCCCAAGCGTGTAGCATGCTGCTCCCACACCTTCTGTTAATGTTGTTCTGAAGGTAACCCAGATCTGTCAAAGAGCAACAGTTGACATTGATGATTTCCCACATTTCTCAGTGCTTTAAATAAGCATCACCTGCCATCTGTAAGGTATTCTGCATCCTGGCTTCTATGAAACATAGGGGTAGTAGAAGCAAAGATCCCCAGTTAAAATATTGAAGTAGGAAATAAAACAGCAACTCGAGGGGCTGATGGTGTATCAAGATGTTCTGTGGGATGGATGGCTAATCAAACAACTTGTCCTAGAATAAGCTGCAGTCCGTATTACTTGCTAATTGTTAATCATGGAGGCAGCAAGTGCCTTGACTTCTGTGTCCTCCTCCTCCTAGGTTTGCTTTCTGTGTGGAGGACTCCCAGCTAACCAGTATATCTCCTGGCAAAGAGCTCTGGTTTGTGAAGTGCACAGAGGAATGGCAGAAAAGGTACGGAAATCAGTCAAGAGAAATTCTGTATGATGCATGAGGCTTGGCTGGGATGAGTTCTCATTGTATTTTTAGCTCCTGATACCTTTTTTTCTTTCAAAAAAGATAAGAAATCCTAGCCTAAGATTCACAGCTATCAGACTTAATTTTCATGTATGCCATATCAATTGCTAAGTAGGCAATATTCTCCCTTCTGACCTTGGATTGTCATCTTGTGCCTTTACATGTTTACAGCCAAACAGGTGTATCAGAGTCCTTGCTACTAATCGTGGTAGGTGCTAAAGTCAGGTGCCACCAATGCCCCAGATCTGTGCAGTAGTGGAAAGGTAACTGAGAGTAATTTATTAAATGCCCTGTAAAACAGGGGGAAACTGGGAGAAGTGCAGGGCATTTCCTCAAAGTCTGGTGGAAGACCTTGAGCTGCCAAGAAATCACTTGGTTAAAGTTTGAGCTCAATTGCATGAGGAAGACTCAAGGGAGGACCTGCCATGGCGTTACAGCCCTGCATCCTACAGCTTCATCTCCAGGCCTGCTGATCTCCTCTGGTTCAGGAGAGTGCCGACTCTGCCCCTGCCAAAGCAGCTCAGCCTTGCTTAACCTCTGGGGGACTTCCCAGACACATAGAACAGTCCTCAGAGCATGACTTCCAGAAAGTCTGGTCCCAACAGTGACAACCTGATTGCCTCGGATGCCTGCGGTCATGTTTTGAATGAATTGCTGTTCATTTGACTAAATGATACTTTCCTTTGGATTTAGCCCAGCCTTTTGCCCTCTCTTAAATTTCATTTTGTAGACTTGGAGCTTTGTCACTTCTAATCCAGAGGACAAAGTGCTTGCTAGGGCTAGCAGAGCCCCGTGGAAGTCAAGCTTAGCACAGCCTGCCTGGGCAGCAGAACTCAGCTCAGAAATGCGAGCTGGTCCCATTCCAGGTTTGGCAGAAACCAGCAAGCTGTGCTATGCACGGTAGCAAACAATTCTGTGAATGAAACCCCTGTGCAAGAACTTGTTGCTCTGCCACAAGTCTCGAAAGATCGAGTAAACATTCCTGCAGGTACAATAAAAGGCTGTTTTGATATGCTACTTGGTAACCCCCATAAAACTGAATTGCTGGCAGATGTGCCCTTCCTCCTTTCTCGTGCAGTACAGCTTGTGCACAAGGCAGAGGAGCTGAGCTCAGCTCCAGCACACCATTTTTTCTAGGAAATGATCCTTCCTTCCAGAAATCATGAGTGATTACTTGCTGTTCAGTGCTCTGTTTCTGCCAAGTCAGTGCAATATTATAGTTCCCTCCTTAGAGATTGAGCCTGCAAACATCTGTCCATCCCAAATGGAACTGCACAGGCAGGGTCTAGCTCAAGCCCTGTAATTTCTGCTTGCAGCCTGCATAATGTCTGCTGCAGGCTCTTACTGAGTAGCTACTGGGCAAAGTGCAGCTTTGGCAGAATAAAACACCAGCCTGTGCTGTCCAAACCTGTTCTTGGCTTTCCATGAGTTCTTAGAAATCCTTCATTACTCCTCTTAACTTCTGTGTTTAACTAGGTGTCTTTTTTGCTCTCTGTTTTCCCCAGGTCTGTCTCAAATCTGCTCTGAAGGCTTCCCTAAAGACTCACAACCAAGCAACCTAGATGCATGAAGACCACGCAGGTGGCAAGATGCTCTAGGAGAAACCTGGCTTGGTAGCACTTAAATAAACTAGCTCTTCAGGACAAAACATCTTGGATTGGATGCAAGAAACTGAGGAGCAATTGATGAACCATGGTCCTAGACCTAAAATAACTAAAACTCAATTTTCCCTTTCCCGAGGAGCCTGGTTTGTGCATTTAACCTTACCTTGACCTGTTACACACTGCATTTCCCTTCCCTGCTCCCATTAACCAGGACTATGGATGAGATCTTCACAGACTGAGACCTCAGCAATGATCTTCTGGTCTGCCTGCCAGTGGAGTTGAGAAGACAAACAGCCACGCTAACTGCCCATCAGACTGTGGGTGACAGAGCTGCCAAGAACAAATTAGCACCTAGGGTAGGGGTTACCATGGTCCTGTAGCACTGTGGGCTGTGGGAAGGTGAGACCAGCACAGGTCAGGTGTGTGGGGTTGTCCAGGGAAGGGCTGGGGATAAGCACAATGCCACTTAACTTCAAGTTGTCCTTTGCTTGCCTTAAAAATAATCCGTTCTGATACTGAAATGTCTATTTGCCTGACACATGGCCTGATAAGGAGGCAGAGCTCTGTCCTCCCTGTGCCTGGGGCAGGATATGGTACAGGTGGTGGTGGTGATGGGGGCAGCTGCTCCTCAATGCCTGGTCTGTGTCTGCAGTGGGGCTGCCCAGTCCCGTGTGAGGATCCCTTTTTAAGGGGCAAAGAGAAGCTGCCCGTGTTCTGACCACAGGGATGGAGGAAGGCAATGCACCATGCTGCCTCAGGAGAGCTTTGCACCACTCCTTTTAACCTCTGAGAATGTGCTCCCCTCTGCTCAGAAGCTGTTGTAGTACCAATGCATAACTAAGACCTTATTTTTGAGTGCCAAACATCCTGCCCTCAATTGTCACAACACCCCAGTTGGATTCCCTGGTCCCAGGTGATCTTGGCTTGGCTTTGAGTTGGGCAGACTCTGCAGCTGGCCTGTTTGCTACAGCAGAGTGGACCTTATCAGTTGGTGAAATAGGTTTTGTTTTGGTTGCTTGCTTTTGGCTTTTATTACTTTTTCCTTTCTTTTTTCTTTTTTTTCTTTTTTTTTTTTAACTTTCTGGAAGGAAAATTGGTATAACAGCCCTGGAGCTTTTGGCATGCAGAAAGGCAATCTCAAAAATGGTGTTGCCAGGTGGTGCACTGAGTTCTGAAGTCTTAGCAAGTCCTGAGGCCTGCAAATCTCTTCAGTTTTTGTAGAGCTTCACTCCAACCAAAGCAAGCACATTTGGGGATATTTTTTTCATGGTTTTATGCAAAGACTTTGAAACAGAAGCCTTTGGTAAGTATCTGTGAGTTGTTGCCATGCCATACTTAGAGAAGTTTCAAAGCCCTATTTGTATATTGTGGTTTTTGTATGACTTAAAACATAATTTATTTCTCATATTGTATATATGTAAAATTTTGAACATTTTGGTTTTGAGTAACAGTTTTTATGAGCCTTGAAATCAAAAATAAAGGGCTTTGTAAAAATCAGTGAAGTCTTGTTATTGATCACAGAACCACTTAGGTTGGAAAGACCCTTCAAGAGCACTGAGTTTGAACTTGTCCCCAGCACTGCCAGGGTCACCACTGACCCATGTCCCCAAGTGCCACATCCTCATGGCTCAAGAGATGGGGATTCCACCCCCTGGACAGCTGTGCTGAGGCAAGACCACCTTTTCCATGAAGAAGTTTTCCCTAATTTCCAGCCTGACATCAGCCTCCCCATGCCCAGCCTGAGGCCATTCCCTCTTCCTGTCCCTGTTCCCTGGGAGCACAGCCCGACACCCCTGGCTGTCCCCTCCTGCCAGGGTGTTGTGGAGAGCAATCTACCAAAAGCTTTGACATTCCTTGCCAGAACAGCTCTGACAGTCTTGTTCCTCTCTGCAGGTCCCTGAGATCTTCAGCCAGGTACAGCACCCTCCTTCTTCCTCCTTCCCAACTCCTCTGTGTGGCCAAGGCCAAGCTGTTCTCTCCATGCTCCCACCACTGAGGGCCTTCAGGAATGGGGCAAAGTCACTCTGGGTCTACAACTGCTCTGTAGAGATGCCTCCCATAAAACACTAGGAGGGGAGGGCACGGAGATGCTGCCAGGGCTGGAGCCCCTCTGCTCTGGAGCCAGCCTGGCACAGCTGGGGCTGCTCACCTGCACAAGAGAAGGCTCCAGGGACACCTCAGAGCCCCTGCCAGGGCCTCCAGGGGCTCCAGGAGAGCTGCACAGGCACTGGGCACAAGGCATGGAGGGACAGCAGCCAGGGAATGGCTTCCCAGGGCCAGAGGGCAGGCACAGATGGGATATTGGGAATGAGGAATTGCTGGCTGGGAGGGTGGGCAGGCCCTGGCCCAGGGTGCCCAGAGCAGCTGTGGCTGTCCCTGGATCCCTGGCAGTGCCCAAGGCCAGGCTGGATGGGGCTTTGAACAGCCTGGGACAGTGGAAGGTGTCCCTGCCTATGGCAGGGGTGGCACTGGGTGGGCTTTAAGGTCCCTTCCAACCCAAACCTTCTGTGGTTGCAGGTTTATTTCAGTTTTAGCTCAGCAGTGAGGACATGATTTCAACAGTACCTGTACCATCTTCTTTTTTTCAGCAGAGTGAATATCACAAAATTAAAATCCTTCTCTGCTTTGCAGTAGAGGGATGTTCTGGCTGGCCATTCCCCACAGTGACCACAAGCCACATTCAGCAAGGAGCTCTACCAAAACCATTAACCTTCACTTCCCATGCTGCTTTCTTTTGGACATGGCAATACCACTACTGCTTTTGGCTGGGGAAAAGTGGGATTTTGTGTTACTTTCTATGGTTGTAGCAGTGAGCACAGCGGACTCTGGAAAGACCATTGCTGCTGTGCCAGGCTAATCAGGACAGTTCAAACTTCCTATCTTCCTTTGATTTCTTCCATGAATTCTTTTTTTCTCCATTAAATGTCTCTTAAATTTTGCCCGAAATGCTTCACTTTTGCCTGACTTCACTTACAAACCCATTGGTGATGCCTTCTCAGGAAACTTACCCAAATCTAATCACTAACTGAGTTTTCCCAGCCTTTCCCAGCAACCACACCACCACGAATTTAAAGGGAAGCCTGTTATTGTGCTCTGCCTGTGCCTGACACAAATTGATGACACAAATCCAGCAGCAGCAGAAGGACTTTACAAACAGAGTAAATACCTCTGAGCTGAGGAAGATTTGCATGAAACTACTTAGTTAACCTTTCCCCATGGAAAGCTCAGCAATGCCTGTCTGCAAGGAAAACTACCTTGGTGGATTTGGCAGAGAGCTATTTGGTGCTTGTAGGGTCCCTGATTATTTTGCACCCCAAAGCTGAAGTTGTTTTCTGATGTGCTCCTGTGGGGCTCCCTTCCACCCTCTGCAAAGAGTGTGTGGGGGGAACTAACACCAGAAGTCATTCCAGATATCTGGAACTCATTTTTTGGCTGCTATCCCGTGGACACAGCTGCAGCACAAGGGCTGGTGCCTCTTGCAGGGTGAGTCTCCTGCAAGGACAAGCAGGAGCTGGCCTCTAAAGGAAAAGGGAGAAGAATACAAGCTCACAAGAGAGGAGAAACAGACTGCAGCTCTTTCACATCTATGGGCACCCTCTTCAGGTGTCTGGCCCTTCACACAGCAAATGTTAGCTCCCAAATGCATTGCTCCTGCTGCTCCACACCTTGAGGGACCACACCTGCTGGCACACCAAGATGCATCCCTGAATGGCTCCTCTCACTGGGAGCTCGGCTGTGCATTGGACAAGCGAGAAAACAAAGAGAAGAGGGTATTTTTTTTTTTTTTTGAGTTTCCAATCAATTTAAAATATTTTTTATGTCTCTGAGGAATTTAGGCCTGGCAGAGCAGACACATCCCAAATCTGTGCCAGGCAGGGCTGAGGCTGCACAACTGTGCAGCTGCCTGGCACCCCTCCCCCAGGTTTCCTTGGGGTCACTTTTTCACAGCCACTACATTCAGCCCCAAGGGTTAGGTCCCCACAAAGGTCAGGCTGTTCTCTGAGGAACAATGGGACTGGCGTGGGGAATGCTTTATAACCCTCCTCAACCCCCATCCAGGGCTGCCCCAGCCTCACAAGCAGCAGCAACTGAGCACTGTTTCACCAATTACCATAAAATCAGAGCGCCATAGAATCCCAAAAGGGTTTGGGCTGGGAGCTTAAATTCCAGCTTGTTCCAACCCCCTGACACTGGAGGAATCTCTAGAGACTCCTTGCACTGTCCCAGGTTGTTCCAAGCCCAATGCAACATGGCCTGGGACACTGCCAGGGATCCAGGGACAGCCAGAGCTGCTCTGGGCACCCTGGGCCGGGGCCTCCCCCCTCCCCCCCCCCCCCCCCAACCAGGAATTCCTTCCCAATATCCCATCTAATTATCCCATCTAATATTCCCTCTGGCAGTGAGAAGCCATTCCCGGTGTCTGTCCCTCCATGCCTTGTCCCAAGACCCTCTCCAGCTCTCTTGAAGACCATTTAGGTGCTGGTAGGGGCTCCAGGAGAGCTGGAGAGGAACTTGGGACAAGCCCAGCCTGTCAAGCACATCCCAGCATCCCTCTTTGGAGGTGATTTGAACACAAAGTCCATTTGGAGTGTGCTGCTCCCTCATTTCCCAGTGTAATATCTCCCTTTGGCAGTGTGTCCTAGATCAGATCTCCCTGTCCTGTTCAGATGACCCTAAACCAGGACACAGTGCTCTGAGGTGCCTTAGCAGACGTTCCCAATGCAGGTGGTGCCAGCTATCTCTCCCAAGCTACAAAAGTCTGGGCACAAAAGAACTGTTTGGGAAGAAAAAGACCAACCCATCCTTCCAAGAACAAGGACAGCACGTTTTTTGCTGGCTTCCCAAACTGAAACAATGACCCAGCCTCACTCCAGCAAGTAAAACTTTCCAGGGGTCCCCAAGAGCAGCCTCACCAAGAGATGGCTGTGACAGCCCAGGAAACCCAAGATCTTGCTCCTCTGCTTGTGCAAACCAGTTGTAATTTTATGCCTGTTCTGATGCTGACATTCCAACATAAATTATACAGCTGATTGCCTTCCCAGCAGTCCCTTCCAGCCCAGCAGCAAACACAAAGGGTCTGGCAACTTCTGCACGTTGATACAAAGGCATCAGAGACCTCACACTGCCCAGAGGGATGAATAAAGCAGCTCAGCCCAAACCAACCCAGGTTTAAAATTAAAGATAGGATCATTTATATTGCTTGATTACTGTCCTTTTCCTATTTCTGTCCTCTCTGTTCCAGGTTGTTTTGTAGCTGTTTCACAAAGGTTCGGGATATTTATGGCAATCTGTATAAAGACACAAAGTGCAAACATGCAAAATTCTCTTCTTCTGACCTGACTTGTAATAACATTGAAAAAAGAGGAAGGCAGATCAATAAAACAAGGCTTTCCAGGCCATGCTGTTCCACCTCTCCTCATTCTGCAAACAGGCAAAGCGGCTCAGACGAAGTAAGAAATGACACAAGACTTGGACAAAACATTAACGCAAATATGGTTGGTTTTTCACCCCCTCCTTTCCATGTGGTTTTCCATATCTTGTTTTGGCTGACAACAGACATATTCTACAAAGTTATGAAGAGAAAGGCCACACCAGCTGGGCTGAAGCTAGGCAAGTGTACTGAAACAATTGCAGTCTCATGCCCTAAAACCTACAGACTTTAATGAGAAGATCCTTTCTCTGCTCTCTGTGAAACAGCCAGACCTGTAGCTGAACAACCCATCAAAGACTCCGTGAAAAGCTGGACCACATTTTATTCATGCATAGCAATGGAGAGAATACCCAATGATCTCAAAATCAGTTGGGTTATAAAGCTTAAAATTTATCTCTAAATTTCAGACTGGTGGATCTGGGTGGTTTGCAGATGACTAAGTTTGTTCAAAACCTCACTGCTCTCTTTACAAATAGTTTATTAGTTTTGTCTTTTTGCTGAAGAAAAAGAATCCATTCAAATGCAAAAAAATTGACTGATAGCACAACAAGATTAAGAGGTTTGCCTTAAAAGCACTCCAGGAGTCAGTGAGAGAGAGAAAACCCAGATGCCTTCACCTTGGGTAACAGCTCTGCACACAAACCAGAGCTGTTCATGGTCTTCTTAACAGTTTTTATGCCAAAAAAAAAAAAAAAAAAATAGTTGAAGACTTTATTTTGCATACAGGAGTTTTCTTCTACTCGTCCAGTCTGGTCTAAGATGGTCAAATTCACATTAGGTTAATGCAGGTAAGTGAAGGTAAATCAAAATGAATGAAACTGAAAATTTATATGGAGAGAAGGCACACGGAGATGCTGCCAGGGCTGGAGCCCCTCTGCTCTGGAGCCAGCCTGGCACAGCTGGGGCTGCTCACCTGCACAAGAGAAGGCTCCAGGGACACCTCAGAGCCCCTGCCAGGGCCTCCAGGGGCTCCAGGAGAGCTGCACAGGCACTGGGCACAAGGCATGGAGGGACAGCAGCCAGGGAATGGCTTCCCAGGGCCAGTGGGCAGGGACAGATGGGATATTGGGAATGAGGAATTGCTGGCTGGGAGGGTGGGCAGGCCCTGGCCCAGGGTGCCCAGAGCAGCTATGGCTGTCCCTGGATCCCTGGCAGTGCCCAAGGCCAGGCTGGATGGGGCTTGGAGCAGCCTGGGACAGTGGAAGGTGTCCCTGCCCATGGCAGGGGTGGTACTGGATGAGTTTTACTGTCCCTTCCCACCAAAACAATTCCATAGTTCTGTAACTCTCAAAGGCTGCCATGGTGGAGCATCTATCCCCAGGAGAGCAGCAGCACACTTACACAATGGGCATGTTTCCCTTGATGATTTCTGTGACCAAAGCCAAGGCTGCAAAAGCAGGGACATGACAACTTTTATGGGAGTTGTGTCTGCAGAGCTTCCTCCTTGTCTCGGGAGTACGGAGCAGCTGCTGTCGGGCTCTGGGTCACCCAGCGGGGCACTGCCCGGCAGGATCTCAGCTCAGGGCACACACGAGTGCTCCAGCTGGGCCTCCTTTGACATCTGAAGGAGTTTTCCCTTGGACCTCAACAGATGTGAGATGCTGTTCCAGGAAGGGGAAGGAAGCTGAGCTGAAATGCTCAGGTGAGGAGCATGCTCTGGGCTGCGCAAGGCTGGTCATAAAAGGCATACATTTAGAGAAATTAAAACTCTGTCCATGTTTTCGTCCTGTTTCTTCTGCTCATCATCCTCAGTTATTGACCTAAATTCCTGTCTGGAGTCCAAGTCACACGCTGCATCCAAGCCAGCTCCAGTAACAACATCAAAGCTCTGACCTAGACCGATCCTGTGTTCCAGCCAACAGCTACTTAACAGGACACGATGAACTTTAGATCCAGTTCATCTTTACAGGGATGAGCCAAAGGAGGCTCTCATTTTTCAGTCTGATCCAAAGATCCTCAGTTAACTTTTGCTGCCCTGTAATGGTGCTCTTTAAAGTTGTTTGCCCTTCCCATTTGGAAGACCACAAGAAATAAGTGGAGAAAACCTGAGAGCTAGATGGGTGAAGCAACAAATCTGATTGTGTAAATGAAACGCTGCCAAACAATCAAGAAAAAAATGAAGAAAGGGAAAGACTAAAGACAGTGTCTTCTTTTCTTTTAGCTCTATTACAAGTGATTAAGTAGTGAGGGGAAGCAGGGACAAAACCAGATAGTCTTAGGATATTTAAATAAATACTGTTTTCTTAAGATAATAATCACTAATACTGGAAATAACTGGAAAGGCAACCAGAAAAAAATTTTCCACTCCTTCATTTACACTAAAATTGAACTTTAAAGAAACCCAAAACATTTTAATGAAGACTTTTTTAATTCAAGTCATACCCTCTACATATCACTGGAGCCAAAGCCAAGGTCTGCTCTTCATCAATAATGTCCAGAAACCACTCAGAAGACAGATTGTTAGATTAATTCTGCATAATCATTATCTGTGAAAGAAAACCTGCATCCATGTTTTCCATTTGCATCCTTGGATTGGGCCCCATCCATGATCTGCTTCCTCTCCCCAGCAGATTCATACCCATGTCCCTCATTGCTTTTTCCTCCCAGTTTTAGAAGAATTGGCCCTGTCCACTGCTGCCTAATTTAGAGAATCAGTGAGTTCATGTTTGTCCTCCAGAAGATCAAATCTGCACCCAAATATGAGCTACTCCTCTAAGGTGAGACCCCACCTGCAGAGCTGCCCCGGCCCTGGCTCCAACAGCACAAGGACCTGGAGCTGCTGCAGCCAGTGCAGAGGAGGGCACGGAGATGCTGCCAGGGCTGGAGCCCCTCTGCTCTGGAGCCAGCCTGGCACAGCTGGGGCTGCTCACCTGCACAAGAGAAGGCTCCAGGGACACCTCAGAGCCCCTGCCAGGGCCTCCAGGGGCTCCAGGAGAGCTGCACAGGCACTGGGCACAAGGCATGGAGGGACAGCAGCCAGGGAATGGCTTCCCAGGGCCAGAGGGCAGGCACAGATGGGCTATTGGGAATGAGGAATTGCTGGCTGGGAGGGTGGGCAGGCCCTGGCCCAGGGTGCCCAGAGCAGCTGTGGCTGTCCCTGGATCCCTGGGAGTGCCCAAGGCCAGGCTGGACAGGGCTTGGAGTAGCCTGGGACAGTGGAAGGTGTCCCTGCCCATGGCAGGGGGTGGAATGGGAGGGGTTGGTGGTCCCTCCACCACCAGAATTTCTGATAAGGAATTTCACAGCACAGAGCTTGACCAAGGGCAACCCACATCCCAACTCTCTCCAAGTCCTGAGTTCCTCCTTGTCTTCTTTCCACACATGTGTGCAGCCTCCCCCAGATGTAACTCCTGGAATTCTCTGAGCATTCTGCCTGTCTTCAGCTGGGCCATGGAGAGGTACAGAGGAGCATCCAGGGTAAGCTTTGAAGTACCTGAGGATGAGTTTCTCCTGCCCAAAAGTAGAAATCCCAGGACCTTAAAACCCCTGTAACACACCCAGGTAAGATGAACAATGACATTGCCTTAGCAAGGTGATGGTCTTCCTGTGTCCCTGCAGCTCTGGGGCCATGCATCAAAGCAGCTGAAATCAGGAAAATTATTTTATGTGGTTTTTTGTTTAAGAGGGATAGAGGAGAACCTGTTCCAGCCAGGCCAGCATCTGGGCCCTGCCTTTAACCTTTGTGTTCTGGGGATGCTGGAAGAGATGCAGAGCCTGTGCAGAGGCACTCAGAGCTCCATCTCCACCTGCACCCTCTCCTCAGTCCTCTCAGGGTAAATACATCCTCCAGCTCCCTTCACCTGTATCTCATAAAGAAAACCCTCTCTGCTGAGCTTGCAGAGAGAGGTGTAAGGCCCAGGTGGGCAGAGCACACACATGCAGCGATGTCCCTCTTGGCTGGGTCATGCTGCTGCTGGCCCACTGAGGTCACCTGTGCACCCAGGCAGTGTGGAACTTCCCACCAGGAGCTGTGATAACAGCAGCAGGCATGGTGCACCCAGCCACGCTGGAGGCCACTAGAAGTCCAGGCTTTCTGCCAAGGATCAACCCTCCTGTTGCTGGAAGATGCTGCAGGAGCCAAACAACACATTCCAAACCTCAAAGAAATTTACAGGGTTCCCTCCTTGATATCCTTATGGATCCTGGCTTGAGCATCCTTGAAGAAGAAGCTGCTACTCATGGCAGGATCAGCCATTCTTGGGAGGTTGCTGAGTTAGGCTGGGATTGCAGTGCTGGTTCCTGTGCTCTGCTGTTGTATCAGCAACTTTGAAGTGTGTACCTTCCCAAGGTACATCCCATGTTCTTCTCAGCCACCACCAGCTGGTGGGTCTGATCAAGCCCTTACCTAAAATCGTGGTCAGTTTGGGAATTTAGGTTGAAGGACCGTGTCCTCCCCCAGCTCATTGGGGTTCTGCAGTGGTTGTACTGCAGCAGGGCTGTGGTCTCTGATCACTCCATCAATCTGATTTTTCTTTAAAGCCAGGATGAAGCCATCTGCAGCATCAACTCCAGACCTGGCCAGAGAGGTGGGACAGCTGCTCACTGCCAGGGGTGAGCTGGGGCTGATTTACACTTTGGGAGATGGCCACACCAGCAAGCCTGTTTGTTTGTAAACCAGGATGATTTATTCCTCTTAGTAATTCAGTGTCCTTCGGAAGGCACACGATGTCAGCTCCATTCACCAGCCCTTTTATTTATTATTTTATTCCTGCATAATCCATGCTGCAGACAAAGAGGCACATTGTTCTACTCTGGCTGACAAACAAAATCTGTATTTTTATAAATTCCTGCCGTGTTGTTTTCTCCCAGTTTTGCTGTATCAGCTTTTAACTTCCATTTGGGAAAAAAAGGTATTTTTTAAAAAGAAGCAAAATTTGTTTTGTAATCCAGCTGAGTTACCTCCTTATGCAGTTTCAGCAGCATTTTGCTGCTCCAATGGCCAGGAGGCTGTTTGTGCCAGCCTATCCAGACTGCCTTGCCTAAAACATCCCATCCTGTTGTTTCAATGGGACTGGACTCAAGAAACAAAGCAAAGGACCAAGTCCAAGTTTTGGCATGTACTGATGTAATTTTTCATCCTGCTTTGAGGGGAAAAAAACTGTAGAATCCCAGAATGGTTTGGGTTGGAAGGGACCTTAAAAATTATCTCATTCCATCCCCTTGCCATGGGCAGGGACACCTTCCACTATCCCAGGTTGCTCCAAGCCCTGTCCAACCTGGCCTTGGACACATCTGAGGACATAGCAGCCACAGCTGCTCTGAGCAATCTCAGGGCCTCACCACCCTCACAGCCAGGAATTTCTTCCAAATATCCCATCTAACCCTGCCCTCTGGCACTGGGAATCCTTTCCTCTTTGACCTGTCTGTTCAGACCCTTGTACAAAATCCCTCTCCAGCGTTTCTGTAGTCCTTCCATATAAATTTGCTAAGATAGAGCAGTTGGGGCCCACAAGATTGCAGATTTTAGGAGATATTACCTTGAATTTTGTGAACTGATCCACTGCCCCGTGGCAGAAAGTTCTGGGGAAAATCACGGGAGCCAACAAAAAACTCCCAGTGCCTGTTAAACTGCACACGATCTTGGCACCCATTGCAGTGAGAGCTGACCTATTGCAAAATACACACCAAACATCCCTCTCCTGGCCACTGGACTCTTGTTGCCTCTTCAGGGTCTCTGGAGATGATGCTGAAGCAATCCCAGCTCAGTATTGTTTTGACTGGGTGGCTGACCACAAGAAGGGTCTCTGGCTATAGCACAGAACTGGAAAGTAGATCCAAGGTTGGCCATCAACACTGATATGCAAGGACAACCCAAAGGTCACAGACTGGACTGGAGAGACCAAATGCTCTTTAAACCCCTTGGGAATCTGCTGAAAGCAGACCATGAGGTTGCTGGTCTTTGTTCCTGCAGGATGATTGAAGCCTACCCAGGTCCTGAGGCCAGAAATCCCTCAATAGGATCCCCATAACTCACTGTGCTCACTGCACCTGCCACCCATAAGGACTGGTGAAACTGCTCCAGGTTTGGACATCAGCTGCTTGCTGATGTGTGAGACTGGGAAAGGCTATTGCCAGCTGCCCAGCCTGGCTGAAGATGGTTTTTAAGGGTAAAATCTATTTAAAGACAAACATTTATTCTGGCTCCATCTTGATCTTGTGGTTTTTCTTTCAAGTGAAAGGCTGGTGGGTCTGAGACAATCCTATTGCAGATGCACAGCAAACTCAGGACAGTGGCAGAGCATATGAAAGCTCCCAAGGGATGTCTTATGATGTGCCAAGAGTGACCCCAGCCACTCATGTGGCAATCCTGCACACAGCTCAGTGCAAGCACAAGTTAGAATAAGAAGAAAGGCTCCTCAACTCCATGCAAAATGCCAAGGACCAGCATGGACCAAGGGTGAAGAATGCGGCATGCTTATTATGGCAACCTTTTTCAACAGTAGGAGAACATTGTCAGAGCTCCCACCTCACTGGAATTTGCAGAATAAACAGTCCTTGATGCTGGGTCACCAAGGGGTGGCTTTAAATTCCCTGTTTCCAGGCAAAATCTTGTCCCCAGTGTGTTCCTTTCACTCTCAAGGTGGCACACCAGAAAGCTGCTGATGCCCCTCATTAGTCCTGTAAAGCTGCAGGACAGCCTCCCACCAGTCACTGCAGTAAAACCAACTTGCTCCACTCATCCATGACCAGACTCCTTGGCCAGCAGCCCTAAGGATGTGATCCCCAAGCTCTAGAAGCCTGGTGGTTCTCAGGCTAGGAAGCATCAAACTGGAGGGGCCACTTGCTGCCAGATTGCAAAGGGAAGCCAAAAGTAAGTGACAGACTAACTAGGGACAGAGCAGCTCTCCACAGACCGCTGGTGTTCTTGAACTGTCCTCGGAGCACCAGCAGCATTGAAAAATGATCAAGGAAATTTCCAGCTCAGCCACTTCCTAATCACATAAAAAGTTCAGGCAGGACAAACACACAAAAAAAGGAAACTCTGAAAGGAGAGCTTGTAAAACCACAGATAAAATGCTTTTTTCTGGCCATGACAATACCACAAGAGTGGTGCTATATTGGTGCAGTTTGGGGTCCTGAAGAATTTCTAAGATGTTCGTGTGCCCAAGGAAGAAGGGATCAGACCGGGCTCTTCTGGGCTGTTCAGAGGGCTGTGCAGGGGATGTGTCCTCCCTGTCTGTCCCTTGATGCCATCCCCTTTGTAGTCATCATTTGTTGCTATCATGCCCTTTATTCTTCAAAACTCTCAGAAAACAAGTCTAAAGTGGTAATACTCCCTGCACAAATGCTTGCTCTACAGCAGAGGAGAGCATACCATACCTAAACCTGAGCCCCCAGACCAGTTCTCCAGCATGTTTGCAAGAGCTGCTGCTAGAACTCAGCATTTTATGGACTTTGTGGTGGATGCTTTCCCTTCTCAAGAGACAAGAAACACAGGTTTTTCACAGGGCTTTCTACATATGCAAGAATTTCTCTCTCGGAAAACTCCAGATTTCCAGATCTGTAGATAAATCCTTCTCTCCAACCTGTGCTCACCTGCTGCACAGGGCGTGGACTGAAAATCAACCCTTCCCTCATCACTTTTTTGCACCTCCTGGAAAAGCTGAGCACTAAGGCAGATCTCAAACCACTGTTGGCCCTTCCTTTGGTGTGATAATCAGTGATTTCAGGTTATTAAATAGGTGTTTTGCCCTCTAAGTGCCTCAGAAAGCAGGGAGTGCCTCTCACACCGTGCTTGTCATGCACCACAAAGGTCCTGCTCCAGGCTCTCAGCACATGGGACAAAAAGTGAGAGAAGCACAGCATGGGATGAATTTTGGAACGTGTGCCTGCTTTCAGCCCTGGCATGGCAGAAGTCCATGCGTGGACCTTGTCTAAGTTATCAGCATCCTGTGTGGTGTGGGCTGTGGAGGTGAAGTAACTATCTACTTATTGATACACCCAATAGTAAAAAAAAACCCAAACAAAACAGTTCACCTGATAACCCCTCTGCAGTTTCTATGTTGAAGTTTTTATATCTTTCAAAAAATAAGCCTCACAAAACCCCATCCATCATGGTCAACTCTCCAGCTCTTATAAGAGCAAAATTTTAGATCCAACCTAAATGCTTAAGATGAAATTTTCAGCATCAGCTAGTTCAAACTTAAACACAGAGGATGTAATAGCCAACTTTTTGGAATTTAACTGAGGCTTCTCCATCTCACCCAAATTGTGCTCCACTTAAAATCTTATGTATGAGTGTTTGGAACAGCTCCAAAACATTTAGCAATTTCCAAATAGGACAAAGAGAACTTCCCAAAGCCAGAGTCTTGCCTGTTGCCAATTACATATTGCCTTTACCTAACAAAGCCATCATTTCCCCAAGGCATCCACAGAGTTTCTTTTGCAAATGTCTCTTTTGTGGCAACAGGGAGCTCAGTGTTTAATAGCACCAAATTCTCACTCTGCTTTTTAACACAATGAAGCTCCCCAATGGTTTAGTTATGGAATCACAGAATTGTTTAGAATGAAAAAGCCCTTTGAGGTCATCGAGCCCAATCATATCCAGCAACACCAAACCCACCTCTGACCCCTGTCCCTAAGTGCCACATCCACACAACATCTAAATCCTGCCAGGGATGGGGTCTGCACCACCAACCTGAGCAGCTCTGCCAGGGCTGGACAGCCCTTTACATGGAGGGATTTTCCTCAGTATCCAACCTGACCCTCCCCATGCCCAGCCTGAGGCTGTTCCCTCTGCTCCTGTCCCTGCTCCCTGGGAGCACAGCCCGACCCCCCCGGCTGTCCCCTCCTGTCAGGAGCTGTGCAGAGCCACAAGGTCCCCCCTGAGCCTCATCTTCTCCAGGCTGAGCCTCTTTCCAGCTCCCTCAGCCACTCCTGGGGCTCCAGCCCCTTCCCAGCTCCCTTGACCAAGGCTGCTTCAGCATTGCAAGAAAACAACACTTTTCCCTTGACTTTTTACCACTGCTGGGTATTTGTCACCTGCAGGTAAGACCAGTTCTTTAGCAGGACAATGAACTGCTCTGCCTTGGCAGCAGACTGGGAGAGGAAGGAAAACTCCTTGTTTTCAATTTTTAGAATAGGCAAAGACCAAACAAGGAATTAGCTAATAAAATCCTCTATATCCTATGGTAAAAAAAAGATAAAAAATCTTGAATAAATTGTGTCAGACACTGTAGCATCTGAACCCTATTTGCTACCAGAGATAACAAGATAACATACTTTTCTTTGTATCTCAAACCAGTCTTGGTTTGTTTCAAACCAGATTTCCAGAGTCTGGCAGTGCAATATGATCTTTTTCTTGACCAAGTTGAAGGATAAGCCGTTTTTTCCCCTCATCTGGAAACAACTGACAACAACATACTCTGCATTTATGGAGTACTTTTAATCTTGGGTGAAGTGTTTATGGACCATGGGCCTTGTTCCGCTTTCAGCTGCATCTGTGCAAGCCCGTGCTTGGCTGGAGGAAGATAAATTAAAGGAGGGCAGAAATCACTGCAGTGAGTGCAACAACAAAACAAGAATTAACTCCATATGAAGCCCATTTGGCTCTGGCAAGGCTTATTTGTTTTCTCTGTGTTTTTCTTTACTCCTGCTGCTCACTGTGAAGGGAAGATAAAGAGATGGCTGTAGATTGCCTTGCATAATAGAGCAGAATTTATTCCAGAGATTTATTTGGTATGGGAAAAAGAGTAAATCTTGAAGACCTTAAAATAGATCCAAATCCAATCTTTTCAGGTGCTGTAAGGTATTCATTTAACAAAGAGCCAGGGATCTGGCAGGGATTACCCTGCATAAACCAGCAGTAAGGAGTGTGGGAAGGGAAATGAAGGTCCAGAGCAAGAAAGGTGAATTAGCCACGTCACAATACCCATCAGTGGCTCCCAGGTCTCTGCAGTACCCACTAAATACCTCTGCAGAGATGCTCTGGATAAATTATCAACCCCAGGAAGCACAGCTTCCCTCCAGGCAGTCTCAAGAGCTTGAGGTCTGTCCCTGAACCAAAGCCCCACATAACACTTGTACACCACACAGTATTCCTGAACCACCAAAGATCTCAGAAATTATTAGGAAAAGCTCCCTTCAGCTCCAAGCTCGGGGTCAGTGAAGGCTCATTTCCCTGGTAGGACTCAGTGCTCGTTGTGGAGCTGGAGTGATGAACCCTGTGTGTGAGGCACCTGCTTCTTCACACTGCCCTGCTGACAGCCAGGCCTCCAGGGGCTGATCCCTTGGGGTCTGCAAAGGCTGAACATCTGCCAACACCTGCACTCACCTGGAGGGGCTTTGCTTCTTTCCGAGATCTCCTGGGGTGTTCACTGGTGGGTACCAGGAAGAACGCCTTTGACATGTTTCTTTCCCTAGATCTGTGTGGTTTTTTAGACAAAACAGAATCACAGAATTATACAATCATAGAATCATCAAAGCTGGAAGACACTCTAAGATCATTAAGCCCAGCTGCCCACCCAGCACTGCCACTGTAACCCCTAAACCACATCTCCCAGTGCCAGATCCTAGCTCCTCTCAAACACCTTTCAGGAATGGTGACTCCACCAGCCCCATGGGCAAACTGATCCATTGCCTTACCAGCCTAACAGTGGAAAAATACTTTCTAATATCTAATCTGAATCTCCCCTGCCTCAGCTTAAGGTCTTTTCCTCTGGTCCTCTCACTTCAGCCACAGTAGAGGAGACCAGCCCCCACCTCAC
Source organism: Haemorhous mexicanus (assembly GCF_027477595.1). NCBI lineage: Eukaryota > Metazoa > Chordata > Aves > Passeriformes > Fringillidae > Haemorhous > Haemorhous mexicanus. The sequence goes on from NC_082381.1 coordinate 88,774,155, forward strand.
TGCACCCTCCTGTCAGGGAGTTGTGGAGAGTGATGAGGTCCCCTCCGAGCCTCCTTTTCTTGAGACTAATCTACCCCAGCTCCCTCAGCTGATCCTACAAAAGTTAGGTACACCTAGGGATTCTTAACCTTAAAAAATCCCCAAAAGACCAAACAAATTAACACACAACCCAACACTGGCACCTTCCCTAACCCAATTTTTTTCTCTGCCTATATGAACCAAGAAATTTCACTTCCAAAACGTCCCCTGTGGGATTCTCTAACACTTCAAACATTTTTTCTCATTATAAGGACTGTGATGGGGCAGAGAACTTGAATGAAATTGTACAATAGTTTGGGTTGGAAGGGACCTTTAAAACCCACATCATTCCACCCCCTGCCATGGGCAGGAACACCTTCCACTATCCCAGGTTGCTCCAAGTCCCCTCCAAACTTGCCTTGGACACTTCCAGGGATGGGATCACGCCACCCTCACAGATAATATTTCCTTCCCAATTTCCCATCCAGCCCTGCCCTCAGGCAGTGGGCAGCCACTGCCCCTTCTCCTAATGGTAGTACGCACACACACACTGGACAATAATTACTTTAATAAATGGAGGTGAGGATGTTGCAGCCAGCATTTACCAAACACCTAAAACTGTGCAGAATTTGCATTATGGGCTGTTTCCAAGGAAAATTGGAAAGCATCAGCGATACAGAAAGGCTGTTTTCCTGCCCAGTTTTGCAGGTTCATGACATTTGGAGCACTCAGGCTCCTGGATGCTGATCCAGCCTTTATGACACAGTCACTCTGGGGTGTGTTCAGGCAGCATTTTTCAGATGCTGAGGATATGCAATGAAGATCAGACTTAGAAAAAGTTCATTGTGCATTTGAGCAGTTGGATAGGTCTAAGCAGCCCTTTTTAGGGCTGCACCAGTTGCAGAATCAGGTGGTCCACCATATGAGAAGTGGGTTGCTTTTGCCAGGGTTTGAGCTAGTGCAAGGCTGTGGTTCTTGAGATCTTGTCCCAAGCAGAGCTATCCTGAAAGAGGCAGCTAGATGTGGGAAACCTCTGTCTCTATGCCAGAAAGAACAGATGTCTGTTAAACAACCAGACTCCCTCAAACATGTGTAACTGATAATATTCCAAATTAGTGTTCCAGGTAGAAATTCTGCAAGCAAACAGAGCACTTTATAACTTTTTAAGCTCAGGAGACTGGTCTCACTGCATCAGGGAGATGTGCTCAGTCCTGGAGCCTGTGCTGCTGGCCAGGCTCCAGGACTGAGTGTATCAGGTTTCTGCCTCTGTATTTGCACATGGTTTTGGATTTGGGAGGAGAAGCCCTTCCTCCTGTGACAGCCAGTCCTGGGTTTCTGGATTTTCAGCTGCCCAAGTACTGCAACTTGGAATGAATTTTAAAAAGCGTGGGTCCTGCTTAGGCTGCTAAGAGAAGGCAACTTCAGATTTCATCCTTGCAGAGAGTTTTTATGCTCCCCTTGGTATTTTTTTATTCCCTCCATGATTCATAGTCTTACTTTGGTATCTAACTTTCTTTGCATCTGAGTTTGGTATTAGGGGCCACTTTTCCATGTGCCCAGGCATCTGATGAATCAATGACTATTTTTCCTGTGGTATCTCTTCCTTACTTAAGGCATTTCAGTCATCTAAAACAATAGCTTTGTATTTCCAGGTATTGAGTGTTCACCTTGCTGAACTCACCTTTTCAACTCTTTGACTGCTCTTGATTTGTTTCCATCACAGGGGAGACTGGCGAGAGCACGGATCTGACTCAGCATAAACATATTTAGGAAGCTAATAAACCTATATTTTTAAGCTCTCTCACTCCCCCTCTTGTTATGCTCCCTGTTACTGTCGAGGTTTTTCATGCATTGATCACATCCAGGTTCCACCCTTGTCCTCAGTCAACCTCTTGTTACTGGTGAGCTCTGAGCTGCATCTCCTGGGATTCTTTGATTGACCTGTTCTATCATTTCCTGTCTCCTTGGCTCCTACTGACTGAGATTGGTGGTATTCCTCATTCCTGGGAGTGTTTAAGGGCAGTTTGGACAGGCTTGGAGAAATCTGGGGTAGCAGAAGGTGTCCCTGCCTGTGGTAGGAGGTTGAACAGGGTGAAGTTTAAGGTTCCTCCCAACCCAAACCATTCTGGGATCTCTTCTGCTCAGAATGGCAGAGCTTCTTAGGAGAGTCTTCAGCTTTTCAGAGCAGCAGATATAGAGGGGATGATGGGATTTTGGGGCTGGGAAGTCCTAAGGGACTAACACTCCTGTGCAGACCAACTTTCAAGGTGGCGTTTGGAAACAAGGAGTGACTCACGAGGCTGATGCCCCCAGAGCTACTGATGAATGTGGAGCTGCCAGTGTGTGTCAAGTCCTGGCTGGCCGTAAATAAAACCAAACTGCCCTTCTGGTAAGCCATGCATCACGTAAAGCCCCTGGGAATGGGATCAGTGTCTCGCTTCAAATGCAAATCACTCTTGGTGCCGGCAGCCCCGGGTTCACGTACAGCGCCATTCTTCCAGCCCTGAAAGCCAGACTAGGCCCCATGAGTAATAAAGTACCTAACTGGACCGTGAGCTCAGCTGCGCTGGGCCCGTGTGCGAGTGTGGCTGTGTGCATGTGTGTGTGTGTGTGTGTGTGTGAGCGTGGGTGTGTGTGTTTGTGTGGGCGAGTTTGTGTGTGTTTGTGAGGGGGTTTCCCTCGGCCTGCTCCTTCCCCGGGCGCTGCTGCTGTCTGAGTGGTGTGGGCCGCTCCGTCACGGTCTGCTGCCTCTTGGCCGGGTTCCACCTGGCAGCCTCTCTGCTAAACCCATCAAACAAAAATGCTCCTCCCTAGAGTCCTTCTCACTCTCGGCGGGGTTGGGAGCTGCCAGAGAGGACCCTGGCACACCATGCTGTGGCAGCAGTGAGAGAGAGAGAGAGGCTTGCACCATGGCCCACCACGTGTCGTGAGGAGGGTTCTGTCTCTTACAAAAACAAATTTTTTTAGCAGGGCTTGTTGTGACAGGATAAGGGGGGGATGGTTTTAAATTGAAAGACAGGAGGTGTGGGATATTGGGAAGGAATTGCTGTCTGTGAAGGTGGGCAGGCCCCCAGCTGTGGCTGCCCCTGGATCCCTGGAAGTGTCCAAGGCCAGGTTGGATGGGACTTGGAGCAGCCTGGGACAGTGGAAGGTGTCCCTGCCATGCCAGGGGTGGAATGAGATGATCCTTAAAATCCTTTCCAACCCAAACCAGACTAGGACTACTTATAATGAGCTAAAGAACTTGCTATGCTCACCCAGGCTCTGCATATATCTAACAGCATCATCCTAAAAAGTTTGTTATCCAGAATCTGGGCTGGAGACTCAGATCACAACAGACTCTGTGGAAATAGCGCTGGGAGATGTAAAATTTTTGTCTGGACATCTCTGCAATTTAAGCTGTTGGATCCCGGATCTCAAAGTCTTGGGAAAAAACCCCAGAAATATGGTCTGTGGCGATCAGAGGAAATGATCAAAAGGCTAAGGACAGAACAGCAGACAAAATTTAACAAAACCGAGGAAAAAGAAAGATAAAATCACAATGATTTCATGAGAAGAAGGGGGGAGAATAATTTGGATTGATAGAAACATTTCAGATACAGCTGCTACAGAATCCTTTGCCAAGGGGAGTTTAGCAGTTGGCAGATGTGGATTGCTCGCTGTTGCTGTCTCTAGAGGTGTATCTTCACTTTTTTTGGCACTCCCAATCTGCCTGCTTTGCTTTCCTTGTATTCACAATGTAAATTGTTTAGGACAGAGACTCTCCTTTTGGTGCATGGTGGAGTTTGCCTAGCAGGTCTCTGAGCATTGAAAATTCTACTGGCAATTATACTGAAGACAGCTTAACCCTGAGGAAAGGATTTTTGACAACCTAGAAACAGTCAAGATGCTCCTTTTTTCCTGCCAAAAAGTTAATTTGTGATGAGTTATGGGTTTAAAGCATACACAAGGAGTAGATACATAAACAGGAACACTAAGTTCTGTTTATGAGAAACCTGCAGAAACTCAAAAGCAACAAATCTTTCTTCACTCAGCCTTCATCCCATGGTCCTTCCAAAAGCCTCTTTCCAGTGGGCACTCCCCAGCTTTTCCTTGGCTGTATGGGAATGCTTCAGGTAATTTTTGAGGCATGATAATCAGGCATCTCTGCTTTACTCTGCTTCACCACCTTTGGTTTCTCAGAGTGTTTCAATAATTGCATCAATGATCAGACTGACAATGAGAGCCCCAGTAAATATTTAATTGTTAAGGAGCATATGTGTTTAAGTCACGATGGGCCTTCCCTGCTAGGATGCTATTTATCTGGCCATGGATCTCATCTGTATATTCTATCCACCTACTTCAGCCTCCAACTGAGAATCCCTGTCAAATCTTCCAACACTCCTGGAAAGCTTAAAATTAGATCAAATCTCCATGGGTGGCTCTTACTTCTAAAGTGGATGAAATCAAAACATGAGCCTGAGCTGCACTCATTTTGGAGGCTGCTCTGGGAGGCTGAATCCATCCAGCCACCCCTGTGTGGGGGCCAAACCCTTACATTGCCCAAAGCACAGCCCCCAGAAATGCGTTAGGGCTGGGATCAAAGATCAGAGGGAATGGAGAATTGCTGCTGGACCACTAACCCCCCTCACCCCTAGCACGGTGAGGGTTTCACACCAACAGAAACACAGCAACTGTTTATTGGTTTTAATCACTTTGAGCTCAAACCTTTTCTTAAAAATGCTCCTTCAAACTTCAGGCTCTGAATCAGCCACGTGCCTTGGGCAGGTGTCCTGCAGGAGGACACGGTGGCCCACGCAAGGCCAGGGGGGTCACATTTCCAGGTGGTCGTTTGACCAAGTGGAGCACAACAGATGTGTGATGCAAATCTCTGTCCATTCTCTGTACACAGGCATTTCCCTGAGTATATAGGCCATTTTTATCACCTCTGGGACACTATTTGTGCCAAATATGAATCTATGAATTGGTTCCTCAGCATCCAGTGCAATAAATTTCCAGTTCTGAAAGAGTTTCCAAGAAAACAACACAAAGTTAAGTATTCATGTAAAAGTACAGTAATTTCCTTCTTCAATACGAAATAAAACCTAGGTAAAAGATCCAGAAACATTTTAGATTAGAAGTGCCAAGGTAGTCAGACAAGAAGCAACTCAGTACTTTTCTTTTTTTCAATTTCAAAATTGAGATAATGGATATTCACAATTCATAATATGGAGATTGACTTCCCATTTATCCAGGATGAAAGGCTCTCTGTAGGAGGTGAGCTCAGCTGAAGAAGGAATTTGGTAAAATACTTCTTGAAGTCTATCAGGTTGGAACAACTGTCCTCATTTTGGGATGTGGAACTAAGTCAGGGTGGTGACAGGCACTTTTTAATGAAAACAGATCAAGACAGAGTCTGTCTCCTATTTAGTGCTCTGGTGGAGAGACCACTCACCTGAAATATCAAAGAGCACTGATTTGCAGTCCCTTCTTCAAGCTATACACAATTATTCCTATGGATGAGATCTGTTCCTACAGGAGGCACTGGCTGAGGACAGAGGACAAAGCACAAACCCGGACAGATTTGAGCCTGGTGGTCCCTCACCCCACTTGAATTGTTCCAGGGTCTGAGCCAAAAGGGATATCTCTTTCCTGGCTGGGCTGGGATGTGCTCTGGGAGCTTGGAGGCACATCCTGCAGCAGCGTGACTGGGGTTTTGGGAGTGTCATGGATACTGCCATGGAATCCTTTAGGTTGGAAAAGCCCTCTAAGTTTATCAAGTCAACCATTCCTCAAAGCACTGCCAGACTCACCAGTCACCCGTGTCCCCAGGTGCCACCAGGGACTCCATCACTGCCACAGGCAGCCTGTTATAGAGTCTGACAACCCTTTCCATGAAGAATTTTTCCTAACATCCAAACCAAACCTGCTCTGCTGTAACCCAAGGACACTTCCTCCTGTCACTGGTTGCTTGGGTGTCCTGAGCACATTGTGCCTGTGGGTGCAAACCCTGCTGAGCCCAGCCTTGGAGAGCAGGCGCCCAGCTGGGCTCAGTCCTATTCCTGCTGCCCCTGGGAACATGGTGTGAATTATGCTCTGTATAAAGATCCAAATTATGTTTGGGGTCATGTTAACTCGGCTGGAGGAGAGGGGAAAAAAAGGAGGGAGACACAGGTACCTTTTGGGGGTAGAGTGAGGGACACAGACACCCTGCAGATTTCAAAGGCCCTTTCTTTGTCTTTCTTTGAGTTCTTTGAGCCCAGAAAGTTTATTTTCCCTCTGAGTCTTTCTTCTTTCTCTTTAAAATGAATGTTTACTTCTATTAAAATCCCTCCCAGACTACAAATGCCTGTCTTCCTCCACTTGTGATGCTGCACTCGCCATCAAAACAGAATGAAAAGCCCATCCTCCCAAATTCTGGGGAAGAGAGTGTTTTCTTGCGGTTAAGCAGATTGCTCTCTGGGTCATTATGTACAACAGGAGTGCTGCAGAATTGTCCTTGTACGTGAAATTCCCTTGAAAAAGTGCAAGTCACTTGAAGCAAGAAGGGTTGTTTTAATTTCACAAGGCAAAGAGACTTTGGGCTTAGACAAAACAACCTGGTGTGAGATATCAGCTGGGTGGTTTATCCTCACCAGGCTCCTCAGGGGTGGCTATGGGAACAGATCCGAAGCCAATTTAAATGGCATATTGAATATTCAGATATCTGTAATGAAAAAGCAGTTTCTAGCACTGATTTTTTTTTTCAGTGCTGAAGGGAGCAGTGCCTCTGAGATAAAACTGAAAATGTCACTTCCCCTTGGGGCCCAGCTCCGTTCTCTGGTAGGCAAAAGAGCGATTAACATATTTTATTGTTTCTATTTCCCTGCTTTGCATTGGTCTTCCCAGCCCACATCAGCAAGAGGGTTAGAAAGGAGACATGTTCCTGCTGAAAAGGCTTTTTTAAGTCTCCGATTTGGCACTTTTACGTAGGATTTCGACCCCCATAAACAGGGAGGCAGCAGCTGTGAGCAGCAGGGAGGGCGGTTGTGAGGGCAGGGTGTGCAGCACACAGCTGGTATTTGTGTTGTCAGCCTGCAAATGCTGTGTTTCATACACTGTGTGGTTGTGATACTGGTGCAAATGGATGTGCTCAGATGCAGCAGATCTCCAAGAAAGTCCAAACCAAAAAAACATTTCTGCAGCCGTGTCCTGCTGCAAGCTGCACCACCGGGACTTCCTGAGCCCAGGATGCCATCTGCAGCTTGGGAAGACTTTATTGCCCAAAAAACCTCTAATCCTGCCCAACTTGTCCCCACTGAGGCCAATGTCATCATGTCCACGGTTTCTACAGCTTCATGAGGCAACAAATGAAAAAATATTGGGCCAGATGACTTCTAAACCTCCCTTCCAACCCAAACCATTCTGTGATTAAAAAGACTCTCATGACACTGTTTTTGAAGCTTCTACCTGGTGGTTCAATTTTCTGTACTCCTGCAGCTGGGCTGCAAGAGTCTGGATGCAAAATAGGCAGACTGGTCATCAAAATGGGACCTGCCACATGCTTTTTAATGCTGTACAAAAAAGTGAGTATTTAGAGATGCACCTTCTAATTATCCATGGAGATGATAACTATAAACCTCTGCTCCTGGGCATAGTTACAACTCCCTTCTTTCTTTTAAGGAAGTTTCCTTGTTTCCTTGCCACTTTTTCTTAAGCAGCTCTGAGGCTGGAGCGTAGGGATCATGGTGGGAACTCAAAACCCAGCACAAGCAGATGCCTCACTTCAGAATATTTGTAACTATGGATACCAGTGGTGAAGCTTGGCAAAAGCCATGTGATGTTAAGAGGAAGAATGAGCTCAGTTCAGCTAATTCTCATGAAAATGGGAATTGAAGTCACAAGTGCCAACAAGAATCTTCTCGAAAGTGTTTGCTGCCTATTGACTCACACTGCTTTGGGCAAGCAAGGCACAGCCAGGATTTAGGTTACTCTCTTAGTGCATTTTGTCATTTTTCTTGTAGGCAGGAAAAATACCTGATAGGAAAAATTAATTATATGGAGGTTCAATATGTATTTTTAGGGTGTGAGGGTGAAAGCTAAAGAGGATGGTATTTAAGAGGTTTGCAGCTCAAATATTTGGGTTTTCATTGGATTTAAAGCTGGTTCTAAAAGGCAGTGTTGCTCTTCTAGATCCCAATTTCTTGTGTTTGTGAGAAATTCAGCTTTTGTTAAGTAAATAAACAAAGTTCCTGGTCATCTTAATTGTAAGGTTAAAAAACAAAAACAAAAACAAAAACAAAAACAAAAACAAAAACAAAAACAAAAACAAAAACAAAATGAGAAAGGGAGCCTGGAGCCATCGTTCAGATGCTGGGGATTCTCTAAGGAAATAATAAATGGTGTTTTCTTGATTGTCTGGAGGTGTAACAGCTCCTAGAGGAGAGATGGCTCCTCAGGTTCCCTCCAAGAGGTCTCTTCCACAGCCTCCCTGGCAAAGCTATCCATAGGGATTGAGGGAGGTGTGTCTCAGCTGTCAGCCAAGGAAGGTGCAGAATGTGCAGGAAAGCTTCCTGCCCAGGGACAGGAAAGCTGCTGGCTTGGGAATATCCTTCCTAGTGCATCTGGCAGCTGGTCATGGAATCACAGAATCACAGAATCATGGAAGGGTGGCCTGGGGATGGAAGGGGCCTTAAAAACTCATCCCGTTCCACGCCCTGCCATCACCTGGGATATCTTCCGTTATCCCAGGTTGCTCCAAGCCCCATCCAGCCTGGCCTGGGACACATCCAGGGATCCAGGGACAGCCACAGCTGCTCTGGGCACCCTGGGCCAGGGCCTGCCCACCCTCCCAGCCAGCAATTCCTCATTCCCAATAGCCCATCTGTCCCTGCCCTCTGGCCCTGGGAAGCCATTCCCTGTGTTCTGTCACAACATGCTCTAGTGAAAAGTCCAAAAGTCTGTTGGCTCCTTCAGGCACTAGACAGACACAATTCTGTGGAGCCTTCTCTTCTCCACGCTGAACAATCCCAATTCTCTCAGCCTTCTCTACTCTCATAGTAAAGGTCTAAGAAAGTGAATTGAGTATTTCCTGCTAGGCAGGAGACATTCAGTGCATTGAAGTAATGGCACCTCAGAGCCAAAACTTCACTTTTTAACCTGCCTTGGTAGCTACAAAGGTGAAACAGAGATGCAGGAAGGGCAGGGACCTCGGCAGTCTCCTAAGCTTCCTGGTCCTTAAAAGATCCAGGTGCTCTAGCTGAAGTAAGAGACCAAAACTCACAGCACCCCGTAAGTTTCGTGAGTGAGTTTCATGGCACCCCATGAGTTTCACAGCAGCATTGGTGCTTTAGGGAAAACTCGTTTCATGTGAGCCCCGGTGGCTCCTGGGGAACTGAGAGCAGCCAGGAGCGCCTCCTTACCCAACCCTTCCAGCTGTGAGTATCGGTGCCACTCAGAATAGATGGGAAATCTGCTGTTACTCGTCGCCAGAGCGTGGTGGGTGGTGGAGCCCTGCCAAATGTGGGCGTGTGCGGCCTGGCAACGGATCCAGGGCGCAGAAAAAAAAAGGGGGAATGTGCAGGATTTTCCAGGGGATGTTTGTGGAGCAGTTAGGCAGTGGGGTTGTTTGATGGAGGCTGCAGACGCCTGAGATCCTACAGCATCTGCTCGATGTGCAGAAGGGCCAAACTTCCACTTGGAAGGATGCTCTGACAGCTCCAGTGCTCTCCCATGCTAGGATCTCTCCTGGGTCCAACCCTGCCTGCATCTAGAGGTTCCCTAATCCTCCCTGAGCCCCTCAGTGCCTCCAGCCCCTCACTTTCCCTGAATCACCCTACCAATCACCCACTGAACAATGCCACTATTACACTGTGAGATACCTCTTCACGAACTCATCTCTACAGACACTGTAGAAACAGCATAAATGTCCTTAGTTAAAAAAAAAAAAAAAAAGTCTATTCCTTGAGCAGGAAAAATATGAAGTGGTCAAAATAATTGAAAGAATGGTTGTAGGTAGAGGTTTGCTTATAAATACTTGAGTTCATGTGGTAAATTGTTCTACTCATCAGCATTTAGGCAAGAAAATTACTTGAATTTGAAAATGTATTACTGCCTTCACAGACTTTTTATTGCAGTTTTTGGATTGCTGCACAAAATTCAGTACAACTGACATCAGCTATTAAAACCTAATATAGCTGGGAGAAAGGAAAATCTCAGCAGCTGAGAGAGGAAGAGAGAATTCCCTACTTCCATTTGTTTTGTGTTTGTGCCCAGTTTCTGTATTCCCTGGGGATCTTTCAAAGACCATTATTACAAAACGCAGGAAGGTGTGTTTGGGAAGATGAAGCACCAGACAGTACGCCCAAAAAAGGCCTTCAGATGGATTTAACAAAAAATTTACTACCTCCAGAGTTAATGAAAGCCTTTGAACACAGTGGTGTGATGCACAGGAGATGAAGGATTTGTTGCAGTTTGTTGCGTGATGTTGGGAGACGTGCCATGAGCCCACGTAATGATGGCAGTGACACCCTCCCCTCACTGTGCACTCACCCAGCGTGCTCCTTGAGGCTTCAGGGGACACTGACACAGCCAGGACAAGGCAAAGGAACAGAAATAATAAGGGCTAGATGGAGACATTAAGTGTTTTGTCGTTTCAGATCCTTTTCCCTGCCACCACCAACAATACTCATTCTGTAAGAAATTACCCCAAATAGGAATTCACTTTTCTTTCTCTTTTTCACCAATCCCCCCCCCCCACCCCCCCCAAACAGGGGAAAGACAGAAAGAGAGAAGGTGAGCATACCATACCCCTTACTTTTCTGGGGATCATGATCCTATTTTACTGTGTATCAGGACAATGTTGAAAAAAAAGAAGCATGTCAGTTTGGGAATATTTTGCAGGTGGGATTATAAATGAACTAAAAAATGAAACAGCAACAAAAAAAAAATCTCTTGGCGTCCTTCTTTCCCAGACACAGCCAAGATTCCTGCTTTGACTTGATCCAGGCGAGGGAGGGAGTGCAGCCTGTTCCTCCAACACACTGAGATGCAAGGGTGTTTGTTTTCTGTTATCAGCAAAGGGTGGTGATGAGCTTACTGTCCATGAGATAATCTTTTTTTTATTACTGTGGGTTAGATCAAGTGCACCATGGCTTGGAACAACAATGAAAGACAAACCCCCCCCCCAAAACTGGAAAAAATCCCCACTCTTCTCTTTTGCATTGGTGATAAAGTGGTATTTTTTGTCAGAGTGCCCACCCTGAAGCACACTTTAATAATATTAGTGGTTATTACATGCAGAGCAGCTTTTCATGTCACATGAGCCAGGCTTGAAAGCAAATCCCAGCCTCTCTGTGAAATCCACTTGATCCTTGTGTTGAAACACAGCTATTTCCAGATGATACAAAGCACCTGCTTACCAGGGAACTCGGGCAGGAAAATCCCATATTCCAGTCAAAACGGCAGGAGGAACTTCTTGGCTGTTCAACAGAATTACTCACTGACCACATAGGGCAGGTTACAGGTCACTGTTGTACTTCCACGAAAATTGTTCCAACATGGAAATGTTTCAACAGCTCCCTGACCAGGACTGAGTCAGAAAGCATTGTCCTCTGCTCCCACCCCAAACATGCAACCACCTTTTGCCATGACCAGAGGGGACCAGCGTTCAGCTGCCACGGCTACAGGGTGAAGTGTCATTAACATAATTATGGTGTTGAGAAGAGAAAAAGATGATCCAAAAATCCCCAGCAAGTCAAGGCCCTTTCTCCTGAAGGAGAGTTTTGAGAGCATTTCAGAGGGAATCACAGAATGGTTTGGGTTGGAAGGACGTTAAAGCTCATCCCATTCTGCCTCTGCCATTGGCAGGGTCACCTTCCACTATCCCAGGCTGTTCTGAACCCCATCCAGCCTGGTCTGGGAACTTCCAGGGATCCAGGGACACCCACTGCTGCTCTGGGAAACCTGGGCCAGGGCCTGCCCACCCTCACAGGGAAGGACTTCCTCCCAGCACCTACGCTAAATTCCCCCTCTAAGTTTAAAATTGTTGCTCCTTGTCCTATCCCTATTTGTCCCCTGTAAAAAGCCACTTTTCAAGGCAGAGGAGATGTTTCTCAATGCAATAAGGCATTAAATACAGCAGAAACTTTTTGAGAGAGCAGTTGGAGACTACTCAAATTGCTGGAGGATACTTAGGGACCCATTCTTCCTATGCTTGCAAAAGCTGAATGAATAGTTGTTACCCAGATTCATTCCTAGCTGTTACAAAATCACTCATATTCTGCAGTGTAATTAAGATGACCTCTCCCCTACACATCATCACAGCCCCACAGAGTAATTCAGGGATGTAACATGTGGGTCTGACACCACCCCTCACTCACGGGATCATCCGTGGAGCACAGGGACCCCAGCCCACCCCGCTCCCACGGGACACGCTCCCAGGACTCCACCGCGGCGCTTAAAACTACACCAAAAGCACCAGCAAAGTCACGGTGCCCACCAGATGCGCTGCCAAACCTGATGAGGATGTCTCCCATGAGCAGGAGTGCGTGGATAAGAGAACAATGCGATTTGGGGCAGACAAAAGGCTTGAAATCTGAGCCTACCGAAGTATCCAGGCAGCAGCTGCAGCAAACACTTCCCGGGAGGAGCCTGTTAAAGGAGAAGGATCTGCATTCACCCAGCTCTCCCAGGTGCCATCACAGCAAGGAGAATGAAGATCTTTTGCTCCCTGACAGGAGGGGGCAGCCAGGTGGAGATCAGTGTCTTCTGCCACGGAACAAGTGACAGGATGAGGGGAAATGGCCTCAAGATGTGTCAGGTTGGATAGTGGGGAAAATTTTCAATGGAAAGGGTTGTCCAGCCTGGGCACAGATTGCCTGGGGTAGTGTAAAGAGTCCCCATCTCTAGAGGAATTTAAAAGCCCTGTGGATGTGGCACCTGGGGACATGGGACAGTGGTGGCCTGGCAGTGCTGGGGAATGGCTGGACTCAATGGTCTGGGGGTTTTTCCAACCTAAACCTCTCAATTATTCTGTGATCTCCACTGAGCAGTACAGAGAGAGAAGGTCCAGCTGGACCATCCATCCTGGACACAGAAGGCTCCTTGGCGCCCCAGGGCTGCTAAAATTTTCAGCATTCTAGTCTCAGCCAGAGGTTTTCCATGGTCGGTGGAGATAATGGGCACTTGTCTCATATTTATCCTTTTTCTTAGGTAGGAATGGACACTCCTGAAGAATGCCTCAGGCTCTGCTGCCTGCAGAGAGGATCTACATGACCGCATGAGGGGAGTACACCATGAAGCTGCTCTATTTCCAGATGTGTCCTCTCCAAGGAGTAATTTTATCTGCATTAATATTTACATTTTTTCGTAGCCAGTTTTGTTTCCCTACTCAATGTCAGGGATGTTGGAACAACCCATTCTTTATCAGAGCATTTCATTCCCGAGATGTTTCCAAAACAGTTTTCAGTGCAGCTTTTGTACTGGTCCCATCACCAGTATGTCTTTGAGCATCATGTAACCACAATTTCAGTGGCAAGTGAAGCATTATCACTTATGCTGAACAGAGGCTGCAGGTGCTTTGGAGGTTTTTGTTGTTGTTTTTTATGGTTTGGGAGTGCTCCCTGTGTTTTCCATCAGGGCATGTCTGCAAAAGTACAGCACTGAAGCTGTAGAATAGGCACACCTCCAGATTTCACCAGCTTTAGCCCCAGTATCAACTGTTTGCAGACAGCTGTCCCTGTAATCTGCAGGCTGCAGCTTGTGCATAAGGGAAGCCAAAATAATGCAGATTACTGGAAAGCTGATGGGCAGAGATGGCCAGGAATATTCTTCCTCTCACTGGTGAAGGAATATTCTTCCTCTCACTGTGTAAGGGTTTTTTTTTGTTTGTTTGTTTGTTTTTTTTTTTGTTTAAACACACATTTTGGATGTAAAGGGAGGAGCTTAACTCCCCAGAACAGGCTTATTTTATTTGGAGTTTTTAATTTGCAGTCAAACTCTTGTTGTTTTTCTTCTATTTCTTGGAATTTGTATTTTCATGTGTAAGAAAAACCACATTTCCTTTCTCCATCCTGCCATTCAGGTGTTCCTGTTGTCATCTGCTGACAGTGACAAAGAGCTTTCTAAATTTCAGTCACTTAGAAAAGCTGAAAATACCTACAGAGCTTCTGCCTGGGGACTTGCAGCCACATGCAGAGGCCTGTGCACAGCTGGGAAGTGCCACTGACTCATTATTAAGGATCTCAGCCAGGTGGACATCTAAATCCAGATAATCCATGTGCTGATATACATAGAAAGAGAGGAAACAGAACCAGAAGGAGACCACAGGGCAGGACAGCACTGAAAAGCTCTGTTAAGTGATCTACTATAGGCAAAGCTGAGCAGTAGCTGCTGCTAGGTGGTTTGAGAATTTTTTCATGATTTTTTTGGGGCGAGACAATCTTCTGGAAGGTAGGAAGTGCCAGCAAAACTCTTTTTCCCCTCATTTTGTCCCCATCCCAGCTACTGCAAGCACCCACCATGCTTCAGGTGTAAATGCCTGTGGCAGGTCCTGAGCATGAGGTAAAACTCCACTAAACTCCCTCTATTAAACACCCAGTTTCATGGCTGGAGTTTGGTGGCAAAATGACAAGGGTAACCCAAATAAACGGGACGCTTGCAGCTCCCAAAAGGAAACCCACAGACAGCTCTTTTTCTTCACCCAGGGAGGTTTGATGTGTGCAAGGAAGGTCAGCTCAACTTCAGACATATCCCCAAACCCTTTTCATCCAGTTGTGGCATTTCAAGAAGATGAAATTTCAAAGGATCATTTGGAAATGGACATGTTGTTATGACTATAAACATGGATGAGCCATTTTTTGTGAAGGGGAGACAGTGTTTACTGTTGGTGAGCTGTAGAATAGATAAATAAAAGCTTTCCCAAGTGCACTCAGCTGTCTTCTGCTAATGGGAGCTTCTCTGGCTGTTCATAAAAACCTCCACAGAATGAACACCAGTGGCATTTCCCACCCAGGGCTGCTTGCACACCTCTACTTCCACAGAAGTAACTTTTTGTCAAGGGAAAAATACGTGTTTAAAGATATCAGCTATTCAGTTGGTTTTTGGTGAAGTGCTCCTGCAGTGATGGCCCTTTGCTCTGCAGGAACCAGGAAGGAGCCACCCTGTCCCCATCAGCATTTTCACTCAGCCACAGCCTGCCGACTGAGAACGTGACTTTGCACCAATTCTATAAAATTGGTACAAACTGGGGCATTCAATTCTCTTATTTTGGAGATGTCTTTAATAAAAAAATCTTTCTTGGAGGATACACGTCACAGACACTCAACCTCAGGAAATTGCCTTGTATCTGGGGGGGGGGGAAAGCCCCACCAACTTGCCACCTCCATAAATCAGCCATCTGCAGAATGTAAACTGGTGCAGCGTGGCTCTATCAGCACTTACAGCTCTGAGTGCTTTGCAAAGGTTTACACAACAGGAACTATTCCGTCTCTCCTAAAAGAAATCTCATGCTATAGATTGCCAGACTTTCCAGGAAACATGACAAAATCCCACCCGTTGGTGCCGACCTCCGGGACTTGGCTGTAGAGCCCATAAAAAGGAGAAGTTTCCCTGGGGATGAAAGGAGCTGGAGAGCTGAGTTTATCTGTGGGTGTTTGGGGAAGAAGGTCACTCGCGGCACATCGCGATGCCGCTGCAACGCGAGAAGGTGTTTTGGGAAGGGGCTGACAGATGATGGGGGGAAAGTGAGGAGGAGACCAACGCACTCCTCTCCTTCCTGGCCTTCACAGGCTCCAAGGACATAACCCAGAATCAGCCTGAGAGAGCAGCAGAACTCCTGCTGAACCCAACAGGGCATGGAAAGATTTCATACCATTTGTAAGACTTCATTAACCATCGTGCTTTCAGCTCTGTGGCACTGGCTGCAGGAGCAGGGGCTCCTTTCCAAGGGCAGAAACAACTTTTGCCTATGTTTTCCCATTCTCAGATTTCTCTTAACTCATGGACATAGATAATGCTGCTGCTGAAGCAGCCCTGGGGCCAAGAATGTTCCACTGTGCTTCAGTTTCATCAAAGCTTGTACAGAGGGTCCATCAGAAGCAACATCCTCTACTTCATGACCAGCAAAATCCCCTCTAATTCTTGAAAATGTTGAGTCTGGAAGACCAGCAAGAGGGGAGGCAAATGCAGAATGAATTCCCACTGCCAGAGGGGGGGGACAAATGGGAGATTGGGAATTAGGAATTGCTGGCTGGGAGGGTGGGCAGGCCCTGGCCCAGGGTGCCCAGAGCAGCTGTGGCTGTCCCTGGATCCCTGGGAATGTCCATGGCCAGGTTGGACAGGGCTTGGAGCAGCCTGGGACAGTGGAAGGTGCCCATGGCAGGGGGTGAAACTGGATGAGCTTGAAGTTCCCTTCCAACCCAAACCAAGTAATGAAGCCAACTAAATTACAAAAGGCTATCACACCACACCACGTCCAAGAAAAGGACCAGCTAGCGTGACAGGGCTAGGAAAATGCAAAAGGCTTAAGTCCTTTAACTCATCCTGAGATTCTGAGATGTGTGATGCTTTGAACAATTGTATTAATACTGGTATAACTGGGGTTTGGTGGAAAAACACAGGGCTGGTTCCTCCCTGTAGAGTCAATTCTGGGAAAAGTGGCCAAAAAGTTGCCACGTTTAGCATTTAAGTTATGCACACACACTGAGGGGAAAAGCACCATCTTTCTGTAAGTCTGCTCAGCACTTAACAATTTCTTAATAATTGGTACATTTAAAAAGCTTTTTTGCTTCCTGTTTGGTTTGCAGCATTATTAATCAGTGACGATCTCCAGCTGAGGAGATGGGGAGTAGACACACAACCAGATTTTTACTCAACTTTGTGATAAGATGAGCTTCATACAACAGGCAGGCTTCTCTTTGCCTTCTTCTTTACCTTAAACAGCTGCTCTCCTCTTAAGGGATGCCAAAATCTCCAAAGGAGACCTGGCTGCCTGCATGGTAGCCTCCAACCTGCTAAAATGGGCCAGGAGATTTGACTGCTTCTAAGAAACATCCTTGACATACAATGAAAAAGCCAAATCATGAAAACAGGAAACCACAAGTGGTTTCACCTCTAGTAAGTTCAGCTGTTCAAGAGAACCAAAACAAACCCCGAAAACACATTGAGCTGCATTTTCTGAGGCCAACTGTGCTGAAACATTCTCATTGATGGCTGTTTTCTGTCCTCCTACGTGGCCCAAGATATCACCCTGCTTTTCAGAGCATCACCGTATCAGTGCCCAGTTATAATGACACTCAGAGTAAGGAATTCTTCTAATTTCTCTGGTTTTGGCAACCTTGCCCTGCAGCTGAACCTCCCTCCAGTCTTGCACACAGACAGCAAGGAGGAACTTCTCCAGACCTCCATCCTGGGGGAATTAGGGCTAATCATATGAGGAGAAGGAGGCCTGGGAGCTCTGAAATCTCCCTGGTGCCCCCGAGGAGTCACAGCAGAGGGACTGCACTGCTCTTATGCTTGGCTCCCAACTCAACCCTGGTACCCATGTCCATCTGTCCTTCCCTTCCTTGACCCCTGGTCCACACAAGCCACATGCCTGTAAAGAAAAATGCTGAAGGAAAAGGTTCTGGTGGAAGGACACACAGGGGATTCCACACAGGGGATTTAAAATGAGTGCAAAAGCTTCCATCACCCTCCCATGCAAAAAAGGTCCCCAAAGAGGGACTTACTGATCCCCAAAATGTGCCAGAAGTAGCAAGTTCCTGCTTCTGTCTGAACATGGAGGAGCTGTGGCAGAACACACCTCCTCATTTGTAACGTAATAGAAAAAGTCACAGGATTTGGGGCTATGTTCTTCCTTTCCCTGAGTTCATTCATATCACAGGCCATACAATCCTCCCCTTCCCCCTCCCCGTGGAACCCTTGTACAATCTGGCAAACCTGCTGGAGGGCACCTGGGCCATGCCCTGCTCCTGCCCATTCACCTGAACAAGGCTGCTCAACCTCAGCTCGGGTTTGTGCATAAAAAGCACAACTAGATCAGGATCCAATGACAAAAAAGCCCAGCCCCAGAGCTCAGAGGACAGGATGGAGAGATCACCCCTTGAGAGCCTTCCTGGCTTGCTGCACCACTTCACTCCTCCAAGCCCCTTCTCCCTAGGCATGCTGCCCTCTCCCTCATCCTCCCCTCCTGTGCCCAGGAGGAGACAGGACAGGGACATCCAGGCTGGGCAAGCAGCCCTGTGTGTGCTGCTCCTGGTGCCAGTGCTGTGCTGTGGGCAGGACATGGCTGGGAAGGGGTGTTTCACCTTCCTTCAGCCATCACCTGAAGGTGTAGGAAACACCTCCCCTACAGCCAGCAGAGTATTTCCAGAAGGAGGATGATCTCAACTTAAAAAGCAAGACGTAAGGAAATGCATGGGCAGATGACTTTGTGAAGTCTTGTCACGCAGACAAAAAAGCCTAAAGAAGCAACAAAAAACCAGTCTTCCTGAAGCTGTCTTGCTGCAGCAACTACAGAGAGACTTGGGATGACTAACATTCCTCCTTCAGCAGCCAAGTGACACATAGCTCACCTCCACAACAGAAAATAGATCAGAGATTAATTTATTGTAAATAAAAGGTGTATCCAATAACACAGCGCTGAGAAATGGGAAAAACACGGGAAGGATTTCAGGCAAGGGTGTGCCTGAAAGCAGAACACTGCATGTCAGGAGATTCATTAATGTGCAGTGCTGTGGGACCCCGAGTGAGGAAATGAGCTCATCTTTTCATCTTCAGAAATCCCATCTCTTCAGCTCTGTAAAACTGATGGAATTTGCTGTCTTCGTTCCCTGTCCGAGTGAGGAGCGAATTCTACTTTTGTAAAAACATAACTCAATGGATTTCTCTCTTTAAATAATTGTCTCAAAGCTGGTCTTCAAGCAGATTTTAATGTGTCCTAATTTCAAGAACTGATTGAAAATTTGAAGATGTATATTTATTATATATGTTAAGTTTGTTTAAAATGACAGCAAGCATGATTTTAAATTTTCCAGGAATAGATTGACAAGTGAACCATATGCTCCAAAACTAGAAAAATTCATTTTGCAGTAATGGAAATTATTTTTTTCACAAATTATTTAAAACCAGGAACAGTCCCTTATTTTTCAAATTAGGTCATATTCTCTGACAGGCATAAACTCAGGCTGAATTCTCTGAGAATAACAACATGCAGATATATAAAATAAAAAAGGATAAATAATAGCAGGTATTTCAGAAAGAAGCCAGCACTTCTTCCCCTTACAGGTGAGCTGCATCTCCTGGTGACAGTTCTGAGGATGTTCTTAGTGACAAGGGCCACCAGCAGCCAGACTGCACGAGAGGGAGATGGAAGACACTTTACACCAAGGTAAGATGACTCAATGATCCCCATGGTTCCCTTCCAGGTCAGCTTATTCCGTAATTCTGTGATTAATTCCGTGATTCCGTGACTGACTTTGACAGCAGTGGGAACCAGCAGTGGTTTCTGGGTGGCTGAGACTGTCCAGATTTGTTAGTGTTAGTTAAGATAGTTCCAGGAACTGGTGTTAGTTAAGACAATTCCAGCAGCCGGGGCTGCTCCTGCCACAGGAGGAAACACACAGGTAATTAATTACTCCAAGTTCTCGCAAGCACCCGCGGCAGCTTCGTCATTGCATTAATTGGGTGATTTGCCTGCTGGGTGAAAGCACAAGCCCTGGCTCACTCCTCCAGGTCAATTCACAACTGAAGGAGTCCACCTGGAACTAACTGTCAGCTGCCTTCCTGTGGTCATTAGCTGACATTCACTGAACAAATACAGGACCTGCATTAAAAAAAATTTAGATCGGGTAGAATGGATTTTTGAGTCCATGCCTCCAGCCCAAACAAGAACAGGTAGTACATAAATCCATACTTCAGCTTTGCCCCAGGTGAAGTCTGATGATGCCTGAAATGAATAAAAAGGTTACCTTGTGTCCTGCATGTTTCACTTTTTCTCTTATTGCTACAGGGTACGCTGGGACTTTCTGCCTTGCAACAGAAAATCCCAGAGGTTTTTTGACCTCCACAGCACGTTTCAGGAGTCCTCTGAGGTTCAAAACATTTCCTAATATCAAAGTATGCTCTTCTTTCCACCTGATTTTTAAACACAAAGCAGTTGATCCACTGTGTGGATACACACCCACCTGACTTTAACCCAAACATGAACCATTTCTGTTTTGGGGAAGCACAAATGTTTGATCTCTTTGCTGGCACAATGTGACTATGAAGAAGATGAAACAAGATGACACTAATTTTAGAAATATGTTTCATTTTTGTGAAGTCAGAGCATCATTTACATTTGACAGTAATGAACTAAAACCATCTTTATTTCAGGCTTTAAAAGAGGAAACCGAACTAGAACAAGTGGAGTTGGTGGCAACCCCATGGGAAGAAAACACAACTCTCCAGATTTTTTAGGTTTAAAGGTACACATCATTCATCCAGCACAGGGCTGTGAGGGGGGAGCTAACACACAGCTCTGAACCTGACAACATATCTCCTGTCTGTATTAATTAGCATCAGATGGATATGTCAGTACGAGCACACTCTCTCCTAAATGCCTTTATTTTGACACATAACATCCTTTGACCTACCAAACCCACATCCCTTTGTGGCAGGAAAACTCACCAGAACAGCCACCCTATTAGGTGATGGTGAGCATCCCCATAACCATTCCTGGGATCAGCAGACCAAGTGTCCTGGGCATTTTTTGGGGAATAACAGCCAGCAGAACAAAAGGCGTCTGTGTGAGCACCAACCAAACTCAGCCCTGGCCTGAATGGAAGCGTCTCTGTGTGCTAAAGATCTGAGCTCCTTCCAGAGCCATCTGAGATCTGATGCTCCATCCCTGGAAGTTTTCCAGGCCAGGTTGGACAGGGCTTGGAGCAACCTGGTCCAGTGGAAGGCATCCCTGCCCAAGACAGGGGGTGGAACAAGATGGTCTCTAAAGTCCCTTCCAGCCCAAGCCGTTTTGTGGTTCTGTGTTTGTGTGATCCACTTTGCTCACCCTAATGCAGATTTCAGGTAGGACCCTGTGAAACTTCTGTTATTTCCCCCCATACAAACCAGCAGGCAACATGTGTTGTCTATTGGTCTCAACACCAATATCCTGGGAGGTCTGGACCAAAACAACCACCATTTGTGAGAAGAGCTGAGTGCCAGGAAGGTGACTTTCTCCAAGGTACCATTCACATCCTCCCTTTACTGGAAGGAGCCCAGGAACATGTCATCCATATCAGCACTTACCCATTCCTAGGATATTTCTGGTGCTGCAGAAAAACATAGTCAGGCATCATCCTGCACTCTAAGCACATGCATTACTGCTCTCCAAAACATGTGTTGAAGGCCTTGGCAAGTCTGTGTTCCCCCCAAGGACAGCTCAGATTCAGCTCAGATTCATCTGCTCTCTCTCCCCACGCCAGGAATGGAGGTGATAGGCAGTAGATACATCATCACTCACATTTGGGGCACATTATCTCGGGTCACCTGAGAAGCAGGGTGCAATTTTAGGTCATTTTTCCTCTCTCTTGTCTGTGCACAGATCTGGGTTATGGCTTGCATGGGTTATGGCTTGTGATGGTGCAGACCAAATTTCAGACGAGAGGTGTGTCTCCTCTGCACACTTTTCATCTCCAAAATTAAACGTTTGAAATCAAATAAGGAAATAAGCCCCCACAATCAGTATTTTGAAGCCTGAATTTGGCTCTGGGTCTTTTATTTCTACAGCACTGGCCTGTGTCAGTGAGGAGGGAGAGACCATGGGGCAGAGGTGGGTCACCGTGTCCTTGCACTGCCTGTGGCACACAGCCCTGCCTGCCCTTCACCTCAGAAAGATTTATGAGTTCCTCCTCCATCTCAAAATCCTTCATTTTTGCCACGTAACCTCCCCTGAACCTGCTGTGAGTCAGCAGGACTTGTCTGTTAAGGCAAGATTGATGGATGGCACTGGAACAGATAATGCATGTTCCTGGGTCAGAAAGAAGCATGCTGGCCATATTTACCATCTCTCCCCTCGCCCCTGCCCCACAAGAGGGATGGACAGGGTCCAGATCCTGCACAGAGATGCTCCAAGGGCCACTGCCCTGCTGTCCCTTCTCCAGGCAGACTGACGTGGTGATGTGATTGTGCAGCAAAAAAATGCATTTTTCATCTCTTGCACAAAGCTTGTGTCCCACAGCTCAGGTTTTGGCTGCTGGTGAAACTTTCTTCCAAATGGGACCAAAACATGAACACTGTTCATTTGTACATATTAGGGATTCTGTAGCTGGCAAAAATATTCACCATGGGGTTCTGGCCAAACTCTTCCTACGTGGTCAAGCTCTGCCTCCTAAAGCTCTCCTGGAAAAAAAAACATCCATAAAGTTGGTGCTGTAGTTTGCTTTAGAGGTGGGAACGTGTCAGGAATGAGAGATGGCTGGGTACAAGTGCTCCCATTTGCTTGAAAAAAAGAAAAAACAATCCCAGAGCTTGATATGGGAGGTCAAATCTGCCAGTTTAAATCACTTTATTTCTTAAAAGTTGCCATTCTTGACAAATATATTGTGGCCTTCACCTAAAAGTGAGGCTGTCTGTGAATGCCATCACATCAGATGTGCACTGCGGCTTCTTTCATCCCTGGCAGAGGAGGGCTGAGGGCTGCAGCCTGAGGGTTGAAAAGATACTTTTCTTTGGAGATGCCAACAGTTTCTTCAGCAGATTTCTCCCCCTTACCCCCTCCCACCCCAACCTACTTTCACAAAAGAGACAAAAAAAAAAAAAAACCTAAATGGATCCTGTAGTGTCTGCAATGTAAAGAATTAGCTGAATGGGAAGAAATGAACCATGGTCTTTATGTCCTAGTTACAGTCAGTGCAAACATTGCTGCTAATCCCTGTTGTCAGAGGGGACTGGGGAAGAGACACGGATAGATCCCACTGGGAACATTTTGTCTCTCTCAATCCACACTTGAGATCACATTTTTTGTGTGTAATAACACTGGGTTGTATTAAGAAGCCTGTGGATAACGTGAAGCTGGGGGGGATAATTGCTCACTGTCCATTCCACCAAGCATAGCACCTTCAGCCTTCATGTGCAGGGAGGTCTCAGCAGCCCATTCATTTCAGGGGAGAAAAAGAAAGCTATTCATTCCCAGCAAATCCCATTTTGCCATGGTAACCCCCCCTTCCCGCCCCTTGAGCACAACAGTTGTTCACAGGAGCTGTTTAAAACAAGACAACAAAACCAAACCATCGCCCATCCAGCCCTGGCATTTTCTGCTCAGACTTTTCTGGGCAGGGATAACCCAGGGATGGGGAAGGGAAGGAGTGAACAGCTCATTTTGTCCCCTGTCATCCCTGGGGGCATCCCACTTGTGTCCCTCAATGGGACCCATCCTAGGGGTGGGGTGTCCTGTACACCCCGAGCTCCCCAGTGGGACAGTGAACATGTCATGGAAGTCGGGAACAATGAGGAGAACTTATTTTCTAGCCTGTTGTGCCAAGGAGAGGGCTTTGGCTTGCCAGAGCCCATGCAGGGGCTGGGGAAGGGAAAAACAGGCCCCCTGCCAGCTCTGTCCCAGTCTGGAAGGGTCAGCCCTGTTTTCTGCCATCTCTTCTGTGGGGAGCATATCCATGGGTCCAACAGCAGCTGGGAACCAGTACAACTCTCACCAGTTTGAGGGCCTCCAAGTGTCCTGGGCCCCTCCAGCCATCCTTGGGTAGGAGCTCTGGAACTCCCAGCCCACAGCCAGAGCCAGGAAACCTGAGTTTGTGCTGCTGGTGGAGCATTTGGTGGTCACTAAAACTGCGTTCAAGCTGCTGGGGAGGACATGGGGCATGCAGGGTTCCCTCTGGTGTAACACCCAGCAGCCTGGGGAAGGGGAGGGCAGGGGGATGGAATGAGGTCATTGTGGAATCCCAGAATAGTTCGAGTAGGAAGTGACATTAAAGCTCACCCAGCGTCACCCCCTGTCATGGGCAGGGACACCTTCCACTGTCACTGTCAGGTTTCTCCAACCTGGCCATGGGCACTCCCAGGGATCCAGGGACAGCCACAGCTGCTCTGGGCACCCTGGGCCAGGGCCTGCCCACCCTCCCAGCCAGCAATTCCTCATTCCCAATAGCCCATCTGTCCCTGCCCTCTGGCCCTGGGAAGCCATTCCCTGGCTGCTGTCCCTCCATGCCTTGTGCCCAGTGCCTGTGCAGCTCTCCTGGAGCCCCTGGAGGCCCTGGCAGGGGCTCTGAGGTGTCCCTGGAGCCTTCTCTTGTGCAGGTGAGCAGCCCCAGCTGTGCCAGGCTGGCTCCAGAGCAGAGGGGCTCCAGCCCTGGCAGCATCTCCGTGCCCTCCTCTGGACCTTCTCTGACAGGCCCACATCTCTCTTGAGCTGAGGACCTCAGAGCTGGGTGCAGTGCTCCAGGTGGGTCCTCTTGGGGCAGAGTAGAGGCGGGGAATCACCTCCCTTGATCTTCCCGTGGCTGTTTTGATGCAGCCCAGGAAGTGCTTGACCTTCTGGGCTGTGGGTCTGGCACACAGCAGCTCATGTCCAGCTTTTCACGCGCAAGAACCAGCAAATCCTGGGGATCCTTGATCCATCAGGCTCCATCTCACTCATAGCATTGTACAATACCCACCTCAAGGTCTGCCCTGTGCCTCTCCATCCCTCTCCCTTCCTGATGCCCCTGATCCCTGTGTAGCTACTCGATGGGCAGGGAGACTTGGGGTGCAGGAATACTCTGGCCCAAACCATTTAGATCTTGCACCAAAACTACAACCCAAGTTGCAGCTCCCACCAGAACAATCAAGACTGAGGCGAGCTGACCACCAGCTCTTTGAGAGAGGAGATGCTCCAGGAACAGGAGATCCTGTTCCAGCCAGGGGTAATTCCTTCCTGTAGTTATCTGAGCAGAGACTGATGTTGCATCACAGAAGATTCATGGGGCAAGGAATCCATGGAAATCCATCCAAAATCCAGGCAAGCAGTGTGGGGAAGAGAGGAGATCCTCAGCGTGTGCCACAAGTGCTTTAACTCTGTGGCATGACCTCTGCTGAGAGCAGGGCTTCCCACCGCTAAAAATCACATCATTTTTGGTTAACCTGAATTTGCATTTGAGAGCAAATAAGGGATTCCTGGCATAAATATAATTTCAGTAAAAACTAGAATTAAGGACTGGCTTTGGTATGAATTAATAGGTCATTTTATTTTTGTAAACACAGAGGGAGCACAAAATGTTGGGAAATGAAAACAACTGTTTGCACAAGGTGTTTTTGAAATAAATCCCAGCAACACCACAGATTTTATCCTGCACATTTTGTTGACTGAGGTGAACAAAGCCCTTCTGGTGACCCAGACTTTTCCCTTCTGCATCCTGAGTATAAAACCCTCCCTCTCCACAGGCAAACAATGTTAGTCAGTTGGTCATACCACAGCCTATTAATATGTAGATATTTTAATCACCCTCCAGATCCTCTCACAAATTGCTTCACATGGCTTTTTCAAAGTACACATCCCATTTCCTGGTTTTTAGTGGCACTTCTTCAGTCTTTCCAGAGCACCTTCTCCTCTCCAGAGACCCAGCACGTTGTGGGATCTGCCCCCAGCACTGCTGCCCCCTCCAAAAAAGTAACTCTAGAATTAGAGAAGTCTCAAAGCAAATTGTCTTTGTCTAAATCAAATAGCTAATTCAGCTGAAACGCCCATTCCTGGATGGAGAAACCACTCCTCTCCATTCACAAGAATGAGAATTTAAAGTTGCAATGAATCCCACTAAAAAGTGCCCTAGGAAAAAAACCCTGTAATGACAGAGTTTGGCTCATACTAAACTCACTGCGACTGTGGGGCACGGTGTAAGAAAAGGGGGAGGAAATAAATCCAAAGGCTTCTCCATTCTCATCTTCTCACTGAAAAGGCTCTGACATGAGCAAAAGCATATTAAAACTAAGTGCCTGGAGAAATGACTGCTCCCAGCTGTCTGTCCGGCCTCCTTTCCCTCCAGTGTCACCGTGTGTGTGACACAGACAGCCTGGCTCAGGCAGCAGCTGTTAAACCACTGGAAATTTCACACAGATTTAGGGTTTCTTTCATATATGAAGTGTAACCTGCAGCTGTTGAGCAGCTGCTGTGCAGGAGCTTAACCACCCGTGCAGCAGAGCTGGGGATCCCAGGACAGGGGGAGGACAAGTACCTGGGGCACCCAGAGCACCCGCATTTGATCTGCTTCAACCACAGCCCAGCCCTTGGTCCTCATCAGAGCTTTGGTTTCACTCAGGACCATGGCTCTGGGGTCTCTGCATGGTCCCTCCTCCCCTCAGGCTCCAGGTGCAGCAGCCTGGTGCCACCCAGCTCTAACCCCCCTGGAAGGAGCACTGAAGAAGTGCTGTGACCTTGCAAGTGTGGGCACAGCCTCTGCACCCTGTGAGACCTTAAAGTATTCAAACATCCAATATTTAGGCTGGAAGGTCTGCGTCACAGTGAAATAACAGGATGCATTTACAGGTCATAGACTCAAGGAATTACTTGGGTTGGAAAAGCCCTTAGAGGCCGTCAAGTTCAAACATCCCCAGCACTGCTAAGGCCACCACTGCTCCATGTCCCCAGGTGTCACACCCACACAGCTTTTAAACCCTGCAGGAATGGGGACTCCACCACTGCCCTGGGCAGCTGTGCCAGGGCTGGGCAGCCCTTTTGGTGGAGAAATTTTTCCTAATGTCCAATCTAACTCCCCATGGGAGCCAAATCCTCTGCTGTTGGACTTATTTTTTGTGAAGACCATCAGGTTTCTTACCCTTGGCTAAGCCAAAGCCTCAAATATTGACAGTCCTTGGCATTTCTGGATTCTTTGGCATTTTGGGAAAGAAATGGAGCCCTGGGTTCAGCACAGGACATTCAGGAATGGTGTTCCACAGCCATGTGGGAGCTACAAGGCTCCTGCTTGCTCCTGTAGGCAAACACATATTTATTACCTGGAGAACATGGATGAAACAGCAGGATTGTTAACCTGGAGGACTACAGCCATGGCAAGAATGCAGCAATTTCAGTGTCCCTCAGTCAAAGCAGCCTTTTCTCTGCTGATCAGCTTTTTGAGGGGTTTGCAGCTCCCAAACCACCCAAAATGCCAGCAAAGACCAGAAGCCTCCCTGAGGCTGGTGTTTCCACAGGCAGAGTCTTGGAGCTGCCTTTTCCTACCTTGCTCCGTGTACATTTCCCTAAGGCACTGAGGAGGTGCCCGAGTGAGGCTGTCCTGGGATCCTGTGATGGCTTTAACAGATTGACCATGACCACTGATTTACACCATCAGCCCCTCGATCAAGAACTGTCAGTTTGCCACCATGGACAGAAGAATCACTTGGTTTTGCCACAGTTCTCTCATCCTCTCTAGACAAGCAAAGGAAACCAAGCAGAACATTGGCTTAGAAAATGCCATCGAGTAATTTCTGTGTCCTCCTCTCCATGGAAAGAAAGATTTAGTTCATTTCATTTCATTTCATCTAACCTCACCCATTCTATTTTCCATACAAATGATCTTATCCTCTCACCATAAAAGCTCAAGACAACATCAGATTGTTCTCTGTTGCCACAGAGTTGTTTTTATTGATAAGTACAAGTGAATATATTTGGCCTGTTGGTGCCTGTTTAAGAAATACTTATGAGAAATGTTCCAGACCAGTTGCAGTGGTGTTTCATTGGTGGTTCCCAGCAAGACTGCCAGAACTGTGTAGTGTTCACTCTCTGAAATTATTGGAGGAAAAAAAATAGCATTGCAGGACACCACTCTATATCAACCCTGTTGTGGGCCATGTTTTTGTCACACACATCACACTGTGAGGGGTTTCCTAATTTCTTCTCATGAAATTAATGAAGAATGAAGTTCAGGTTTACATTTCAAGCAGCCACGCACCCCACAAAAATTTCACTGAGGGTGTAAATGAAACATAAATTAAATATTTCCTCTGGTTTGTTAGTTCATATCAGCCTCAGACAGAAGATATTCTAGTGCCAACCCTGGGCTCCCAGGGTGTAAAATATTCCTACTGACAGCACAACCCTTGTGAGAGCACACAAGCCTTGCACACACACTCTGGGTGATGGAGCAGGAGACTTTCCAAAGAGAAGCCACTGTGGTGAGGGATGAACTGTTAGGATTTAGGAAGGGACCTAGGGCAGAACCTCAGATCTACCCACCTTTGAATTTCCCAGAGTTTTTGTATTTGTGTTACAGCATGAATTTGTCTGTTCTTGCCCTTTGACACGTTCTAAAAACCAGCAAAGCTGTTGAACTCCCACTGAAGAGCACTTAACAGAGGCTGGCATGCTTTTCCCAGGAAAAAAAAAAATCCTACAGAAAGGAACCAAAAACATCCACATCCCTGGCTGCATCTGGCCCACATGAGAGAGAATATACCTGTAGATATCAGAGTGGGTGGAAATTATAAAAAATTCCCACTTGAGAGGCAGTTTCCTGCCTCTGCAGCATCTCTCCCTTCTCCTTTTGAAGAAAGACACTCACTGCTTTGGAATCTCAAGAATTTGGAATTAATCCCGCCCCCTACCCCCCCACTCTCTCATTTTTTTTAACCTTGTAGGTGGGAAATATTACAATGCTAATTGCCATTTTCAATCATTGATCCTTTGAAAAACACCTGCATGGCCCTGCTGATAAAATCTGTGGGCAGCACCAGCCACTGGCAGCTCTCACTGAGTGCAGGGCAGCTGCACTGGGATCTTCCAGCCAGGCAGAGGTGTTTTGACACCTCATTTTCACTGGGCTGTGCAGAAAGTTACAGCTGCAGTTGTTATCTGTGTGGTGGGAAAATGTGTTCTGGAGGGTTTCAGCTGAAAAAAAAATTACAGATGCAATGGTATTGTATTGGTATTGCATTGATTATACAATAGCTGTGGCATTGAAGAAGCTGGCAGAAATGCCAAAAAAAAAAAAAAAAAAAATAAAAGGACTGGAGAAGTTAGTGTAAGACAGAAGAAGTATTCTCAAGCTTCTATATGAAAAGGAAGAACAAAAACCATATTCAATCCACCATATCCACTCAGAGTTCACAATTCTGGCTGGGGCATCCCCACAGCAGAGGGGGTGGTGAAATTTTTAGTTATTGCACTGAGGGAAGGCATTTTCCAGCTGGGATCCTTGCCCACAGCAGATTCCATCCATCCTGTGGTCCAAGGGCACCGTTCTCTCTGGTTTAGCCAAAGGAGGGTTGAGGAGTGCTTTGATCTCTCCTTTTGAGTGCCTGGACTGGGAAAATAATTAACGGGTACTAATCAACCCCAGCAGCTGAATCCAGACAAGTGCAAGTAAGAGTAAATCTCCCTTTTCCCAAAGGTTTGATTGCCCACATGGGACAGCTCTTTCCAGGGAGGAAACAGACCTGCATTTCTTGGTGTCCTCAGCTCCAGACGTCACCTTTCTCAATAGTGTCCTTCAGCCCAAACCAAGCTATTGTGTGTGAATGGTAATGGGGGGCAGGAGGGAAGAAAGGGAAACAAGGAGGAACTGGACACTTTTCTTCTGCTGAGGAAACCCTTTGGCACCACAAACCAGCCTTTCAGCGGGCAGCACCACTTGGGAAGCAAGGCGAGAAGAATTCCCTGAAGAATGGCCTGCCCTTCGCAGGAGGGAAAATTCCAAAAGCACAACTTGTCCCTGATGCTGCTCAGGGATGGCTTTGTCTGTCTGCAGTGGTGTCAGGACATTTGTTGTCACTGCAGAGTGCTCAGCAATCCCCTGATGTTCTCATCCTCCCCCTGCACAAGTCGGTGTTTTTTCTGCCTCCTCTTTGTAGGGGCTGAGAAAGCACAAGAGCTGTGGCCTGGGCTGCCAGCAACGACCTGGAGGGAACAGAAAAGCCACCAAGCAAGACATTTGCCCCTCAGTGTCAGGAGAAACTCACCCAGCTGTAATGATCTGCTCAGGTTGTTCAGTGTGGAGTGTCTGTGCCCAGGATGACCCACAGGGATCTAAAGAGATGGCCCCAGCCACTCCTGGATGCAGCCCCGGGAGATGAGGACTCCCAGCCTACAGCCCTCCCTCTGTAAAGGCTCCAGATGCTGCAAAGTAAAGAGAGAAGCAGCCCTTTGAGAAATTAAATCCATTTGGGCAGGGGGCTCAAATAAGAATTGTACCTCTCAAGGTTTATGAAAAGATGTGTACATGTCCCTCCAGTGCCACTGCTGTGACCAGCTGCTAATGGCCAGCACACCAGAGAGGGATGGTTCCAGCTGGAAGGTGTTGGTTTGTTGGTAAATCCTTGGAGAAATTAATGGAATCACAGAATTATTTGGGTTGGAAAAGCCTTCAGAGGCCATTGAATCCCACTGTTCCCCCAGCACTGCCAGGGCCACCACTGACCCCTGTCCTCAAGTGCCACATCCACATGGTTCAGGGATGGGCACTCACCAGTGCCCTGAGCAGTTGTGCTGGGGCTGGACAGCCCTTTCCATGGGGAAATTCCTGATGGTGCCCACCCTGACCCTCCCCATGCCCAGCCTGAGGCTGTTCCCTCTCCTCCTGTCCCTGTTCCCTGGAGCACAGCCCGACCCCCCGGCTGTCCCCTCCTGTCAGGAGCTGTGCAGAGCCACAAGGTCCCCCCTGAGCCTCCTTTTCTCCAGGCTCAGCCCCTTCCCAGCTCCCTCAGCTGCTCCTCACAGGATTTGTTCTGCACAACACAAGGTTTCTGCCTGGCTCCTGGTAATGACAAACTGAGCAGAGTGAAGGGAACACCAACTTTGGGCTGGTTTTTGGGGTTTTTTTTCTGTTCTTAGAGTAATACAGAGTAAGAGCTCATTTGCATAGCAGCCCCCATGGTAGGGCTTCCCTTCCATCTGAAGGTTCCTCCTAGACACCTTGCAGGAATTTTGTGCCTATGAAATTGTTCCAACCTCTGCAGCTCAGCTCCCCTTTGAACAATGCATTCTCTGTGAGCCCCTGAATAGAAAACATCAGCCCATAGTGATAGAGCTCCTGTTAGTGCCCAGCCCTAGACACGGGATAAAAGTGCTTTTCAATGTGTACTTGGGAAAAAAAATGTCTTTTAATGCTCCCACAGTACTCCTTTTACAATGCCAATGCCACTTACAGCCATTGATAGGAAGCAGTTGGACTAATCTTAGCCAGAAGTTCCCATGACCTTTCAGTATCTGCAATACTGCAACTTTTCTCAAAATTATCTTTGCAAGGAAAACAATGTAAAATATACCAAAGGACTTACAGCAGACAAACCCTTACTTGTTGAGGAGCCCAAATATAGATGGTTTTGGTGATTTTATGCAGCTGGTATGAGGAGGGCAAAATTCACAGGGATCAAGTGGGAATATTGAAGAACAAAATGAAAGTGAGTCAAAGGGTTCAGAAGAGATTTCACACAGTGCTTCATGAGGTATAACCTGGGGAACTCCCTGCCCTCTCATATCATCTCAAATTTGCAAGTAAAAAGGAAGCAACTGTGTTTAAATATTGGAAACCCCTTCACTTTCTTAGAATCAATAAAAAAACTCCTCAGAAAAACAGGTTTAAACCCTCTTTTTAGGAAGCAAACTCATAAAAGGATGGAAGAACCAGCATATTAGAGAAAAAACATAAATCTTTGACCAAATATACATCAAGCAGCAGCACTAGGATACAAGGTGTAATGGAAGAAGGGGCTGAATAAGAAAGGAAAAAAGAGAAAGACAGAAGGAAATCTCTTTTCCCTGATGTCTTTGTGTACAGTAAACTGTGCTCACCGAGAAGCTGTTCAACACTTCTGCCAAGCAAAGCTCTTATTCTGGCCTCTGCCTGCTGCCGTCAGCCAGACTGACCAAAATCCCCTCAAAACTGCGACAGCTGGAATAAAATAGAGATCCTGGCAGAGCAAACATAGTCACAGAATGGCCTGGGTTGGAAGGGACCTTAAATCTCATCTCATTTCACCCCTGCCATGGGCAGGGTCCACTATCCCAGGCTGCTCCAAGCCCTGTCCAACCTGGCCTTGAAACATAGCAAAGTGATAAGAAAACAGTAACAGGGAAAAAAAATTTTTTTTGAAGGACCAGGAAACAATCAGAAGCCAGAGTTGAGAAAAATAAATGCAAATAGGTCTTGTGAAGGAAAAAAAAGTCCCGCTCTTGAAATGTGTCGTCCCATGACACGTTTTGGGGGAGTAGCACTGAAAAGCAGCAGGCTGCTAAACAGTCATCTATTTCCAAGTGGGAAGTGCACAATTTCAGATCCAGACCTTTTCCGTACATAAATGGTGGGACAAGCAATTCACTCTTTTTATAACAGGGAACAAGGGAAAAAAGAAGAGGCTGTGGAGGCAGTGGTGGGCTGCAGTTAAAATGGGATGGTCACCTCAGTCTGGCTCTGCTGGGACCCTGGGCAATGACTCTGCACGGGCCAGCCTGCTTGTCCTCATGTGATCTCTGGGTTCTCCATTTCAAAATGGAACCTCATTTAAAAAAAAAAAACAAAAAAAAGCAAACAACAACAAAAAAAAACAGACCAGCTCTGTTCCTTAAGGCTTTTCAGCACAGGAGTTTGCCAAGGTGCAGGTATGGTTACTCCTGGGACATTGGGGTGACACCCCTTGGAAAACTGTCCACAGGCCTAATGTATTTCATATGTATTTTAATATTTTTAAAGAAACAGCAAGCTGCTTTTCATGTAAGTAGGGATGAAAATATATGCAAAAACTGAAATAGATTCCTTTATTTTCATTGTGCTTTGCAGACCATACCACTAAGGGTTTACAGGCTGTCCTTTTAAGATTTATTTTTACATTTGGGTATGCAGAGGCATCTTCTGCTCACCAAGTAGAAGTTCTTTTTCTGCTGTCTGTAAGTAGTTTTTTCCTTGTAAAAACAACCATTATTTTTACTAGCAACAGCTGCTGTCCCGAGCTCAGCCCAGCAGCACCCAATCTCCACAGATGTGGGAGTTTTCCCTTCAATCTGGGAAACACCAACACCAGCTCTGATCTTTCTTTCTTTTAAACCAGTGGTTGCCCAGCCCTCGAGCAGGGATGAGCAGGGCCTGAATCTGGCTCCTTGCTCTCAGAATATCTTGCAGATGTGGACAGTGGGCTCATGTCTGGGCTCTGCCCACGGCCACCAAAAAGGGGACCACAAACCTGAGCCAGACCAAATTCCAGCATGGTCACCTGGAAGATCTGCACTCGCAGCACTCCCCTTGTCCACAGCAGCCTCCTGCTGAACACCAGTGGGATGTGGGTTCCTAAACCCCTGGGCATTTCTGAGAAACTCCAAATGGAAGAAAAAGGATCCTTTCCTGGCCGTGGAAGGTCTGAAAATGCCAGACGTTCTGGCTGCCTCCATTCAGCCTCAAGGCCCCTTTGTCTCATGTGAGTTATTCATAATTACTCAAGCTGCTAATTTTCCTCTCATGTAAATGATGTTGGGAGGCAAAGCATGAAGGCAGCTAAGCACGTACAGGATAATGGATTGCAGGAGGAAAGAATGGAGCTGGCATGATGTGAGAATGGCTCTGAGTGCTAGGCAGGTTCCAGCAAACTGGAATGCTTCTGGGAATTCCCTAGAGATGCAGGTGGCACCAAAATAAATTCCTCTTCAGATTAATCACCAAAAAATTGAAAGCGTGAAATGTTTCCTTTCCTCTCACACGGAAAAAAATCCATTTTAGTGCCATGGTGCTCCCTCCCCAAACCAGCCCCCTCTTCCAGCTCGAGGATGTTCGGTTCAGCCACCCCAAAGGCACAGCCCTTGGGGACAGCTGGGTCAAGACTCTTGGGGACATCCTGTCTGTGTTTACCCTGCTGGAAAAACTTCCAAA
This sequence comes from Haemorhous mexicanus, assembly GCF_027477595.1. NCBI lineage: Eukaryota > Metazoa > Chordata > Aves > Passeriformes > Fringillidae > Haemorhous > Haemorhous mexicanus. The sequence goes on from NC_082381.1 coordinate 88,807,943, forward strand.
TGAGGCCTTATAAACAAGCTCATGTTTTTGGTGTTTTTCACAGCATCTCCACCTGACAGCTGAGTGGCCATGTCCTGGGAGCACATGGCCTGCAGTGCATGGCCACGTGTGAGCGCTCGCCTTCAGATGCAGAGTAAACACCAGCAGATGCACACAGCCATCACCAGGAGGTCATCCCAGGCACTTCTGTGTCTGTGCTGGCCTCTACCTGCATCACCAGCGCTGAGTCTTCCATCTTAAACCTCACTGCTCTTCAAGTCAAGTGTTTGCACTCACACTTCGTGCCTTAGCTCCCCGGCTGCCTGCACTGCGTGTTTTGCTGACCGTGAGGAAGTCAGGAGAGGACAGGGCTGGAGTTCCACAGGACAGTGGGGTTGTTGCTTGTCTCACATAATGTGGGGG